>NC_055997.1:114580202-114913941 GCF_018446385.1 Zingiber officinale
GTAGTATTTATTCATCTATTTCGGAGCAAGTTCGAAGTTTCTATGGATTATCATGCGTTTTCAGTCGATCGCCTGTTCTGTTTGACAGAGTAACGAAGATGAATCGTGGCGGAGTCATCGATGTATCATCGGTCCCGAAAGCCGAAGCTTTTCGGAAACATGGAGAGCCATCAAGCTCGGACAGGGGAAGATTGATGAAGCAGTGAGTGCAGGCAGAAGCGAACACTACTCCACTCCATGCAGCGAGCACAGCTTCAGGAATGAGCAGCTGTCGAAGAGGATCTCGTGTTCGAATGCTTCTCTCATCCAAACAGCTCGCAGGTCTCCCAACATCAGTATAGAATCTGGAAGCGAACACAATTACTCGAAGAAGCTGAAAAACACGAACCTTTTGCATGATTCGGAGCCACAGCCACGGGGGTGCTCGAGACGCCGAGGGCGGCGCATTCTGTCATGGCTGTTTTCTCGGCCGAAACCGAAATCCAGGCCAGAGATGTCGCCGGACGCAACGCAATCCAATGAAAAGGGGGTAGTTCTTGATGATTGGGGATCATTTTCGTTTGAGTCGCTTAAGAAGGAGGTGCATGAAGCCAACAGGAAGAGGGGCGCTGCGGTCGATCAAGTCTCGGAAATGAGATCTTCGATCGGCGATATGCAACAGAAGCTAGCCCACCTAGAAGCACACTGCGAAGAGCTTAAGCAAGCATTGAAGCAGGCAAAGCTTGGCAAGCAACTGCAGCTTTTGAGCACTCCTAGTTTGTCAGTGATACCCAAATGTAATGGCGGAGCGGCCGTGAACAAATCCAAATCGACGATGCCGGTGAGCCATGAAGCAATGGCAGAAGGCTTCATTCAGCTGCTATCCGAGTCGAGGCTCTCCATCAATCAACTTTGCAAGACGCTGCTGATGCTCCAACCCCTTCAAGTGGCAATCAGCAGTGCTAGCCATTCCAAATTGTTGATGCACCATGTCGAAGCTCTCGTGAACCAGTCTCTCTACCAGGACTTCGAGAACTGTGTGTTCCAGCAGAATGGATCTCCAAAGTTCCTCGACCCGCGGCAAAATCGTCAGGCGAACTTTGCGGCGTTCGTCGCGATGAGGAACTTGAGCTGGAACGAAGTGCTGCGGAAGGGGAGCAAGTGCTACGATGAGGAGTTCAGCAGATTTTGTGATAGGAAGATGAGCGGCATTGCTGCTTTGCTGAATTGGCCGAGACCTTGGCCGGAGCAACTACTCGGATGCTTCTTTGTCGCCGCCAAGTGCGTCTGGTTGCTCCACCAACTTGCATTTTCGTTCAGCCCGCCATTGGCGATCTTGCGAGTCGTCGAGGGCCAAAACTTCGATCCGATTTACATGCAGGACGTGTCGGTAGATCGAAAGGGAACAAGAACCGCAGTTTATGTCAAGATCATGGTCATGCCGGGGTTCTACGTTCAAGATAGGGTCATCAAGTGTAGAGTTCTTTGCAAACACTAGTGGATCGTTTT
The DNA here is from genome assembly GCF_018446385.1 of Zingiber officinale. Taxonomy (NCBI): domain Eukaryota; kingdom Viridiplantae; phylum Streptophyta; class Magnoliopsida; order Zingiberales; family Zingiberaceae; genus Zingiber; species Zingiber officinale. The sequence goes on from NC_055997.1 coordinate 114,581,691, forward strand.
TTGTGTGGTTTGTGCTTCTTCTTCCGTTGTCTGTTGAAATTGTCGATCCGACGTTCGAACCTGAATTTGTGTTCTTCTTCAAGTAAATTTCTGAATCAAATAAGCAACTGTAATTTCCATCTAACCAATGATTAAGTGAGATTTTGAAAGAGTTTTAAGTGCTTTAAATTTCTAGGTTTTGTTTATTATAATTGATTGATGAAAATTTTGAATTGATAATTTTTAGAACTGATTTTAATAAAAAATCATATAAAATAAAATTTGACGCTAGATTACAATGGCGATCACGTGATCGTCACATGCAGTTTCCATAAGGTCTATTCCTTTCGAACACCGATCCGTGTGCTCTTGGTGCAATAAATCTTAACCGTTAATCTTGCAGATCGAACGTTACCTACTCTCCGTTTTTTTCTCACATTCCCGCTTCCAACGGCGCCTTGCTCATCTCTATATAAAGCACGACCCTCTACTTCTTCCTAGGCATCAAATCCACCGGCAGGAAACCCTAAACCAACCCTATTCTTCCTCTGTCTACTTGCTTTGCGATGGCTCGCACGAAGCAGACGGCGAGGAAGTCCACCGGCGGGAAAGCACCGCGGAAGCAGCTGGCGACGAAAGCGGCGAGGAAGTCGGCGCCCGCAACTGGAGGCGTAAAGAAGCCGCATCGATTCCGTCCCGGCACGGTAGCACTGCGTGAGATCCGAAAGTACCAGAAGAGCACGGAGCTGCTGATCCGGAAGCTGCCCTTCCAGCGCCTGGTCCGCGAGATCGCGCAGGACTTCAAGACCGACCTCCGCTTCCAGAGCTCCGCCGTCGCCGCTCTCCAGGAGGCCGCCGAGGCCTACCTCGTCGGCCTCTTTGAGGACACCAACCTCTGCGCTATCCATGCCAAGCGCGTCACCATCATGCCCAAGGACATCCAGCTCGCCCGCCGAATCCGCGGCGAGCGCGCCTAGTGCCGATACCGGAGATAAAAACCGATCGCTCCGTCTAAGTCCCTCCTCGTTCATGTGTATCTCAGTAGTTGTAAACTTTATCTCATCGTAGCAATCTATTTGCTTCGATCTTTTGGTGAATTTTGTATCAGCGTGTCAGTAATTGTATGCAATTTTCGATCTTTTGGTGAATTGTGTTCGCTTCTCAGTAATTGTATGCAATTCTCCATGTTACAATTGCAGATTTGAAATTGACGAGCAGTTGCTGGTGATGAAGAATATGTTCATTGAGAACAATTTAACAAAATGTGCATTTGATATTTCTAGGATATTGAAGATGTTTATGATACTTCATATCCATTGCTCGAGTTCATTGATTAATCTTGCTGTCGATTGAATATGATTGAGGTTTGTTAAGCATTTGATTAAAATTACTCGTAACTCGAAATGCAGTTGAACAAACTTGCAGAAAAGTAGGAAGGGTAAAAATTTCAGCAGATGAATGCATCCAGATATTGCAAATATTGATCAGTTCGATTCCCTAACCACCAAGTTGAGAAATATCACAACTATACTTTCCAAAAAAAAATAAATAAATTTGTTTTGAAGACCTGCTTGTTCTTATCATCACTAGCTCTACCCTCCAACAATGGATCATTCATCTTCATCAAACATAAACAAAGTTTTGCCACAAGAATGATTCAAAACATCAAAAGATTCATTCAGGTTGACGGAGAATTGATGAACTACTGGCACAAGTTTGCACTCGAGGTTTTTTTTTGTTTTGTTTTTTTGTTGTTGTATTGGTTTTTCATTTTATGATCTTGTAATTAACATCCATAGTTCTGGTGTCAAACATCAGTTAAGCCAAAGCCAAATGGCGTTCCTTGTACAAATAATTATGCCTTCTTATCCTCCTCCAGAATGATAATATTTCTGCAATGAAAATATTCCATGTGAAACAAACAGTCATATGGAAAAGTAATGGGAAATTTGAAAAAAAAATGTAATTAATCACTGAAGAGAAAATAGGAAAAATGTTAGTATTGCAAGGTTAGGAAGTTGATAGTAAAACAAAATTAAGAAATTTGGATTTCTGTATAGTTTCTGAGAAAGACAGGACTGTCGATAATGGGACTACTATTTCAGCGATAGCCATATGGTAGATATGTCAAAAAGTTCTCCGTGGTTAAAGAACGATGGAGAAGTTAACTGAAATGGATTAGTAAAAGGCTTCTGTGGTATGATTCAAATGCCTAACGCACATAGGATAGAAGGATGACATAATGAACACTTATCTCGCAACCTGTATTTAAACTGTAACATCTTACTGGCAATGGAAAGGTGTTGTTTGATAAATTTGATTCATGGAGTAAAATTTTTAGCCATGCGGGTTGAGATAGGCAAAATTTACCATTATGCTAATTGATCGACACATGAAACTCATCAACACAAATGACACGGAGTTATCAACTCATGAGGCTTGTCAAGCAACACTGCTTTTAGGTTTCCATGGGCTAGTGTTCCACCATGAACCCCGTGAGGCTTCTGCATGCTCGAGGTTGGCGACAAGAACAGGTCTTCCACAAGCTAGGGTTTTATAGGAGGCTTAAGCTGGAGGTCAGTGGTGAGATCTCCCACAAGCTTCCTCCCCATTTCTTCTTCTTCCTTCTTTGATCCCTCCTGCAGATTGGTGCTGACCAGTGCTAACATCATTTCTTGTTCAGACAGCGAATGAAACCCCGATAAGAAACCGGGATTTTGAACCTTGATTTGCATAAAGTTGAACTTGCACAAATTATAAGTTTTATCTCTATATACAAACATATAATCTTAAACCATATGGTTCTCTTTTGTAATACTTGACATTTGGCTGGAGATACAAAAAAAAAAATGCAAATCATGGAAACAACTGTCAATTTAAATGGCATTTTGTGTAAACAACCAGAGATAAATTTGAAGAAGAAAAACTAGAAACAACTAAACTGCTGCAGAGAGAAGAATACCTCAATATCATAGTCTCAGTAGAATGATAAATCCATTTCATCGCATATAGAGGAGCCAGCACAGCAAATATCCTTGAAACAATACGTTTCCTGCAGTTAGATGGAAAAATTAATTCCAACAGAATTTACCAGAGCAAACGTAGCAAAAACAGACTAAGCAAATATTATTTCAACAATGCCATCATTCACTGCATCACCAAGAAAGTTACAATACATTAGAGAAAGATGAGAAATCCATTGCAATTTCATCAAAAGGAAGGATGGATCAACTTTAGATTGAAATCTGGAATCACTAGCTGATGAGAAGAAATAAAATGGTCTCCATGCTTACGTTTTATTATACACAAGTGATATGAGCCTACAGACGCAGTCCGCTGAAGAAATCGGAAAGCCTGATAAAATAATAGTCCAATTGAGTCAGCTATAAATACACTTGTTGGCAATATAGAATTGAAAAAAATAACAATGAGACATCATTGAAGAACCTTATATCTTTGGCAATGACCGTGTTTCCATCTTCAGCATCTAGATGGCGTAGTACGACTTCTTCCAAACGACCATCTCTATATGCATGCTGTGAAGGTTAATGTCATTTGTTAAATGAAAAACTAAAACAAGATTTTTCAAAAGACGAATCAATTAAAGATATATAGTCATTGATAATGAACAAATAAAGAAAATTGGTGATATCAATTTTCTTAAAAGAATATGTTCAAGACAATATAAAATAATTGCCGATAGTGATAATAACACACTTATTGATGGAAAAGATGATTAGCCATGAATTTCAACCATTTGGGATTGGCATATGGACCTTATCCTATTCCAACCATTGAGCACTAACAACTTCTAGAACCATTTTGGATCACTTTGATCATGTTAAGTAACATTATATACAGCCACATTTACTCCTCACATCAAGTATTATTAAAAGGACAGCTTGGTGCACGAAACTCCAGCCATGTGAGGTCCACGAGAAGGATCCATTTTACGCAGTCTTACCTTGCTTTTTGCAAGAGGCTGTTTCTAGGATTCAAACCGTGACCTTTTGGTCACATCAACTTATTATTGATTCAACTTATCTAACTACGAAGTCCACAAGAACATATCCATGCCAAACCACACCAAACATATATTTTTTTTCATCATGGAAATGACATAAGAAGACCTCTGACGCTGTTAGAAATGGAGATTCCAAGCATGGTCTTTAGGATATAATAGTATGTGTGCATCGATCAGGTTAATTCATGTGCATTCACAAGAATATATCCAGCATGTAGTATTTTGATTCCCAATCGCTATTTTAGCATTCAACTTACCTAACCAGAAACATAATTTCATAATCTGTATTCTTAGCACTGTTCTTTACAATATTTGTAGTAAGCATGATTGGGATGATTCTGTACTGGATGTAAGTATATGTACATGTTTGTCCGATAGAAAAATGAGCTATTAACAATTGCAAAAAAAGAAAAACAACATCATCCATATATAATCATGATAAGTCAGGCAATATGAAGAATGGAGATGCTCTTATACACACATATGCTTGTCTAATTGACAAATGATATCTCCAATCAAAGGCTGAGAAAGAAGTATAACTAAAGCTCCCATATGTATCTAAGCATGAAATAGTACGGCAATGCAAAGAATCTTCAAGGAGTGACATATAACCTTGTAGAAGCAGCTAGTTCCAAAAGGGCATGTGCCATTTCCAAAGTCAAAATATTTGCAATCAATTGATCTGACAAATTAGACAAGTCAGTGATCTGCATAAATATACATTCTAGAGATATCATCTTAATGACACTAAGATGTGGTTCAAGAAAACTGTAAATGATGAAGTTGCTACATGTGGCACAATCACAAGTCATAAGAGTAGCCTATTTATTGAAATCGAAGCTGAAGAATAAAAGACAGATTTTTCTTCAGCATTCGATCAAAGCTGATTGATAATTTGATAATTGGACTGCAACTTCATGTCACTTAATTTTAACCAACAGAAATGAATCCATTGGTTTCATTATTAGGTTTCAGATCAAAATTGTCAGTGATCTAGCATAAATATACATTCTAGTGATATCATCTTAATGACACTAAGATGTGGTTCAAGAAAACTGTAAATGATGCAGTTGCTGAATGTGGCACAAACACAAGTCACAAGAGTAGCTTATTTATTAAAATCATAGCTGAAGAATAAAAGAGAGATTTTTTTTAGCATTCAATCAATGCCAATTGATAATTCGATAATTGAACTGCAACCTCATGTCACTTACTTTTAACCAAGAGAAATGAATCCATTGGTTTCATTAGTAGGTTTCAGATCAAAATTGTCAGAACTAGAACAACTCAATTAAACTAGATCAATCTACTAGCCTGAAATAACCACTTTTCATTGAGGATACTGAACATGAAAAGAATAATCTAAGCCGCAAAAAGGAAGAATTCAACTATTTTTGCATCCAACTTAAGTAATTAGATTATATATCTTGCCCTATCTACTTAAAGCAACAGATAATTATATATTGCATACTTGACAAATTAGCACAGATAATTGAAAAAAATATATATGATACTTGAGTTTGGCTTTGTAGTTGTCAACGATCTCCTGCTTTTCCTCCTTTGTAGAATACCAGATGATACTAGGGATGACAAAGTATGATAGCTTTCGGCATATAGGACAAGCCCTTAATGCGGAGTTGATATCCATGCCAGATGCTGGAGAATTGCCACGCCAATTGCGAATACATGAGATACAAAATGGATGGTCACACTCCGAAAGCAACCCAAATTTCCTCTCAGCTGGATTGGGTTTAGAGTGTACTCGGTCAAGACAAACGCTGCACTCTATTTCTTGACTGTATTTCAGGGCTTCAAGGTGCTTGTTATTCTTTTGACACATCTTTATATGTTCCTCTCTTTCATCAGGACGGAATGGATGCAAGCAATGTTTGCCACATATGGTGCATAAATCACCATGGAGGCGAGGGCAACTTTGTCCATAAGGACATCTACCAGCGGCAGCAAACGAGCAGATGGGGCGGTCAGAATCTGTTAAATAGGTAGGATGGTCTCCAAGCTCATCATTCGAAGAAGTAACAGTTTCAAAATTACTTGTCCATACAGATGTAGAAGGAAGTTTGTGGATCAAATTCATTGTTGACACATCTATGGATTTGCTTGGATCCAAAACATGTTCTCTTGCTGAAGGAACTTCAGAAGTGTGAGTGACTTGATGAGAACCCGATGATGAGCGAGGATGAGAGTTTGGTGATAAGGAGAATGATGGGCCTGATGAATGGGTACGGGAAACTTTTACATGGTCATATCTGCAACGACTACCATAAGAGCAGACACCTTTCTGGTAAAAGGTGCATATCTGTAATAAATACACATTAGCAACTAAAGGAGAAACAATTTTCAATCTGGACAACAAGATGAGTTACATTGTTGGCTTGATCTTGCCAATCATGGGAAAACTCACAGTGATCCCCCTTCAAGCAAGCTCCATGCATAAAAAACTTGCACAAAGTCCTAGATTAATCAAAGAAAAAAAATCATCTAATTAACTTATAAACATATTATAAAACAGAGGATTTTATAAGACAAATACATACAAAATTCATCTTTACATGAAACATACAAAACAGACTATACTTATGAAATTTACAAGGGATAAAAAAATCTGCATACTCAGCATTAACAATGAGATATTCAGTAAAACTAAGCCATAAAGAATTGATGCAGAAACAGTTAATTCATTTTAATTATTTGAACAGTTGTTTTAATGAGATGCGTTTAAGTTTAAGTAGGATTAAGTGGATGCTATGAACTATTTATTTACTCTCTTAATCTTATCTCTTTCCTCTTTTCCCCTATTCCCTTCTCTTTCCTCTCTCCCGGTCTTTTTCCACTGCTTAAATTCATCTATTAAAATTAAATCTAACCTACTAGATACAACTCAATCGATTGGAAATTAACCCAAACTATTATTAAAAAAAGAATCTACTGTTAAAAATAGAACTGGAGAGATCAGGTATGGTAGAATCACAACATTGCATTGTGATAGAAAATAGAAATGTTGTCATGTCAAGACCTAGTACAATAAACAAGGGCGGAGTCTACATCTGATGATGCCTGGGAAGAAACAAGCTTGCTGCATTGAGATTGGAGTCAGTAAGGATGAGGTCCACAATAACCAATAAATTAACTCTTGCCAGATCAAAGCCATCTTTCTCCCCTCTTCATATAAAGGCATCATGGCCAAGCTTCCTATCTTCATTTAATTTAATTTGATTTTTCATTTTTGTTTAGTTGGCTATTCAAACTATTTAGATTTAATTAACCCACTTCTCAAAAATGATTTGCACTATTCCACATACCTTACAAAAAAATGGTCCAGTGGATTTCCAAATGAACATTTCATTCCATTTTCTTGTACTCCATTATTGCTTAACTAGCAATTGTTTATGATTTCTTTCTTTTTTGCTTTGACGTTTAGTCTTCCAACAATGGAGACAAATAGTATGAGAGTTTTATTATGGATAAAAAAATAGCAATTCCTATAGATGGTCAAATGGTTGTTTGCAAGGATGGTAAAATTACTATGAGTAATAGGTTCAATTGTTCAGAAAAGCTTCTACTGGATGCATTAGATTGGTTGGAAAAGATTTAAAATTATTTAAAAAATAAAAATAAAAAAGAAACAAAGAGACATAACTACAAAAGCACAAAATATATGGATTTGCATTGCTCTGAATGGATTATGATTTTATATGAATTCCTTCATAAAACTTATATTTTACCTGTTACTGTGATTAATTCAACATTTTTTTTAGAATTCTAATAATTACAATAACTTACAATGTACTACTGCAGAGAACAAGCTGTGAATCTAAAATATTTAGGGTAGGCTACATAAACCATATCTCATTTATTGAACTGCATAAGGCTATAGCTAATTGACATCTTGCCCTTAGAGGGGGTTTACAGTACTAAAGTTAGTGCTCATAAATTTTTTGATATTGTTTCACATTGGCTGTTAGGATCTATGCAACCCTTAATCTTTTATATCCAAGCTTGAAACCACAATGAACGGTTTTGTATCTCGTTATTACTAATTCAAATCCTTAAGTTGCAATCGTTTATTACTTTATATATAAATTTAGTATCTTGTGTACTTAAAATATGAATTCCATGCTATATAACGGTATTTATTCTGCAGTATCAAATTTCTTTCTCAGAGTTATTAATCACAAAATAGCTACCCAATCCAACAAATGGTTCGACAAAAAGGGAATTTTTGTGTTAAATGGCAGTGAGAAGCCCAAAAACAAATTGGAAAATTGGGGCGATCTAAACATATGAAATTCAGGTGAAATATTCCCTATGCAATTCCAGCCACAGAATTCAAGGATGATTATACTAGAAGCAAAACTCTAAACGGAAAGACAACAACAACAGAAGCAGCAAATAGTCAGACGGAAGCACGAAAGTCAAAATCAGTTTGAGGAATCAGACCGATCATAGATCCCTTAAGAGTAATTCTAAAGCGAGACACGGAGAAAGACCCTAAGTACCTCCTCATATCGTACGGAGCGGAGGGAAATTTGGTGGAATAGGGCGAGAATCGGCAGGATCAGGCAGAAAAGTTCGAGGACGCGAATATCTGGAGGAGGAGCGCGGTCTACGGAGTCTCCGGACGAGGAGGCGGAGACGATCGGCGGATGGCGGAGATCGACGGCGCGATAAAGTTAGAGAGCGAAGAGAAGATACCAAAGGAAACGGAGCCGCTTCGGTCGTATATATAGCCGTATAGGTATAAGGTACTATGGTAATAAGCTATTTTTGGCTTTTTCTTTCAGGGTATAATTTTATTTTTAATTTTTGTTTTGAATATTAAAAAGTTATTTTGGTATCTTTATCCGTAACTACCCTTCACCACTCGTGTAAAAATTAGATTGCAAAAATTAGATTGTAATATATATAAAATGAGGGGAGGGGCAAAAATTAAAAAGGCATATCTGTAAATCTTTTTCGAGTATTTTTTTTAAAAAATTATTAAAATAATATTTCATCATATTTTTCATTCTAAAAATACTTTCATCACATTACAGTCCTAATTCCATTTGACTTTAATTCAATCCCAATCCAAACAAGATTTAGATTACCTTACTGATGTTTTATTTTATATATATTTTTGTAATATAATAAAATGCTTATTACAATTATGAGGATAAGCTAAAACTCTTGAAACATAAAAGCAGAAAAAAAAATGTTTGCTGCTTGATACAAGCCAGACTTCTAAAATCCAGGATCAAGTTTATGAAGACTAGCATAGCACACCAATCCTTGGCTGGGATCTTCTCGACTAAGGAACTTGATTCATTCTCAGTTGAGGACAAAATAAATCAAATCTGCACAGAATAAAACTAAATTTTAGTGTAAAAAAAATGATGGAATCATCAAAAATGCAGAGCCAAGACATGCATAAGAAGAGAACCAAAACATGTATCTTATGACTAAAAATGACTGTCTAAAGAGTACGTTTGTCCAACAAGAAAGAAGAGTAGAATATTAACAAACTAAACTGCAAATCTCTACTCTTACCTTAGGACTAAATTCCATTTGTTGAACAGTTTGCTTTATGCAAAATCCACTATACAAACAAGAAAGCACAAATTCAATTGCTTTACAATTTAGTATAAAACATATAGCCAGCACAAATTCATTAAATTCACAATTTAACTAGAGCAAAGCTTGTTCCATTCCAGTAGAGTTGAAATAAAACATTGAGATTCCATTTATTTGGCATTTTTTTTTCTCAGCATAATCAACTATCCAAACAAGAAAGAACATACATAATGTATTTCCATTACCAACTTTCTGTTGCAATTCAGTCTAAACTCTAGCCAGAAGCTAATGTTCTAGCTCATATTTGATTCATAATTTAAGTATAGTAGAGCTTGTTCCATTTTGTGATAATAAGTTGCAGAACTGAAGCTGTCCTCCATATTTTCACATGGCTAATTCACCGACTGTAAATTGACCAAATATAAGCAACAATCGAGTAGCAAACATATTAACTTATTACCCTTCACTCAAAGAAAGACATTAGGCTAATAGTATCAAAATTCCATTTCTTCAGCGTTTTTGTATAGACATAATCCACTATGTTAAATTCCCAAGTTCTCCATTAAAATCTAGATTGAAGTCTATACCACCACCAAATGTTCTGATTCATGTTTGACTGACAATTATGTATAGTAGAACTTGTTTAATTTTGTTATAACAAGTTAATTATGCTCTTTATTTTCACATCAACTGCCTATTTCACTGACATTAAAGTGATCAGATAGAAGCACCAATCAAGTATCCAACCAAATCAACTTATTACCCTCCACTTGTAGAAAGACATTAGGTAGCTACTATCAAAATTCCATTTGTTCAGAGAATTTTCCTATGAAGACTATATTTCCTTTACCAACTCATTCTCTATTATAATCTAATTTGAAATGTATAGTCAACATTCAATTTCATGACTCATTAGATTCGTTAATTACGTATAGTAGAGCTGTTTCATTTGAGCTTATTAGTTGTGGGATTATCATCTTTATTTTCACATAATTGGTCAATTCACCGATTGTAAGCTAACTGATGTTGGATATATGCGTGAATGAAGAACAAGTGAAAGAGGCATGAACCTCCATTGTGAATGAGACTTTAGTTTCACATTGAGAGTTTCAAAGTATATTGGTTGATTTATATTGATTCACATACATTGATGGTGTGAACAAATGCAAAAAGTGTTGGATACAATCAATCTGTAGCCGGAGATTTTACGGGGTATTAGCTGAATTTAAATATACTGAATTTAAATTCACTTATCTGTTAAAATGACCTGAGCTGATAATCTCAGGCTGCCAGCAGGGGCTGATTTTCTGACCACGGAGTGGTTAAGTGAGCAGAGTGTCAAAGCAGCAAAGTCCGCGCGGACTGAAGGTAGACCGGGCCGAGCATGTGGTCGACCGGGCGATCAACAAAACAGGCTGATCGTGCGAGTAGTGAGACCAACCGAGTGTACCGAGGGCGGACGACCGAGCGAGCGAAGATGCTGACTGGGCGAACGAAGGGGCCGACCGAGCAGCGAGGTCGGGTAGGCAGAATGGCCGGTCGAGCGAACAGCGAGACAAGCCGAACAGGCGAAGAGGCTGACCGAGGCCTGCGAATGACGCAGTTTCCTTGAAACAGATTCGTCCACCTCCGGCTGTGCTTCAAGGCTTACTCGGGTCGTCTGTTTCCCAGGATACAACGGTGAAACCGCAATCTCCACCTAGCACTGGTGGTTGCGGCGAACTGAGAAATACCCGAATGCTATCACAAGGGTTCTGTCGAGTGGAAGAAAGAAACGACAGAGAAGAAGAAGAGGGAAAAGAAGGTGGATGGAAAGATTATTTAATCTTTCTTTTCCTTATTTCTTTTCCTCTCATGCTCAAGGCCTTTTATAGGATGCCTTGCATGAGGTTACTTTTCCATTTGCTAAAGAAACGTCATATGCATTATATTAATATGCGTTTCTTATTTAAGCGTTAATGAAAAAAGAATAATCCAAGTGGCAAAATGTCGGTTAATTTATTTGGGTGTGCATAGGTCGTGCTCGCACACAAGCAAACTTGGTTCAGTGCAATCCGGGCCCTAGATTTGCACCCTCCCTATGCATCCACACACAAGAGCAAGCTTCCACTCATTTATTTGTTCACAACACACATGCTTGTGAAACAATATAAACCAACCATCAAGCCTTGAAACTTCCAATATGGGACTAAAATCTTCTTCAGAATGGAGCTTCTTTCTTCTTCACTCTCTTCTCCATTCACTCATTTTCAACAATCCCCCACATGAATGGAGATAGAGTAAGTGATAACATCCAGCAGTTGAGTCAAGTATAGGATAGGTAGGTTTTACCCTTTGAACCCTCCCTTGTGAAGATTTGGTTGCTTACTGGCTGATAGTAGACACGATGTCTTTGAACTATACTGTCGTTTGTGTAAGCAGTGACAAATCTCACCCAAGACTCTCCCTGATATAATTCAGTTCTCATGAGTGTGTTCGTTCTTGGCCATGAACACGCCTGGTTCTGTGAGAAGCTCTAAGAATTGTGCCTCCAATTCTCTTCGAAGCGGCCTCACTTCTTTCTCACATAGGTGATCCCTCAAGAGTTGTCATATACTCTTCTTGATCATTAAAAGTCCATCGACTTACCCTGGTCTAGTCACTGTTTCATTAGGTACTCCCCACAGTGTGTCTAGTCAGTGCAGATTAGTTGTCCCTTTGAACCTAGTTCTTGGGATCTCCAATCAGCATAGGTTGGGTGTCCTCTGCACTGATCGCTGACAACGACATCAAGCCCATTCCTCGTGATGAGCTTGCAACTAACTCTCGATTTAATCCTTTGGTTAGCGGATCTGCTAGGTTATCCTTTGACTTCACATAGTCAATAGTGATAACTCCCGTTGAGAGTAGTTGTCTAATGGTATTATGTCTACGACGTATATGTCTAGACTTACCATTGTACAGATGGCTCTGTGCCCGACCAATTGCTGATTGACTATCGCAATGTATACAAATTGCCGGCACAGGTTTCGACCATCTCGGAATATCTTCTAAGAATTGTCGTAGTCATTCAGCCTCTTCACCACATTTGTCAAGAGCTACAAACTCAGATTCCATCGTGGATCTGGTTATTACAGTTTGCTTAGAAGATTTCCAGGAAATGGCTGCACCTGCTAGAGTGAAGATATATCCACTCGTAGACTTAGAGTCTTTTATATCAGATATCCAACTTGCATCGCTGTATCCTTCGATCACAGCGGGATATCTTGAATAGTGCAATCCATATTCACGAGTATACCTCAAGTACCTCAATACTCTTGTTATCCCTTTCCAGTGCTCAACACCGGGATTACTCGTGTATCTACTCAGTTTGCTTACTGCGTAGGCTAAGTCTGGTCGTGTACAACTCATTAAGTACATCAGACTTCCGATCACTCGAGAGTATTCTAGCTGAGAGATACTTTCACCTCGATTTTTCGATAGATGTTGGCTCGTATCTATCGGCGTTCGTGCCAACACAGTATCACCTTTGGTAAATTTCTCAAGAATCTTGTCCACGTAATGGGACTGACTAAGAACAAGTCCTTCTGTCGTTCTAAGAATTTTGATTCCCAGAATCACATCAGCTAGGCCCATATCTTTCATGTCAAATCTTGAGTTCAACATAACTTTTGTGGATTTGATTATCTTATCATTACTCCCAATGATAAGTATGTCATCTACATAGAGGCACAAGATGACATAGTCACTCTCTGTGGCTCTCATGTAGACACATTTATCACATTCATTGATCTTGAATCCACATTCCTTCATGGCATTATCGAATTTCTCATGCCACTGCTTTGGCGCTTGTTTCAAGCCATATAATGACTTCACCAATCTACATACCTTGTTTTTCTGTCCTGGCACAGAAAACCCCTCAGGTTGGTCCATGTAGATTTCCTCTTCTAAATCCCCGTTTAGAAAAGCTGTCTTTACATCCATTTGATGTATTTTGAGATTCCATAGAGCAGCTATAACCAACAATACTCTAATGGAAGTTATTCTCGATACCGGAGAGTATGTATCGAAGTAATCAAGGCCTTCTCGTTGTCGGTATCCTTTGATTACCAATCTGGCCTTGTATTTATCGATCGTGCCATCTGACTTCATTTTCTTCTTGAAAATCCACTTGCAACCTAGTGGTTTACTTCCCGGAGGAAGATCCACAAGTTCCCAAGTGTGATTTTGCAAGATAGATTCTATCTCAGATGCAATTGTCTCTCTCCAATGAGATCCATCAGAAGAGCCTACAACTTCTGAGTAACTTCGGGGCTCACTCTCCAACACGAAAGTGATAAAATCCGATCCATAGAATTTTTCTACCCAAACTCTTTTGCTCCGTCTAGGCTCAAACTCCATAGGTTCCTCCTCATCATCATCTTCTTCTTCGCCTTGTGTTTCATTTGCCCGTTTTGAGGAGCTAGCATCCTCTCGGGTATTATATGAAAATACATGCTCGAAGAATGAGGCATTTCTTGATTCGATTATCGAGTTCTTGTGTATCTTTGGTATGTGTGACTCATACACACAAAATCTATACGCAATGTTGTTTTATGCATATCCAATAAATATGCAATCAACAGTCTTTGGTCCTATCTTAATCCTTTTCGGATCAGGCACCAACACTTTGGCAAGACACCCCCACATTTGTAAATATTTGTAGGACGGTTGTCTTTCATTCCACAACTCATAAGGGCTCTTATCTATTTTCTTCTGGGGCACCTTATTTAAAAGGTAATTAGATGTTAACACAACTTCCCCCCACATGAACTCTGGCAATCCAGAGCTCAATAGAAGAGCATTCATCATCTCCTTTAGAGTTTGATTCTTTCTCTCAGCAACTTCATTTTGCTGAGGAGTATAAGGAGCTGTTGTTTCGTGTCTGATCCCATGTTCAGCACACAACTCAACAAACAGTGATACATATTCACCACCTCGGTCACTTCGAACTACCTTAATCTTTCTATTAAGCTGATTTTCAATCTCATTCTTATAGAGAGCAAATTTCTCTATAGTTTCATCCTTACTTTTGAGAAGATACACATAACAGTATTTTGTGTTATCATCTACAAAAGTGATGAAATATTTATTACCACCACGTGTTGGCGTACCTTTTAGGTCACACACATCAGTGTGGATTAGGTCAAGTGGTTCATTACTTCTTTCAATATGTTGAAAGGATGACCTTGTCATTTTCGCTTCAACACAAATCTCACACTTGTGTTTTGGGTTAAGGTGGAATGAAGGTATGCTTTGCATGTTTATTAATCTACGCAACACATCGTAGTTAACATGTCCTAGTCTACCATGCCACAAACACGAAGACTCAAGCATATAAGTGGAAGAGCTTTCAGTTTTATTTATCTTGGGCCTAATGGCCATTACATTGAGCTTAAACAGCCCATCAGATACATAGCCTCTTCCTACAAACATCCCATTTTTGGATAATACAACTCTGTCCGACTCAAAAACAATGCGAAAGTCATGCTTGCTCAGAAGTGATCCGGACACTAGATTCTTACGAATCTCCGGAACATACAGCACATTGTTCAAAGTGAGGTCCTTGCCCGAGGTCATCTTCAGCACCACCTTTCCTTGGCCCATGGTGTCCGAGGTTGCTGAGTTCCCCATGAACAGCCTGTCTCCAGTGACTTCTTCAAAGTTGTGGAGCAGCTCCTTATTGCAGTAGACATGTCTAGCGGCTCCAGTATCGATCCACCATTGTCGAGGGTTTGAACCGATCAAGTTTAGATCGGAGACCACAGCGCAGAGGTCGTCCATTTCTGGTCCCTCGTTCAGGTTGGCCTCTTGCTTCTTCTTCGACTTTCTGCACTCCGAAGATTTGTGACCCACTTTGTCACAGTTGAAGCACTTCCCAGAGAACTTCTTCTTGCTGATGCCTCCTCTGGGTCCCATCTTAGAAGACTTGGGGTTCTTCCGTTTCGAGCTTTGACCGTGCTCGACCACGTTGGCTTTCACAGTAGCCTGAGAGAACAGCTTCCTCTCTGAACTCTTGTTGTCTTCTTCGATGCGAAGTCTGACTATGAGTTCCTCCACATTCATCTCCTTTCGCTTGTGCTTCAGGTAGTTCTTGAACTCCTTCCAGCCGGGAGGCAGCTTCTCAATGATAGCTGCCACCTGGAAGGTTTCACTCAGAACCATCCCTTCCGAATGGATCTCGTGCAAGATCACCTGAAGCTCCTGGACTTGGCTGATCACCGTCTTGGAGTCAACCATCTTGTAGTCCAGGAATCGACCCACGATGAACTTCTTTGCCCCTGCGTCCTCCGTCTTGTATTTCTTGTCTAGGGACTCCCACAGTTCCTTAGCCGTACTCTTCATGCTATACACAGCGTACAGCGAGTCGGCAAGGCAGTTGAGGATGTAGTTTCGGCAAAGGAACTCGGAATGAGTCCATGCCTCCACTGTACTGATGGTTTGCGCATCAGCATCCTCAGTGCGCTTGGGAGGGTCCTCGGTCAAGAACCGAGCCAGATTGAGTGTGGTCAGGTAGAAGAGCATCTTCTGCTGCCACCTCTTGAAGTTCAGTCCACTGAACTTATCTGGCTTTTCCCCATGATTGATTGGTACAGTTCCAATCGGGGCGGAGGGGCCTTTATTTGTTGAGTCTGTTGCACCTCAACATTCTGTTCTGTGGCCATCTCAACAGAAACGAGTCTGTTTCAAGATTGTTGGATACAATCAATCTGTAGCCGGAGATTTTACGGGGTATTAGCTGAATTTAAATATACTGAATTTAAATTCACTTATATGTTAAAATGACCTGAGCTGATAATCTCAGGCTGCCAGCAGGGGCTGGTTTTCTGACCACGGAGTGGTTAAGTGAGCAGAGTGTCAAAGCAGCAAAGTCCGCGCGGACTGAAGGTAGACCGGGCCGAGCAGGTGGTCGACCGGGCGAGCAACAAAACAGGCTGATCGTGCGAGTAGTGAGACCAACCGAGTGTACCGAGGGCGGACGACCGAGCGAGCGAAGATGCTGACTGGGCGAACGCAGGGGTCGGCCGAGCAGCGAGGTCAGGTAGGAGGGCGAAGAGGCTGACCGAGGCCTGCGAATGACGCAGTTTCCTTGAAACAGATTCGTCCACCTCCGGCTGTGCTTCGAGGCTTACTCGGGTCGTCTGTTTCCCAGGATACAACGGTGAAACCGCAATCTCCACCTAGCACTGGTGGTTGCGGTGAACTGAGAAATACCCGAATGCTATCACAAGGGTTCTGTCGAGTGGAAGAAAGAAACGACAGAGAAGAAGAAGAGGGAAAAGAAGGTGGATGGAAAGATTATTTAATCTTTCTTTTCCTTATTTCTTTTCCTCTCATGCTCAAGGCCTTTTATAGGATGCCTTGCATGAGGTTACTTTTCCATTTGCTAAAGAAACGTCATATGCATTATATTAATATGCGTTTCTTATTTAAGCGTTAATGAAAAAAGAATAATCCAAGTGGCAAAATGTCGGTTAATTTATTTGGGTGTGCATAGGTCGTGCTCGCACACAAGCAAACTTGGTTCAGTGTAATCCGGGCCCTAGATTTGCACCCTCCCTATGCATCCACACACAAGAGCAAGCTTCCACTCATTTATTTGTTCACAACACACATGCTTGTGAAACAATATAAACCAACCATCAAGCCTTGAAACTTCCAATATGGGACTAAAATCTTCTTCAGAATGGAGCTTCTTTCTTCTTCACTCTCTTCTCCATTCACTCATTTTCAACAAAAAGTCCTCTCTCTCACACGTGGGTGTGCAAGGGGCCATCAGCTCTGCTAAGGAATTATGCAAGTTCTGTTAGGGTGCGTTTGGATCGGAGTTATTCTTGATAATCTTGGTTATCTATCCAAGGTTATCAACAAAAACCTTGTTTGGTTTAGATATTCGATGATTCCCGAGTAATGTTCCATGCCCGACACGTCAGCTAAAAGGTCATGCAACCCGGAATCGAAAAACCTCAGAAAACTAAGGTTTTTCTTGATTTCGGAGTTAATGAATTTTTTTACCAAAAATACCCTCCGATAAAAAAAAACACATGGAAAAAAGATAAAAAATGTAAAAAAAATAAAAAAATGTTTAAAACATTAAAATTTTAAAATTTTTAAAAATAAATAATGTAAAAAATTAAAAAAAATAAAAATATAAATTTTAAAAAAAAATAAATTTTTAAAAATTTTAAAAAAATTAAAACATTTTTAAAAATTTTAAAAATAAAAAATTTATAAAATTTTAAAAATTTAAAAAGTTAAAAATAAAATAAATAAATAAAATTTTAAATTTAAAAATTGTAACAAAATAAATAAATATAAATAATATAAAAAAATATAAAAACATTAAAAAAATAAAAAAACACATAAAAAGTAAAAAATATACCAGAAAAAGAAAAGTAAAAAAAAAACATAAAAAAATAAATAATAATAATAATATATATAGTTGATTTTGTAACTGAGGGTAATACGGTAAACTATTAAACTAAGGTATTCATTAAAACCTTCAAACAAACAAGTTTTTGTTGCATTACCTACGTTATGTTTTATTCCCCATAATCTTAGTTATGTGATTACCTGGTAATCACATAATCAAGGTTATACATGATGATCCTGTCCGAACCAGGGGTCAATGAACGCTGGGGATGTGGCGCTTCCTGCTGGATCCTCGAGTCCTCCGGCGAACCTGCAACAAAATCGAGCCGGGAGGGGTGTCCCGGCGACGGCCCTCCGACGCTCAAATCAGGCGAGGAAATAGATGAAGAGGTGTCTCAGAATCAGAAGACCTGTGTACCTCCGGTGAAGAAACGGAGCCCTTATATAGACCTCTCCAAGGAGCCTGGGCGCGCCAATCGAAGCAATCTACTGTTTTCAACCATGCCCAGGTATGGGTCTGTCAGAAGGACTATGCCCAGATATGGGTCTGTCAGAAAGACGTCCATAAGGCCATACCGCTACTATATCAACCTCTCCATGATGTGACGGCGAGATCCTCCATCGTGCACTCTTGTGTACGGCATAATCATCAGACATGCCTTTGCTGACATCCCATATTCTGAGCCGAACGGATAGGCCGCTCGGCTAACCTTCGTACCCTCGCCCTTGTCCTGGCCGAACGGACCACCCGCTCGGCCCTTCGGTCCCAGCCGAGCAGACGCCCCGCTCGGCCATTCGGTTCTCCCGCCTTGGCGTCGGAAACCCCAACCCATGACTGGGTTATCTTTGGTTCCGCTCGGACCTACTCAGCTGCTCGGCGCGGCCATTAACCGCTTAGCCCTCCATCTGTCCTCAAGCTGAGACCCTTCAGGAAGTGGATCCCCCATTCTTACCGCCGGATCACTTGCCTTCCCTTCAAGTCTAGTCGAAGGAGGCAGTGAGTCCGACTGACTGGACTATGTGTCCGAGCGGGCGGTCGCCGCCTTTCCGTCGCTTATAATATCCCTGGGGCCGTTCGGCCCTTTTGCCCAATTCAGCCGCTCGACTCTTCGTTTTGGTGGTCTTGTCGCTCAACGTGGATGTTTGCTTGTCTAAATCTTCTCGAAAATCACGCAAATCCTCTTCATTAAACCGAAGCATGCGTGGTATGGGCGCCTTAATTGCGCCTGGTGACAGCGCCACATGGCTCTTCTTGCGTGGCGGTGATGATCCGTACGATGGGACGCCGATTACTTTGAAATAGACGGTTGGATGATGACCTCGTCTCTCGTGACCTGCATCCGACGGCGGAGGCCGACCAGCCTCGGTCGTATAAAGCCTCCGTCTACTTCCTTCGCCGCATGCTTGCTTGTGCGTTGTCCTTCCGCCTCTTCTTCTGCTGCGACCTCCGACGATCCAGTTCCTCTTTTTCGGCGTCTACCATCCCACCGGTGATCTTTTCCGCCCGTTTCCTTCTCAGTGAGTCTTCTTCCTTCGTTTACAAGGTCCTCCCAAGTCGTTTTGCCTCTTTCGTTCCCGTTCCTCTGGTTTCTTGCCATCTTATTGCTTCTTCGAGATGGCAAGCTCCTCTGAGCCCGTTGTTGGTGTTCATGGCCCTTGGTATATGACCATGGAGAGTCGGTTTGATGAAGAGGGCGCTCGGCGTCTTGTCCGGACGTATGGGATCCCTGATGACCACGAAATAATTATAGCCGACCCGTCCGATCGGCCCCATAACCCGCCGATCGGCACCATTTGCTTTTTTCTAGACCAATTCCAGGGCGGCCTTAGATTTCCTACCCATCCCTTTATTTTGGAGGTTTGTAATTATTTCCGCATCCCGCTCGGCCAACTTGTGCCGAACTCCTTTAGGTTGCTGAGCGGGGTGGTTGTCCTCTTTAAGCTGCACAGTATCCCACTTGACCCCAAAATATTCCACTTCTTCTTCTACCCCAAACAATCCGAGCCGGGCACTTTCATTTTCCAAAGTAGAATAGGCTTTAAATTTTTTTGATAATATGTCGACCTCTAACAAGCACTGGAAGGAGTTCTTCTTCTACATACGACTTCCCGAGCGGCCAGCGTTTTGCCGACCCAGCCGGAGCTCGGCAAATTCAGAAGCAACCCGGCTTACCTTCATGCGGCGAACTGGTTGTCCGGTCAGCGGTACAAGATCGACCAGTTGCTTCTCAAGGGGGTGTTGTATATTTTCGGATTATCTCCCGTTCGGGCCAATCTCCCCTACCGCATGAGTAAGGACTTTTTACTCTCCTCGCCTTTTTTGTCTAACTGATTTTAATTTCTTCCCTTGCAGCTGAAGTCATGTGGCGCTCCAAGGCCACCGATCATCTGAAGTTGAAGGCCGTGGAAATTGAGGCGGCGACTAAAAAAGAACTCGCCGAGCGGGGTCTAATCCCCAGCCGCCCGGCAGCTACAGGAGAGGGGGGGACGCAGTCCGCCCCTGAAACAGAAGTTACCTCAGCCGCTTCAACGGAGGTTGAGGCGGATCCTGTTTCCTCTGCTCCAGCAGAGCTGGGAGTCCCCCAGGTCGGGGATCCCCCACTGGAAGTTCGGCGGAAACGTCGAAGAGACCCCAGCCTTTCGCCGACCCAAGAAGGCGAACCACAAGCGCCGATCGAGGTCGGTTCGCCAGATCGCACGCCTTCGCAGATCGGAACCTCAGTGGCCTCGCCCACCGCACAGCCCTCTGGCTCTCCTCCACTGACTCGCCGTCGCTTACGACGGTTGGGCGAAACTTCAACCATTGGGGAGTCCTCGGGTCAGGCGACTGAGGCTGAGGAAGTGCCGTCCGACCACCCGACCGTCAAGACTACCCTTCGATTCCCATCGGAGGAATATTTATTGTCTGCTGATCGGCCATCAAGCCCCGTTCATGAAATAACCCTGACGGGCCCGCTCGCCAAGCTCTTCGAGGACGCCCAGATTCAAGTGGCCCTCATGACGCCCAAGCAGCTCGGCGATAACAACATGCAGCAGGCCACTCAGGTAAATTCATTTTTCTTTCTGTGCTATGCTACTGTTCGGTTCCTCATTTTATTATTTCCCTTACAGCGCTGGGCTGAGCAAATCGCCACTAGCCATCGGCTAGCCGAGCTGGAGGATCTCCTGGAGAAACTCCAAGTGTCAGGGGGTCCATCGGCCGAGCGAGAGAAACAAACCCTCGAGGCCGAACAGAAGAAGTCCGCGCGACCTGTCTACAGAGGTGGCTCGGCTAGAGGGCCAAGTCAAGAAGCGCGAAGCGGATGCCAAACGCGCTACTGCCCGGAAGAAGCGGGCGATTGCTGATCTGGACAAGATGAAAGTTGAAGTCCGAGCTCTAGATCAGCAATCTAAGGATCTGAAAGCCCAACTAGCTGCCGAACGGGAGGGGCGCTCTGCTGAGCGCACTAAAGCGGAGGTGGACCAGAAAGTCCTCCAAGATTCACCTATCGCTTCCCGAGCGGCTTTCAGAAAGTACAAGGAAGGGGAGCCGAGTCGCCTAGCAGCAGCGCGCCAAGACTACCTTCGCTCGGAGCGGTTCGACGCAAAATTCGGCGGCAACGTCTCATCCACTTTCGCTGAGGCGGTCAAGGTCACCATGGCGTACTTGAAGAAGAGTGGCCACCTTCCTGTGGGAATGCACATTCCAGCCTCTGACCTGGCGGCCATGATTGACGATATCCCGGACGCCTTTTTCAATTTTGAGGACTCGGAGTGAGGCGAATTCTTCCAAGTACTTCCTGTATCTCATCCGCTCGGCGGATGTAAAATTTTTGTACGTGTCGTTCGGCCTAATTGCATTCCTTTGCTTCTATTTTTGTCTGTCCTTCATTGCCCTCTTCTGTCTGTTTGGTGCTCATTTGTAGAGTCAGTTAAGCTATACGTGTCTCCCACTAGACAACCGATCAGGTTAATCAATTGACTCGTTTTCCTCGAAATCGTTTAGTGCTTGGCTATACTGTTTGAATGCGAAGTATTGGCAAACCGACGGCCGATCGGACTTAAACAATTTAGTTTTTGCGAATGCTCGTCGCGCGGATGTTTATAGACAATCGGCGCGGTTCTCGATCTTTAACGACGGAGCTCGTCAGTCTTCCACTCGGATTTTATAGCCGATCGGCGCGGCTCTCGATCTTTAACAACGGAGCTCGTCGGCGCGGATGTTTATAGCCGATCGGCGCGGCTCTCGATCTTTAACGACGGAGCTCGTCGGCGCGGATGTTTATAGCCGATCGGCGTGGCTCTCGATCTTTAACGACGGAGCTCGTCGGCGCGGATGTTTATAGCCGATCGGCGCGGCTCTCGATCTTTAACGACGGAGCTCATCGGCGCGGCTCTCGATCTTTAACGACGGAGCTCGTCGGCATGGATGTTTATAGCCGATCGGCACGGCTCTCGATCTTTAACAACGGAGCTCGTCGGCGCGGATGTTTATAGCCGATCGGCGCGGCTCTCGATCTTTAACGACGGAGCTCGTCGGCGCGGATGTTTATAGCCAATCGGCGCAGCTCTCGATCTTTAACGACGGAGCTCGTCGACGCGGATGTTTATAGCTGATCGGCGCGGCTCTCGATCTTTAACGACAGAGCTCGTCGGCGCGGATGTTTATAGCCGATCGGCGCGGCTCTCGATCTTTAACGACAGAGCTCGTCGGCGCGGATGTTTATAGCCGATCGGCGCGGCTCTCGATCTTTAACGACGGAGCTCGTCGGCGCGGATGTTTATAGCCGATCGGCGCGGCTCTACGGTTTAGCGTCTAGGCTAGACGGCCTGTAAGGCTAACTCCTTACCAGGTCGAGCGACCTTGGCCTTCATAACTTATCTCGCGCTTGGACAGTCTTTGTGCCCGGCCGAACGGCACGGGTCATTTGCTTGCGAATCCAATCGGCTGGGAGGCCTTTACTATTCGGGCGCTTGGTTCGGATAATCCATATGCCCTTTTCACCTAGCTTGGAGAACGTACTCCTGGCCGAACAGCTCAGGGTCTGCTTCGTCGAGCATTTTGGCTCGGATAATTTACCTCCATCCGGAAGGTACTGGGTCTTCGATCTTCGAGCGCTTGGCTCAACCCATTTACCTCCGGCTAAACGACGCGGGGCCTTCGTTCCTTGTTGACGATGCCTTATATTTGTTCTCTTGATTTTTCATTTCTGCATTTCAAATATTCAGTCGAAAAAAGTACACAGGATGATTTACATTGGCACACCTTTCACCCCGCCCGGTAAGGCTGGAGGTGGTTCGCGCTCCACGGTCTATCTAGCTGTCGGCCGTCCTCATCCTCCAAATAATATGCGCCCGAACGGACCTGCCCACGGTGCTTCAAGCTTGCCGACGTCCCCGACCGGTTTGACTTTCTTCTAGACAAGGTCGCCGACCTGGAATGATCGGGGAATGACGCGGCGGTTGTAGTTTTGCTTCATTCGTTGACGGTATGCCATCAGCCGAACGGATGCCTTGGCTCGTTCCTCGTCAATCAAATCCAGCTCCATGTTCCTCCGATCGGCGTTGTCTTCATCGTACAATTGGACCCGGACGGACTCGACGCCGAATTCAACCGGGATGACTGCTTCGCCGTCGTACACCAGATGAAAAGGTGTGACTCCCGTCGCTTCCTTAGGAGTCATCCGGATGGCCCATAAAACGCCCGGCACTTCATCCGGCCAACTTCCTCCCACGTGGTCGAGCCGAGCGCGCAGAATACGGAGAATTTCCCGGTTAGCTACTTCGGCTTGACCGTTGCTTTGGGGGTAAGCCACGGACGTGAAGTGTTGCTCAATGCCATAGCTTTTGCACCAATCTTCTAACACCTTCCCTGTGAATTGCCGCCCATTGTCGGAAACCAACCGGCGAGGGATACCGAACCTACAGATGATGTGTTGCCATATGAATTTTTTGACCATGTGTTCGGTGATCCTGGCTAGTGGCTCGGCTTCCACCCACTTGGAGAAATAATCGACCGCCACCAGCAAAAATTTCCTCTGCCCGGTCACCATCGGAAATGGACCCACGATATCCATTCCCCATTGATCGAACGGACATGAGACGGTTGATGCCTTCATCTCCTCTGCCGGTCGGTGGGAGAAGTTGTGATACTTCTGGCACGAAAGACATGTAGATACTGTCCGAGCGGCGTCTATTTGTAAGGCTGGCCAAAAGTATCTAGCTAGCAGGATCTTCTTAGCTAATGATCGTCCGCCCGGATGCCCTCCACACGATCCTTGATGTACTTCTTGGAGAATGTAAGCCGAGTCTTCCGAGCTCACACATTTCAATAGCGGACGTGAGAAAGCCTTCTTGTAGAGCTGATCACCGATGAGTGTGAACCGACCGACCCTCCTCCTGAGCAGCTGGGCTTCATCCCGATCAGCCGGTGTGGCTCCCGAGCGGAGGAACTCTATGATGGGTGTCCTCCAGTCGCTTGGAAACGTGAGGCTTTCCATCCGGTCGACGTGCGCTACCAGCAATACTTTTTCAATTGGTTGCTGAATGGTGACCGGCACTATAGAACTTGCTAGTTTGGCCAAGTCATCGGCTACCTGGTTCTCCGTTCGGGGAATCTTTCGAATAAGGACCTCTCGGAAAGTAGCTTTGAGTTTTTCAAAGGCTTCAGCGTAGAGCTTAAGCCGAACGCTGTTGATTTCAAAGGTGCCAGAAAGTTGCTGAGCGGCCAATTGTGAATCCGAATAGAGTGTCACCCGACTGGCTCCTACATGCCGTGCTGCCTGCAGTCCGGCTATGAGGGCCTCATACTCTGCTTCATTGTTGGTGGCTTTGTAGTCCAACCGGACAGATAAGTGCATCTTTTCTTCTTGGGGTGAGAGTAGCAGTATTCCAATACCACTTCCGAGCCGAGTGGAAGACCCATCCACATATATCCTCCGCATAGCTTCCGGCTCTGGCCTCTGCACTTCGGTCACAAAATCAGCCAAGGATTGCGCTTTGATCGCCGAGCGGGGCTGGTATTGGATGTCAAATTCACTTAGTTCTGTCGTCCACTTGATGAGCCGTCCGGATGCTTCTGGATTCAACAGCACTCTTCCTAGTGGACTGTTTGTCCGGACGATGATGGTGTGAGCCAAGAAATATGGTCGAAGGCGCCGAGCGGCTAGAACCAAAGCAAAGGCCAACTTCTCGAGCCCGGTGTAACGAGATTCAGCATCTTTTAAAATGTGGCTTAGAAAATACACCGGTTGCTCTTCGCCGCTCGCCCTCACAAGTGCTGAGCCTACAGCATGTTCAGTTGACGACAGATAAATATAAAGTGACTCACCCCCGATCAGCTTGGCTAGTATAGGCAAAGAATTAAGATATGTCTTCAATTCTTCAAATGCTCGGTCGCATTCCTCGTCCCAGTGAAATTTAGTGGCCTTGCGCAAAATTTTGAAGAATGGTAGGCTTCGGTCGGCGGTTTTGGAGATGAATCTGGATAAAGCAGTTATCCGACCGGTCAATCGCTGCACTTCCCTTGTATTCCTTGGAGGCGGCATGTCTTGTAGAGCTTTCACCTTGCTGGGATTGGCTTCAATTCCCCGCTCGGTCACTATGTACCCCAAGAAACGCCCTCCTTTTGCTCCGAACAGACACTTTTGAGGATTTAGCTTGACTCCATATTTGCGCAGCGTTCGGAAGGTTTCTTCCATGTCCTTGAAGAGGTCGGCCGCTCGGGCGGACTTGATAAGGATGTTGTCCACATAAACTTCCAGATTCCGCCCGATCTGCTCTCTGAATACTTTGTTCATCAAGCGTTGATAAGTGGCCCCGGCATTCTTCAATCCGAACGGCATCACATTATAGCAATATGTGTCGTCGGCCGTTACGAAGCTTACTTTTTCTTGATCTTCCCGGGCGAGCGACACTTGATGATACCCTTGGTAGGCGTCGAGCATACAAATTAATTCGCAGCCAGCCGTAGAGTCCACCAGCTGATCTATCCGGGGCAGGGGATAAAAATCTTTGGGGCATGCTTTGTTTAAGTCCCGAAAATCAATACAGACTCTCCACTTGCCGCCCGGCTTGGAGACTAATACTACGTTAGCCAACCAACTCGGAAACTGTACTTCTCGTATATGGCCGGCCTCCAGAAGCTGCTCGACCTCCGCTCGGATGATGGAGTTCTGCTCGGCGCTGAAATCTCTTTTTCTCTGCTTTATCGGCCGAGCGTCCGGTCGGACATGCAACTCATGCTGTGCTATGCTCGGCGAAATTCCAGGCAATTCATGTGTCGACCAGACGAATACATCATGATTTCGTCGGAGGCATTGGATCAGCTCCTCCTTCTGCTTCTCCTCCAGATCAGAGGCAACAAAAGTCGTGGCCTCCGATCGGGTCGGATGAATCTGCACCTCCTCTTTTTCCTCATAAATTAAGGCGGGTGGCTTTTCAGTGATAGCATTTACCTCGATTCGAGGCGCCTTCCGAGCGGAGTTGGATTCTGCTCGGACCATCTCTATGTAACACCGCCGAGCTGCTAATTGATCTCCCCGTACCTCTCCCACCTTGTCTTCGACGGGGAACTTTATCTTCTGGTGGAAGGTTGAGACGACTGCTCGGAATTCGCTGAGCGCCGGTCGTCCCAAAATGACGTTGTTGAGGTAGCCAGCCGGATCTGTCCGACCGGCTGAACTTCGTTACCCGTAAACCCGTAGAGCGGGGTTGTCATGGGAAGCAGCTCGGCTCGATCAATTTGCAGCTGGTCAAACGCCTTCTTGAATATGATGTTGACCGAACTCCCTGTGTCAACAAATATGCGGTGAATAGTGTAATTTGCTATTACCGCTTTAATGAGCAGGGCGTCGTCGTGGGGCACTTCGACTCCTTCTAAGTCCCCGGGCCCGAAAGTGATTTCCGGTCCACTTGCCCGCTCTTGGCTGCAACCGACTGCGTGGATCTGGAGCTGCCGGACGCCTGCCTTTCTGGCTCGGTTGGAATCTCCTCCGGTCGGCCCACCAGCAATAACATTGATCTCGCCGCGGGAAGTATTGCTCCTATTTTCCTCTTCCCGAGTGGCCGGTCGGGACCGTTCTCTGGATGCTCGGCGATTCTCCTGTATTGGAGATCGCTGCCGATCGGACGTCTGTTGATGTCGCCTCTCGGTGTGCTGCCGATCGGACGTCTGTTGATGTCGCCTCTCGGTGCGGGTCCGGTCGGCTTCATGGGTCCTGTGTCTCCTGTCGATGGAAGGAGACCGTCGTTCGGCATTTCTAGGAACGGGATTAGCCACGAAGGGAAGACTTCGACAATCCCTCGTGTTGTGCGTATCCGTCCGGTGGAAGGAGCAGAACATAGGGGTCCATCTCTTCTTTGGCTTAGGCCGAGTGGCAGCTACCTCTTGTACATGGGACCTCACACGAGGGGAGCGGGTTGCTTCGGCCCTTGGTCCCCTCGGCGGTTGATGAGCGGCTAAGGGTCTCCGCTCGGCATGAGGAGCCCGTTCGGTTGGTGTTTCTTTTTTCCTGGCTGCCTGCGCTTCTTCCACGTTGATATATTCATTGGCCCGGTGCAGCATATGATCATAATCTCGGGGCGGCTTTCGGATGAGCGACCGGAAGAAGTCCCCATCCACAAGGCCTTGCGTGAAGGCATTCATCATTGTCTCCGATGTGGCTGTGGGAATATCCATCGCCACTTGGTTGAATCGCTGGATGTAAGCTCGAAGCGATTCTCTCGGCTCTTGCTTGATTGCGAACAAGCTGACACTTGTCTTCTGATAACGCCGACTGCTGGCGAAGTGGTGGAGGAAGGCCGTTCGAAAGTCCTTGAAACTAGTGATAGATCCGTCCGGCAGCCTCCGAAACCACCGTTGAGCCGATCCCGATAGAGTGGTAAGAAAGACTCGGCACTTTACTCCATCTGTATACTGATGGAGCGTAGCTGTGTTATCGAACTTACCCAGATGATCATCCGGGTCTGTTGTTCCATTGTACTCGCCGATCGTCGGAGGCACGTAATGCTTGGGCAAAGGGTCTCGTAGAATAGCCTCCGAGAATTGGCGATTGATCCGCTCGGGAGATGAATCCTCTCGGGGAGCTTTCCCCTTTCTGTCTTCTCGCCTAGGCATTTCGTCGGAAGAAGATCCTCTATCTCTCCGAGCCGGTACGGCTTCAGGGGTGCGGAATAAGGCCCGATGGAATGCGACGGTGGCTTACCCGACGCAGATGTTGCTTGCTGCTCCCGCCGCTCGGCTGACGCTTTTTGTTTTTGCTCCACAAGTTTGGCGGCCCTCATCTCGACCAGAGCATCCAACTCTTCTTGTGAGAGTGCCACATTATGTATTCTTCCAGCCTCGTCCATTGTCTCTGTTCGGATGCAGGTGCGTTCCCACAGACGGCGCCAAATTGATCCTGTCCGAACCAGGGGTCAATGAACGCTGGGGATGTGGCGCTCCATGCTGGATCCTCGAGTCCTCCGGCGAACCTGCAACAAAACCGAGCCGGGAGGGGTGTCCCGGCGACGGCCCTCAGACGCTCAAATCAGGCGAGGAAATAGATGAAGAGGTGTCTCAGAATCAGAAGACCTGTGTACCTCCGGTGAAGAAACGGAGCCCTTATATAGACCTCTCCAAGGAGCCTGGGCGCGCCAATCGAAGCAATCTACTGTTTTCGACCATGCCCAGGTATGTGTCTGTCAGAAGGACTATGCCCAGATATGGGTCTGTCAGAAAGACGTCCATAAGGCCATACCGCTACTGTATCAACCTCTCCATGATGTGACGGCGAGATCCTCCATCGTGCACTCTTGTGTACGGCATAATCATCAGACATGCCTTTGCTGACATCCCATATTCTGAGCCGAACGGATAGGCCACTCGGCTAACCTTTGTACCCTCGCCCTTGTCCTGGCCGAACGGACCACCCGCTCGGCCCTTCGGTCCCAGCCGAGCAGACGCCCCGCTCGGCCATTCGGTTCTCCCGCCTTGGCGTCGGAAACCCCAGCCCATGACTGGGTTATCTTTGGTTCCGCTCGGACCTACTCAGCTGCTCGGCGCGGCCATTAACCGCTTAGCCCTCCATCTGTCCTCAAGCTGAGACCCTTCAGGAAGTGGATCCCCCATTCTTACCGCCGGATCACATGATAATTTAAACCAAACGTACCCTTATTCTTATAGAGGCTAAATATTCCTCTAGAAAAGAATTAGACGCTTATAGAGGCTTTTTTCCTATTCTCTTTAAATATATATATATATATATATAAATATATATTTAATACATAAAATAATGAGTCCTAAGAGCACCTACAACGCGGCGTTAAACGCCGCGTTATAACGCTACTGTGCATTAACACCGTGTTGCAGCATGCCAACATGGCGTTCAATAGCTTGAACGCGTTAAGTGTTTGTGGGGTGGGCCAGGGGCGGTCCCACCCCATGTGCAAAATTATTATTATTATTTTTTTTATTTACGGTACATGCAACGACTTTTTTTAAATTGTTAACTTTTTTTTTATTTTTTTACCAACGGCAGATGCAATGCAACGGCTTTTTTTTAATATAAGTTTTTAAATAATGATTTTTTAAAATAATAGCTTTATATTTTTAAATTAAAAATTAAATAACGGCTAGTTATTTAACGGTTACTTTTTAACGGCTAGTTATTTAACGGTTACTTTTTAACGGCTAGTTAACCGCTAGTTTGAAATTTCGACTATAAATATCCATCCATATGTGTACATATTTTCATTCCCACTCACTACTCTTTCAATTTTACTCTTAAAATTCTCTCTCCATCTATTTTTTCAAGTTCCTACCATCTTATTTTCTATCCAAAATGGATGAAAATAATAGGACATTTTTTACAAATTTCTTGAATTCTACAAATAACTCGCAAGAATATTCATCTTCCCAAAATCCACAAATTCCACCAAATTATCAATACCCATATCCATTTCCCAATATGTCGTTTCCTCCACAAAATCTTCAAAATGTCCAAGGTTTTGGAAATTCTATGAATCATCTGAATTATGCCCCTCGAGGTTCATATCAACCGCTTCCCGCCGAATATTAGCTAAACATGAGTCATCCATATTTCACGCCGTCGGCTGTTCATGGATATGATACCCCGCACACAACTGGTATGTCTTTCACTCCTTCGATGTCAAATGAACCTGCAACTCCGACTTTTGTCCCGTAGACTCAACTTTCCGACCGTGAATCCCCAATTGAGGTGGTTAATTTAGAAAAGCCGGTTTCAAATGCTGAGGGTACAAGAAAGCGTTCAAGTTGGACAAAGGTTGAAGACGAGGTCTTAGCGAGAAGTTTTGTCACTATCAGTGATGATCCAATAATCGGCAATGATCAAAAGGCGGATGCTTTTTGGGGACGGGTTGCAAGCTACTACAATGAGAATCTTCCCCTAGGTTCAAACATCAGAAGTGCAAATGTTATACGGTCACATTGGTACAATACAATCCAAAAGAAGGTATATCGATTCAACGCAAATTACAATAGTATTTATAGTTCATATCGAAGTGGTCACAGTGATAAAGATATATTGAGGTTTGCGTACGAAAAATATCCATCCGAAAACAATGGTGTTGCATTCAATCTCGAACATGTGTGGAGAATTGTCACTTTGTAGCGACAAAGAAGACGAGGACCTCAGAGTCTGGAGCAAGCAACACCTCCTCCAACCAAGATGTGAGTATAGACTTGGATTATGAAGATACTCGTCCAATGGGGCAAAAGGCAGCAAAAAGAAAGGGAAAAGATAAAGTAAAATCGACCATGGAGGATCTGACAGTAAACTATAATAATATTATCACAAAGTTCACTGAGTACACAAGCGTGAAGAAGTCCGAAGTCGATTTGAAACAAAAACAACTCGAAGTAGAGGAGATTAAGGCAAAAGCTGCATTGTCCAAATCTGAAACTAAGAATCGTCGCTTGAAGTTGAAGGAGTACGAAATATTGAACAAAGACACCTCGCAGATGATAAAGAAGCAACTTATCATACATGAATGCCTATCAGCCTATGCAAAGATATTAGGTCGAGATAGAATATCTAAATTGTTTAATTAACGTTCATTTTCTAGTATTATTATATTTTCGAGTGATTGTAATTTTTAATTATTGTATTTCTCATTTCGATTAATGTGATTTTTAATTATTATATTTTTATTTAATATGGTATATGTTCATATTTATTTAATAATGAGTATGAACGTTAAAAGGGATGTGAGTGAAAGAATGATGTTGTTATAACGAATATATGACAGTGGGCCTCATATTTTTTTGATGATGTGATAGGTGTTATAATGCTAGAGCACTGTGGATGATAAAAATTGAGGCCTGCATGATTATGACCTGTGCCTAAAGCCGAACATGTTCAAGAGCCTATCAAAAAGTTTTTTATTTTCATTTTAAATTTTAAATTTTAAATATTTTTTTTCAATCCATCCGCATCCAGCCACGTGGAATTAGAGGCTAAATACTTCTCAGAAGAGGCTGCCGCGGTGGTTCCTTCTGCAGCTTGGTTAGCATCCTTCTCCGGCGACTGAAATACGCTCAATAAGGAGACAGCAGGAGTCTGCAAGCAGCCGAGGAGGTAAGCGTACGATTCCATCCGCGTGGGCATGGTCTCAAGGGCTTGGAAGTCGATCGTCGGGCCCATAGAGACGGCCCTCAAAGACGGCGCCGGTGAAGTCATTGAGGGCGAGCTTGAATTCCCGATGGAAGTCACGGCAGGGCTTGATGGCGGGCGGGATCTCGTCCGAGTGCACGAAGAGCCAGGCGTTCATCCCCTTGGCGCAGGGCTGAAGGGGCTCCCACCGGGTGCCGGCGATGGCCTTCTCCACAAGCGTATTCTTGGCAACGATGAGCTTCGAAGTGGGAGGAAGGGATCCACGGAGCGCCTGCAGCTGCCGTACCGTGAGGCCGTGGCACCAGATCCCGGCGAGAAGGTGGCAGTTCTGCAGCTCCCGACGCACCGTCTCCTTCTTCATACGGGACACCACCGCGCGTATCGAGGGAGGGTGGTGGACAAGGCGGAGCTTACGGATGTCATGTCCGGAGGAGGAGGAGGAGGAGGAGGGCCCTTGTCGCCGCCGTGGAAGCCCGAAGCCTAAATGGTAGCACAATCCCAGTTTAATTCTCGACTGAAGATGACGTTAAATGCTTTAATTGACGTGTTTATTGATCACAAAAAGCATCAACGGCGGAGAGCTTTTCTTGGCTGAATTAAAATTATTTAAATTGAAAATTATATTTTCTCACATTTCCGATTTAGAATATTGTTTATCAAAATATATAATAACAAATTAACAATCAAATTCAAAAACAAAATCTCCATTAAAAAAACACATCATAAAATTTATTTAATTAATGTTAAAAGACCACACACATCAATTTATGTATATGTAAATATTCGAAGCTTTATTTAATAAAGGGGCGAGGAAATAAATTGATTTGATATGTAATTAGATAACATTCTAAAGAATTATTTATTTTTATTTTTAATCTTATTTATCGACAAATTGATCTTCGTTCCAACTATTTTCCAGTTAATATAAGATATGAATGGAAAAGTATTTTAATTAGCGTAGACTCTTTAAACACAGAAACATCTAGAATTCTTATCGGATTCGGATCCTGCTTTCGTCGTTTGATCCGGTCTCATAGAAAATGATCTACAGAAGAGTCTAGAACCACGCTTCGCTTCTGCTACATTATATATTCCAACTCTTCCTTCAACCCTAGTCCTCATTTTCGCCCACATCTCCGGCGCCGATCGCTTAGTGGAATCAAACAGATCCTGCCATGGCTGCCGAGACAGAGACGTTTGCGTTTCAGGCGGAGATCAACCAGCTCCTCAGCCTCATCATCAATACTTTCTACTCCAACAAGGAGATCTTCCTTCGCGAGCTCATCAGTAACTCCTCCGATGTGAGTTCTCGTCCTCCCTAATCTCGATCATGAGAACAACGTTTTTGCTTTGTTTTTTTTATGAAAGAATTCTTCGTTGTTGCTGTCATGGCTGTAATGAAGGCCTTGGACAAGATCCGGTTCGAGAGTCTCACGGACAAGAGCAAGCTCGACGCTCAGCCGGAGCTCTTCATCCATATTGTTCCTGATAAGGCCACGAATACCTTGTCCATTATTGACAGCGGTATCGGTATGTCAAAATCCGATCTGGTTAACAATCTCGGTACAATTGCCCGGTCCGGTACCAAGGAGTTCATGGAGGCCCTCGCTGCTGGAGCTGATGTCAGCATGATCGGCCAATTTGGAGTTGGGTTTTATTCTGCGTATCTGGTGGCTGAAAGGGTCGTGGTGACCACCAAGCATAATGACGACGAGCAGTACGTTTGGGAGTCCCAGGCTGGGGGTTCGTTTACGGTTACCCGGGATTCCTCAGGGGAGGATCTTGGAAGGGGAACAAAAATCACTCTCTTCCTCAAGGAGGATCAGGTAACACCAAACTTTACTCAACCATTATGTAGCTTGTCGTTTACAGGATTGCTTTATTCTGCTTGCTTTATTCTGCTTGCCTGTAGAAGAAAAGTTTATAATTACTTTTCCATAGTTTAAAACTTGTATAAAATCGATTATTGCTGGAAAATATTCCGATTGCATAATTCTATATTGCTGGAAATTCCTCAGTTTGTATTTAATATGTGGGGAGTTGTAAAGTATCTATATGCTGGCGTTATGTGTACTCCACAATTACTCTTCTTATGAATTTTTAAGAATTCCTAATAGTATGTTTAGTTATTTTTCATCCAAATCCTTTTTTTGATTATATGTAATTTTTGAATTTTTAGTTTGTTTGTAGAATGCATGACTCTGAATTTGTATACGAAACAGTTTCTAAATTTAACTCCATTAACGTTGGAACTAGCTTTCAACAAATAGGTTATTCAAATATGATTGAAACTAGAGTGGAATTAATTATGATATGAAACTTGATGGAGAAATGGTGTTTATTGTAGATGTAGAAATCTTTCATGTGGCAATTACTCTAAACAAAATGTATTTAGTCTATTTCTCTCTTCTAATTTCCTTGCATCCTCATGTGATGTTAAACATACAAGTGTTTGACATATTAATCTTTTAGCAAAACTATATCGATGACACTGATGTTGTGAATCATATTCTCTTTGCTTCACTAGGCTGCTATCTGTAGTTGTAGATTATCTCATTGTATAAATTTGGTGTGATTTTTCACAGATTACTTGCTTATCCTTCACTTTTTAAGCTCTATGTTTCGAGATAGAATCATAGTGGTTACCTAGAATCAACTGTAGTAATTGCCATTTGGTTGTTCATTGTACTTTGTTTCAACAACCATGTTTGATAATTAAGATTGTCGGTGGTACTAACTGATAAGATGAATGACTGGATGTATTATTGCAGTTGGAATATCTCGAGGAACGCCGCCTTAAAGACTTGGTGAAGAAGCACTCTGAATTCATCAGCTATCCCATCTCCCTGTGGACTGAGAAAACCACTGAGAAAGAAATCTCAGATGATGAGGATGAAGAAGAAAAGAAAGACACTGAAGAGGGCAAGGTGGAAGATGTTGATGAGGATAAGGATGAGAAAGAGAAGAAAAAGAAGAAGATCAAGGAGGTTTCCCATGAATGGTCATTGGTCAACAAACAGAAACCCATCTGGATGAGGAAACCTGAAGAAATCACCAAGGAAGAGTATTCTGCTTTCTACAAGAGCCTCACAAATGATTGGGAGGAGCATTTGGCTGTGAAACATTTCTCGGTTGAAGGCCAACTTGAGTTCAAGGCAGTTTTGTTTGTGCCAAAAAGAGCTCCTTTTGATCTCTTTGACACTAGGAAGAAGCTCAACAACATCAAGCTCTATGTTCGTCGTGTTTTCATCATGGACAACTGTGAGGAATTGATTCCTGAGTACTTGAGCTTTATAAAGGGAATTGTGGACTCTGAGGACCTTCCACTCAATATCTCAAGAGAGACGCTTCAGCAGAACAAGATCCTCAAGGTTATCCGCAAGAACCTGGTGAAGAAATGCATTGAGCTCTTCTTTGAGATTGCTGAGAACAAGGAGGATTACAACAAGTTCTACGAGTCATTCTCGAAAAATCTCAAGCTCGGAATCCATGAAGATTCCCAGAATAGGTCTAAGATTGCTGAATTGTTGAGGTTTCACTCCACCAAGAGCGGTGATGAGATGACAAGCCTCAAGGACTATGTTACAAGAATGAAGGAGGGCCAGAATGACATTTACTATATCACTGGTGAGAGCAAAAAGGCTGTGGAGAATTCTCCCTTCCTTGAAAAGTTGAAGAAGAAGGGCTATGAGGTTCTCTTTATGGTTGATGCGATTGATGAATATGCTGTTGGCCAGCTGAAGGACTTCGAGGGCAAGAAGCTTGTGTCTGCTACAAAGGAGGGACTGAAGCTGGACGAGAGTGAGGATGAGAAAAAGACAAAGGAAACTCTAAAGGAGAAGTTTGAAGGACTCTGCAAGGTCATCAAGGAAGTGCTTGGTGACAAGGTTGAAAAGGTCGTTGTCTCTGATCGCGTGGTTGACTCTCCCTGTTGTTTGGTCACTGGTGAGTATGGATGGACTGCTAACATGGAGAGGATCATGAAGGCTCAAGCTCTGAGGGACTCCTCCATGTCTGGTTACATGTCGAGCAAGAAAACTATGGAGATAAACCCAGAGAATCCAATCATGGAAGAGTTGAGGAAGCGGGCTGATGCTGACAAGAATGATAAGTCTGTCAAGGATCTGACATTGTTGCTCTATGAAACTGCCCTCTTAACTTCCGGTTTCAGTCTTGATGATCCCAACACTTTCGGCAACAGGATTCATCGCATGCTCAAGTTAGGTCTCAGCATTGATGAGGATGACAAGGTGGAAGACACCGACATGCCTGCCCTTGAGGAAGGGGATGCAGAGGAGAGCAAGATGGAGGAAGTTGACTAAGCTTTTCAATGCTGCTTGTTTTGCTGGAGTTCGTGGTGCTAATTTGAGTTTATGGTTTTGCCGTGTCCTCTACTTATCCATGCCTTGACAAAGTCTATTTTCCTTGCAGTAGCCTTAAGACTAATAGAAGCTTTAAGTGCATTTTATTTTAATATCTACTTGGACATTTTGCTTAATTCTATCTTAATTTGATATTTAGTGAAATATCTAAGATCAAAGTGGAGCATGGGTTGGTTATCGGTGACAGTGTGGGAACTCTACAAGCTGCCTTTTCGTTATTTTCTTTTCATTTTAGTTCTAAATCAATTGAAGAATTCATTAAAGTTATTAGTTTCCCATTTTCCCCTCTAGATTTCTGATAGTTCGAATGATTCTTTGGCCTTTTGATTATTCATCGTGTACTTACAGCCCTCTGGAGGGGCTGTAACACCCACATGATTTCTGATGGGAAAACCTTTTGCATTGTCTATGCAGTATTATAAGGATCTTTTAGTCTTGTGCAGCTCTTAGGAACACAGGAATGAGCTAATTTACTTGATTATTTTTGGGTTTTGAACAAGCAGTTCTTTCATTTTGTCAAGGTTCATTATGGAAGGGGACAATACGACCTGCAACAGAAACTTGCAAAAGAGGAACAAGAGCTCAACTATTTAAAGATGGGTTACTAAAAAAATCTTATTGTTCTATCGAATTAATAGATACATAGTGATAACACATGGCCATATTCCTATAACAATTTTATCAAATTTAACTCAACTGTAATAATATTAGATTGTGGTCTTGCATCTTTTGGAAATCTACAACTTATTCCACTTTGGTTAACAAAGCATAAACCCTAGGAGACCACACAAAAGCAAGGCCAAAGAAATAAGGCTTTGGCTCTTGCGTCCTGTGCGTGAACTGACCGGCGGCTGTGGGGCACTAGCCATGCAAGAAATCCCTAACCTGTCACCGTGGCATTCGTTCGCGAATAGCCCTGGAGGGTAGTTCCCGTAGAGATGGATGTAACTGAACATGATTTGCGCACAGTCATTCGTCAAATTGTTTATTTGTTCAGCATACGGGCATGCAAAATCCGTGAGAGCTCTGCAACATTGATCTGCCGGATACCGGGGACCCTTGCACCGGCTTGTGATGATTGTATAGTTCATAAACTCAAAGTTCACAGGGCAACCTAGGCAGTGATGCAAGACGAGTTAAACTACAAATTCATGATAAATCCAATGGATGACCACAGAGAAGCAAGAAAACTCTACATAGCAGTTTCTTCCAATGATCCCTCATTCACATGATGAATGAAATCACTCGGCTCTTAGCTAAAGCTACTGGTGCAAATATTGCAATATGATGACCTTAGTAAAATGTCGAGTTACAAATCTTTACTCATTGTTGTTGAAGGACGCATTCCCTTACACTGTATATGAATCCATCAAACTGTTCTTTGTGAAACGATGGGCAAAGACAATGTGGAAAAACTAAGTGAGAAACAAGACAGTCAAATCAACTACATGATGCTAAATCTCCTCGAATCATTCGCAGCTACTAACTCAAGTCTGTGCTATGGATTAGCATAAGCTTTTTCAAATCAATAACTGATAGCTTAGATGGTCAGGGTCTTCAGGTACATGGATCATTAGCGGAGCTGAAATGAGTGGGACTAACACAGCTTTTGTTGTATTAAATCAGGGACTACAAATTCTTCATCGAAGTTAATAATCATTGACCCAGTTTATTGAAAAAGAAAAAAATAGGCAAAACGTGCGTTCGAGAAACGCAATGGATCTCGAGGATAAATCTAAGAAAAAGATGGTTAAGGAGGTAAAGAAAGAAACAGAGAATGAAATCTTACTAGTTGTTGCTTGGAGCAAGCTCCGACCACCAGATCCATGAGGCACCGACGCATCATCTAAAGCCAAAAACATTTCGTAAACTCACCAAATCAGGCTCGAAAGACCAAATTTCACCAAAAAGAGAGATCACCTGAGATAAAGCTCGAAGCAGCCGCCAATCCAGCGATCGCCGAAAGAACAGCAACCATTAACGAGAGCTTTGGATTCGAGTCCATTCGGCGCCTTCGTTCGCCGCCTCCTTCGATCAAGGGAAGAGGAGAGAAGGTCTAGGTCTCCGAACCACGAAATCGTTGGAGATGGGTAAATCGGCGATCGCCACCGATTCCGAAACTAAAACGGCGACGAATATTTAAAGAAGAAAAGAAATTCAGCGATTTACTGAAACCGCGTTCTTAGTCGTAATACCCACCCAATACGCGAACCTGACTTTCATATTTATCAAATAATTTCCAATTATATCCTGCTGTATCACAATCAGGGTGATCAATTGATTTCTAAACTTGTTATATTTGACCTATAATATGTCAACCATTGCGCACCTTTTAAAAATAACTTAAAATTATATTTGCAATAAACACAATAAACTTAGTTTGAAATATTTATGTGATGTCTAAAATTATCAAGGCGGATCGGCTCGTTATTCGGACGGATTGAAAAATAATCAATCTAACTCCAGGTGGATTGT
Organism: Zingiber officinale; assembly: GCF_018446385.1. Classification (NCBI taxonomy): domain Eukaryota; kingdom Viridiplantae; phylum Streptophyta; class Magnoliopsida; order Zingiberales; family Zingiberaceae; genus Zingiber; species Zingiber officinale. Next base: position 114,620,126 of record NC_055997.1, read on the forward strand.
TAATTAGACGGACCAATTCAAGAGCATGGTCGGCCTATTTGAGGCGCTAAATAGAAAATTTTTTTTAGATCTTTAACATTGTTTTAAAAAAAAAACCCTCAGGTTGAGATCGAAAATGGTAATTTAATTTATTTATTTTTTAACAAATTAAATATTAATTTTTAAAAAATATTTTTTTTATAAAATTTAATTTTCTCACCTTTTAAATGTAAAATTATTAATTAAATTTTCATATATTCGAATTTTGATAATCAAGATAAATATAAATTTTATGATATTAAACAGAGTATTATTATTAGATATAATAATACACTAGATAATAAGTTTACAATTCATTTAGTTAAAAAATGAGTGTATTCAAAGTTATTTCAAAATAAAGAAAGATAGAAGTGTGTCTAATTATTTAAATGAAAAATAGATAGAGCAAACCTTAAAAAAAGAACAAAATTGAGTAAATAAGAACAATGAAATAAAATAATAATATAAAAAAAAATCATGTTCTCATGCTCAACTCATCATCATCTGAAGCACAAAAAATAAATAAATAAAAAATAATATCCAAAAATGACAAAACTAAATACAATACTTAAAAAATAAAAATCGCAATGAGACCAAATCAGCTATTATCATTTATCAAGAACTAAATGGAAGTCTTTTTAGACACAGAGCAAAAGAAAAAATAAATTATATTTTTTATTAACTAAACGAGAATAATTGTAAATGATAGAATGGAGACAAAGAAAAAATCGAATAATTTATAACTGTAAATATATCTAAATAAAAGTTAAACATAATGTATATTAAGGAAGTGGAATGGTAGAGGTATCTAACTCTTTATTACTAAAAAAATAATAAAATCTTCTATTTTGATCAGAAACAATATGCATGAATACTGATCCTGCCCCGAAGTTGAGGAGATGGCCGCCGGGAAGTAACGCTGAGGTGGCTCTTCGTCTTCACTGATGATCCTACGCCCTTACAACCACAAGTCGTTAGTGCCAAGCCGGGAGGGGGTTCCCGGCGACGACCCTCCGACGCCCAAGTCACACACCGCCAAGTAAAGATAGGAGCAAAAAGAAAATGATGAATAGTAACTACAAGAGATGTCTCCTGCGTACCTCCGCGGCGGGCGATCTCCCTTCTTATATAGAGCCTCGATGGATAGATTGTACACTTCCCGAGTGGACACGCTTCCCCAAGTTTTCCCTAAAAGCTAGTATCGAGAAGGTGTCCCTGACACTTTACCATAACGGGGCGAGCATATCTCTACAGAGACGGCGGAAGCTTCTCCTGTATGATTCTCTGTCTTGCCGTTCGATTTTCTGTCCATCTGCGTCGATCGTCGGCGGCACTGACTCCCAAAAGGATGTAGACACGTGCCCCTACTGTTCTTGTTTGTCGGCTACTAGTCTGACCGGGCTCTCCTCTATTGGTTCGGTCCGTGTGCCGCAGTTGATCGGCTAGAGTATCATTTGCCTTTGTGCGCTGCAAGCTCGGTCGTCTCTCACCGAACTCTATTGACCGATCGGCTAGGGAGAGCTTTTCGGTCGGTTGATCAATCTATAGAGAGCTTTCCGGTCGGCTGGTCAATTAGTTGACCCCTCTGACCTTGACGCCTACCGAAGCCCTGAACTTCCTCGGAGGTGGGCCCTCCTGAGTCCTCCCTGGGTCATCCCCATTTGGAGGATGTCGTCGACATATATCTCCAAATTTCGCCCGATCTGCTTTCGGAACACTTTGTTCATCATCCTCTGATAGGTGGCGCCAACATTCTTTAGCCCGAACGACATGACCTTGTAACAGAACGTCCCATCAGCAGTGACGAAGCTAACCTTCTCCTAATCTTCACACGCGAGTGGCACCTGGTGGTAGCCTTGATAGACATCAAGCATGCAGATCAACTCGCATCCGGCCGTCGAGTCCACCATCTGGTCGATCCATGGTAAGGGGTAGGAATCCTTGGGACATGCCTTGTTTAAGTCTCTGAAGTCGATGCATACTCGCCATTTATTACCTGGCTTGGAGACCAACACTACGTTGGCGAGCCAGGTCGGAAATTGAATCTCCCTGATGTGTCCGGCCTCTAGCAGCTTGTCAACCTCGACCCGGATAATCAAATCCTGCTCGGCACTGAAGTCGTGCTTCCTTTGCTTGACTGGTCGAGCGTCTAGCCGAACATGCAGTTCATGCTGTGCCATGCTCAGGTCGACTCTAGGCAGCTCATGTGTCGACCAGGCGAATACGTCGTGGTTCCTTCGCAGGCAGGCGATCAACTCCTCTTTTTGCTGGTCTGGTAGATCGGAGGCTATAAAAGTAGTAGCTTCTGATTGGCTGGGGTGTATCTGTATCTCCTCTTTGTCGTTGTACACCAATGTGGGAGGCTTTTCCCTGATGACGTTCACTTCCATCCGCGGGCATTTCCTGGCGACTTTAGCTTCTTCCTTGACTATTTTCAACGTAGCAACGTCGGGCCGCCACCTAGTCCCCTCGAACCTCGCCCACCAACTTCCCGATAGGGAATTAATTTTTTGGCAATAGGTTAACACTACGGCCCGAAACTTGTTGAGGGTCGGTCGACCTAATATCACGTTGTACGCTGAGAGCGCATCCACCACAATGAAATTCGTGGTGCGCGTCCTAATCAGTGGCTCTTCTCCGAGCGAGATGGCTAACCTCGCTTGCCCGATCGGCAAGACCTCGTTGCCGGTGAAACCGTATAGTGGAGTTGCCATGGGCAGGAGCTCAGCCCGATCAATTTGTAATAAATCAAATGCTTGCTTAAAAATAATATTTACCGAACTTCCCGTATCGACGAAAGTCCAGCGGATGGTGTAGTTGGCGATTACTGCCTTGATGATCAGCGCATCTTCTACTCCCTCCAAGTCCTTGGGGTCGAAACTTTTAGCTAGAGCCCTAGAGCCAATCATTTGATGATTGTATTATGGACTTGTTGTATCATATTCTATATAAATAAAGGCATTTGGTTTTTGGTTATTATACTTACTTGTATTGGTGTCAAATAAACTAAGTATAATAACGTCCTTGAGTAGAAGGTTCTCACCTATATCAATCGGTTAGTTGAACCGATAGTGAGATGATATAGGAAACACTACTCTTAATCATTCCTAGTCGAGTATTAACATTCAGGGACAATGTTAATGCAATAAGACTAGCATGTAGGTCAACTCGATGACTTGATCTCACAAGTCATGGATATAGAGATATCAAGTTGACACATGGGTATGCATTGGAGAATGTATACTGAATGACCCGCCATGAGAAAGTATCATGGATCGTTATATGAGTGTCATATACTTTCTCATGTGACTATTAGTATGACTACTAGTCCGTAGACCTGAAGTCACCATGGTTCCCTACATAAGGAGTTATGTACTTTGATTTCGTCAAACGTCACCCGTAACTGGGTGGAGTATAAAGGCGATTACTGGGTATGTAACAAATTATGCGGAGGTATGTGAGTGATGTAGATGGGATCTTTCCCTCCTATATGACGGAAGAGACATCGGTATCCTTGATAGAGTGAGACCACGAAGTGCATGGCCATGCCCAAATGAGTCAATATGAGATATTGAGCTCATTTGATTGAGTGAGTCTACTTGAAGTTCAAGATTTAGATTAATTAGAGGATGACACGGTCTATGCCTCACATTGATCAATCTAGATGTCTAGGATAGAAGGACACTTGTCATATATTGTGAGGAGTCACAATTAGTAGTCACAAGGTGATGTTGGATCTCAACATTCTTGTAACTTGGGTAGTAATGATGTTGATCCTGTCTGAACCAGGAGTCAACGGACGCTGGGGACGTGGCGCTCCCTGCTGGATCCTCGAGTGCTCCGGCGAACCTGCAACAGAACCGAGCCGGGAGGGGTGTCCCGGCGACGGCCCTCCGACGCTCAAATCAGGCGAGGAATAACAAAGGAGGTGGCTTCAGAGATCCAGATGCGCGTACCTCCGGTGAAGAAATGGGGGTCTTATATAGAACTATCGAAAGAGCCTGGGCACGCCAATCGAAGCAATCACCTGCTTTCGATCATGCCCAGGTATGGGTCTGTCAGAAGGACATACCTAGGGCCATACCGTTACTGTATCCACCTCTCCGTGATGTGACGGCGAGATCTTCCATCGTGCGATCTTGTGTACGGCCTATTCACCAGACATGCTTCTGCTGACATCCCATATCCCGAGACGAGCGCCTAGGCCGCTCGGCTACCTTTGTATCCTCGCCCTTATCTTGGCCGAACGGAACACCCGCTCGGCCCTTCGGTCCCGGCTGAGCGGACTCCCGCTCGGCCCTTCGGTCCCAGCCGAGCGGACTCCCGCTCGGCCCTTAGATCCTCCTGCCTTGGCGTCAGAAACCCAAGCCCATGGATGGGTTATCTATAGCTCCGCTCAGACCATTATCCGCTGGGCTAGCCCTCCATCCGTCCTTAGGCTGGGACCCTTCAGAGGGTGGGCCCCCCATTCTTACCGCCGGATCAGATGTATTGCTAGATACCGCTCATTACTTATGTTTCTAAATGAGTTTAGGGGCATTGCCAACGTTACAAGAACCTATTGGGTCACACACAAAGAACAAGTGGATGGAGATTAGGTTCATATAATGAACCAAGAGGATTATATTCATTTGATGAATCAAATTGGATTAAGAGTAATCCTAATTGGGCTAATTGAGTTGGACTCAAGTTGATTCATATGTTCAATGAGTCTAATTTAGATTATGACTCATTGAATCAATTTAATTAAATGAATTAGATTCATTATATTAAATTGGCTTGAATTAAATGGTTGGATTAGATCAACCATGAGAGAGATTAAGTCAAGTTTGACTTGACTTGAGAGGAAGATGAAGAGTCAAGTTTGACTTGACTTTATGCCACCTCATTGGTGAGTTGACATTAAGTGGACCAATGATGATGCTCCACATCATCATGGTTACTTATGTGAAGTGCCACCTCATAGGAGTTACCAAGAGTTGTTACTCTTGGTATCCCATGGAGGTTACAAGCCACTTAATTAGATGAAAAGAGTTTCATTTTGCAAGTGTAACTCTCATTCAAGTGTTCTTCCTCCTCCTAATCTCTCTTCTTGCTCCTTCTCTTCTCTTGATCGTGGGTTTCAAGCAAGGGAGAAGAAAGGAGAGTGAATCTAATCCAAGAAGAAAGGTTAGTGAAAGTCACATAGAGATTTTAGAGGAGTGTGTTCTCTTCTTTTCCTTTATTCTTCTTCCAATCCTACCCGAGAGCCCTAGAGAGTGCTAGCACACTTGTGGTGCTCTCTTCTCCATCCTTGAGTGTTAGAGAACACTTCTTGTTCGTGTGGATATCACTAGAGAGTTGTCTACGTTGACAACTTCGAGATCCGGCGTACCGTTGGACGAGTGAGATTTGCGAGGGCACGCTTCAAAGGTATAAGGCTTTCCCTTTGTAGATCTACTGTAGATCGACGTTTAAACTCGTACTCGTATTTTTCGTAAGTTTTCTTCGCACGAGATCCAGTGGCATGGGTGATTCGGGGTTTCCGCGACGAGAAAACGCGATTTTCGCAGCCCGAAAAACCCAACAGAAACTGATCTCTGGCCTTTCCGCCTTCTCCTTGCTGCAACCCACTGCGTAAATTGATAACTGCCGAGCGTGGCTCTTCCGAGCTGGGTTGGAGTCCCCTCTAGTCAGGCCACTTGAGATCATTCCAATTTCTCCGCGGGAGGCGTTTCTTCTATTTTCTTCCTCTCGTGTAGGGTGTCTATTCCGATCAACGGAAACACGAGTAGGACTCCGATCTCGCCGATGATGCCCTTGTTGGTCTCACGCCTTCCGACCATCGGTCATTTGCTCGGTTCTACGTTCGGGATGTTGCTCTGGGGTGGGCGACCGGTGTCAGTATTCCCTCAGCTTTGGTCGGTGCACATTAGGGTCGCCACGCACTCCTAGGTGTTGTGCGTTCCTGACTGGTGGAATTTACAGAACATTGGGGTCCATTTTTTGCTCTTCTTCTGCAGATTAGCCTCCATATGCACTACATGTGTCCTTGGCTCGGGATACTGTTGTACTCCTGTGGCCCGGGGTCCATGCGGGGGTTGGTGGTTGTTGGACACTCTTCGTTCGAATGGCGCGTGGGGCTCAGCGGTGCTTCTTTTCTGCGGGCTGCCTGTGCTTTTTCTACGTTGATATATTCCGTTGCCTTCTTCTGCAGGTGAGCAAAATCTCGTGGTGGCATGCGGATGAGTGACCGAAAGAATTCGTCTTCTACGATGTTGATACAGTCTGACCTGGATGTTGTTTTGATGTTGACACTGATTTAAGTTTCAATCAGATATTGAATTAACTCAGACAAATCAGGGTTGACTTGGTTGACCTGATTAATCTGATTGGGAAAAGTCCGAGCAAGGAGCTTGGCATTGGAGAAGTCCTGGTGAGTGAAGCCAGGCAATTGGAGAAGTCCTGGTGAGTGAAGCCAGGCAATTGGAAAGTCCTGGTGAGTGAAGCCAGGCAATTGGAAAGTCCTGGTGAGTGAAGCCAGGCAATTGGAAAGTCCTGGTGAGTGAAGCCAGGCAATTGGAAAGTCCTGGTGAATGAAGCCAGGCAATTGGAAAGTTCTGGTGAGTGAAGCCAGGCAAGGGAAAATCCAGATGGATCAAGGGTGATCGGACATCTGGTATTGGGAAGTCCAAGTATGGAAACTTGGCATGTATAGTCGGAGAAGAGCTCGGTAGCTCGGTCTCTGGACTGTCAGGATTAAGGGTAGCAAGCTTGGAAGCTTGCCTCTTAAATCACAGCCTTGGATCGGTCTGATGACCGATCCAGTGGCACAAGTGGCACGGGTGATCGGTCGGCAGACCGATCCAGTGACACTAAGTGTGCCCTGATCGGTCTACGGACCGATCAGTAAACACTCAGTAGCATACTGTGTTGTTACTGATCGGTCCGCCGACCGATCAGTGAGAACTCAGTAGCATACTGCGCTACTGTATCGATACTGACCGGTCTCGGGACCGGTCAGATTAATGCCTGATCGGTCCGGAGACCGATCAGGCTTGTGCGCGCGACACCTGATCGGTCTGGGGACCGATCAGGTTAGTTTCTGATCGGTCCGCAGACCGATCAGTAACGATCGAAAAAGAGATTTGAACGTATGGATCGGTCTGCAGACCGATCCATATTATAGTCTGTTTTGCATGCACTTTCTCTGATTCTTTCTGATTCAAAGTTGCTTTTGCCTAAATATTTCTAACCATCTGCTGCAAGATTTTGAGGTGCAGGTTACTGGTAATTTGCAATTGGTTGATTTCAAATTGAGCTTCATTAGTAGAGGATACCAGAGAAACTTTTGCTATGTTCCACTGTAAACCTGTTAAAGCAGCAAAGTCGTGGCTGCGATCTGGCGGTGATCTGGCATCGATCAGCTCAACTCATGGTGATTGGGTGGAGCTCAGAGACACCAGTGAAGACCAGAATTCCATTGGTGTGAGCTCAGATGATCAGATGAGAAAGAAGCGTGATTGGCAATGCTATGGCTGGATGCAGAGATTTGCTGCAGTTTGGCAGGGATCCGTTGCGGGCGAAAGGCAGAGATGGCAGAGACATAAAAGGCTGGTTGAAGAGAGGGTTAAGAAGAAGTTTTTCTGGAGAAAAGAAACTCTCTGTCGATCGGTGCAAAAGCTTTGACGCTCGGGGCTGAGAAGCGGCTGTCTCGACTTGCTCTCTGTTTCACTGACCTTCGCGTGACTGTAAGCTTAATTTTCATTCTCCTAAGTCACCAAGCTCAGTAAGTCTTGTGCTATATTCTACATACCTGTTGAGATTTTGTTGAGAGGTCACTCCACCGAGAAGGAGAAAGTTCATAGCCGGGTGTTCACCGGGGTTGATCTACCGAAGATCGGCTTGTCCACCTTACGGACACCGAGGAGTAGGGGCAAGTTATCCCCGAACCTCGTAAACACTTGAGTCACTGTGGTTTGCTTTGGTTCTTCTCTTATTCTTATTCTGTTCTTAACTTGTTTTCCGCTGCGCTAACCACTCGTGTGAGTTTTATCTTTGAGTTTTAGCTTTTGAAGAGGCTATTCACCCCCCTCTAGCCATCCAGGATCCTAACAAGTGGTATCAGAGCTTGGAGCTCTTCATCCGGCTTAACAACCTAAGAGCAAAGAGATGGCCATGAGGGAAGGTTTTAGCACAAATCGACCACCTTACTTTGAAGGGGCAGATTTCCAGTACTGGAAGGGACGCATGGAGTATTACCTAAAGACGGACATTGCCATGTGGTTCTCAGTCAAGGAAGGCTACACACCACCAAGAGATGAGGAAGGTAAGGAGCTCGAATCGTCAAGGTGGTCTACCGAACAACTCCGCAAAGCACAAGCCGATGCCAAGGCCATGGTCACCTTGCAATGTGGAATCGCCAAGGACCAACTAGTCAAGGTAGGTCCTTTTACTAGTGCAAGAGATCTATGGAACAAGCTCATTGAGCTTCAAGAAGGACTCGGGACTCTCGAATTGCCAAGAGAGACTTGTTCCTCAACCAACTCCAGAACCTCACCATGAAGGAAAATGAGAATGTAAGTGAACTTCATGGTAGGTTTAAAGAGATCATTAACGGTCTCCATTCCATAGATGAACGTGTAGAAAACCGCGATCTTGTAAGGTATGCACTTAAAGCTTTTCCTAGGAATGCCTTGTGGTCATCTATGGTAGATGCCTACAAGGTATCCAAGGATCTTTCAATTGTCAAGTTAGATGAATTTTTCTGTGAAATGGAATTACATGAACTTGCTAACAAAGGCCAAAAGGAGAAAGGTATTGCTCTTGTTGCAGGAGAAAGGAGCAAGGATGGGAGAAGGAAGAAGGAAAAGAAGAAAGAAAAGGAGATCTCCTCATCCACCTCTTCCTCCGAGTCCGATGACGAAGGCGAATCATCGTCATCAAGCGAAATGGCGAATTTCGTGAGGAGGATCATGAGAAGAAGCCGAAGATACAAAGGTAAACCTAATGATCCGAACATTGATAAATCTAACGTTACGTGCTATGAATGTAGTAAGAAAGGGCACTACCGAAGTGAGTGTCCTAAGCTCAAGAAGGAAGAACGAGCCAAGAAGAAGGAAGAACGAGCCAAGAAGAAAGAAGAAAGAAGCAAAAAGAAGAAGGCCCTTAAGGCCACTTGGGATGAGTCATCTTCAAGCTCATCCGAGGAAGAAGAGAAGAAGGAGAAGAGCACTCGCCATTTAGCACTCATGGCAAGGGAGGACTCCGGAAGCGATGGCAACTCAAGTGATGCTTCAAACGCGGCCTCATCATCCTCGGATGATGAAGAGGTAACCTCTTCTCATGTAGAAAAATGTTATAAGACTATTACTCATTTATCTACATTGCTTAAAAAGTCGAAAACAGAAAATAAATTGTTAAAAGAAGAAGTAGAAATGCTAAAGGCTCTTAGGGAAGATGAGGTTGATGACCTTCATCTAGAGCTTCTTGAAGATGAGAACAAGGCTTTGAAGAGTGAGGTTGAGAAGCTCAAGAAAATGCTTGAGAAATTCTCAACTAGCTCTAAGACATTAGACATGATCTTAAATGCCCAAAGGGCAGTCTACAACAAAGCCGGGATAGGTTATCAACCCAAAGAATCGAGTTTTATCTCATTAGTGTCTAGGACCCAATACCATAGATCAAATGATTCTAGGGTTCATGGAACTAGGAAGGGTATGACCAAAGCATGGGTTCCTAGGTCACTTCTTGTAGATGCATTAGGTCCCAAGATTTGGGTACCTAAAACATCTATCTTTCGTATCTTGTAGGCATTGATCGAGGGGGAGCACCTATCAACTTGGTTTGTTGATAGTGGATGCTCCAAGCACATGACCGGGGACAAATCTCTATTTGCTTCTCTTCAAAACAAAAGTAGAGGTAATGTGTCCTTTGGTAACAATGGTAGTCTTAAGGTAATAGGAGTTGGAGACATTCATATATCCGAATGTCTTCATATCAAGAATGTCCTTCTAGTCAAGGGAATGACTTTTAATCTCCTAAGTGTCAGTCAATTGTGTGATACGGGTTACACAATTGAATTTCATTCAAGTCAATGTTTGGTTAAAAACATTGACACACTTGACACAGTACTAGTAGGCACAAGGGTAGACAATATTTATCAAGTATCATTTAAAAGTGCTACTAATGCTTTGATTAAGTGTTTCATGTCAAAAGAAGAAGAGTCTTGGCTATGGCATAGAAGGTTGGCACATGTAAACATGAAGAACATCCGGAAGCTAGCAAACAAAGGATTAGTGCGAGGCTTACCAAGCATCAAATATCAAAAGAACAAACTATGTGATGCATGTCAAAAGGGTAAGCAAACAAAAGCGGTTCATAAAGGTAAAAGCATTGTAAGTACTTCTACTCCGTTAGACTTATTGCACATGGACCTATTTGATTGCAGTAGTGTAATATCTTTGAATGGAAGTAGATATTGTCTTGTGATTATTGATGATTTCACTAGATATACTTGGACCTTCTTTTTGAAACATAAGGACCAAACCATAGATATTTTCATTTCTTTTTGTAGAAGAACGGAAAATGAAAAATCAACCACAATTAAAACCATTAGGAGTGATCATGGTGGTGAATTCCAAAACCATAGGTTTTAGAGTTTTGTCAAGAGAAGGGTTATAGACATGAGTTCTCTACTCCAAGGACCCCACAGCAAAATGGGGTTGTGGAGAGAAAGAACCGAGTCCTACAGGAAGCTGCACGAAGCATGCTCAATGAGTACTCTTTGCCGAGCTACTTATGGGCCGAAGCTGTGAGTACAGCTTGCTATGTGCAAAATCGAGTCCTAATACACATATTTTTAGGAAAGACCCCTCATGAACTTTGGTTTGGGAAACCACCTACAATTAAACATCTTAGGGTGTTTGGTTGTAAGGTGTTTATCTTGAACACAAAGGATCATCTTGGGAAGTTCACGGCTAAGGCTGATGAAGGGATACTGGTCGGGTATTCACTCACCAGCAAAGCCTATCGAGTCTACAACAGTAGGACTAAATTGATTGAAGAGTCCTCTGATGTAGCTTTTGAAGAAATCCCTAATTTAAATGATCAATCAAGGGATGTAGAACAAATTCAATTCGAACTTAGAAGGCTAAGTTTGAATGACCAAAACATCGAAAGAGTCGAAATTGACTCTGATAATGATGAGCAAGGACAACAAAGAACTCAGGTGGATCCATTGCCTGATATTGAGTCCTTGTCTGTGCCAAGTGAGACCACTCATGAGGCACCATCAGCACCAAGGCAGTCTAGGTTAGACACTAGTCACCCCCAAGACCAGATTGTGGGAGACATCCATCAAGGGGTTAGGACTAGGTCATTCTTTAGAAATGAGTCCAATGAGGTCGCTTTGATCTCAGAAATTGAACCTAGATTAATTGATGAGGCATTGCATGATCCTGAGTGGATCATAGCTATGCAAGACGAATTAGGTCAATTTGAGAGGAGCCAAGTATGGGACTTGGTTCCCAGACCTAAGAAGACCACCATTATTGGAACCAAATGGGTCTTCAAGAACAAATTGAACCAAAAGGGAGAGGTAGTTAGAAACAAGGCAAGACTTGTAGCCAAGGGCTATAGTCAAGTTGAAGGCCTTGATTATGATGAGACATATGCTCCAGTGGCCCGATTAGAGTCCATTCGCTTAATGCTAGCTTTTGCTGCACATAGAGGTTTCAAGCTCTATCAAATGGATGTAAAATCGGCCTTCTTAAATGGTCTCATTAAGGAAGAAGTTTATGTTGAACAACCACCGGGATTTGTGAATACCGAATCTCCAAATCACGTGTACAAGCTCAAGAAAGCACTTTATGGGCTTAAACAAGCACCACGAGCTTGGTACGAAAGGTTGTCAACATATCTACTAGAGAAGGGCTTTGTTAGAGGACAAATAGACCCAACACTATTTCTACGTAGAGATGGTGAAAATATTTTTGTAGCCCAAGTATATGTCGATGACATAATTTGTGGCTCAAACAACAAGGGCTATTTAAATGAGTTCATCACTCACATGGAGAGTGAGTTTGAGATGAGTCTAGTGGGAGAATTGACTTTCTTCCTTGGACTCGAAATCAAACAAACTAGAGATGGTATTTATGTCCATCAAGCAAAATACACTCAAGAGATGCTCAGAAAATTCAATATGAGTGACTCTAAGGAAGTGTCCACTCCAATGGCGACAAACACTCGCCTTGACAATGATGAGAGTGGAAAACCAGTTGATCTAACGCAATATAGAAGCATGATCGGTAGTCTTCTATATCTCACAGCCAGTAGACCCGATATACTTTTTGCTGTGGGCATGTGCGCTAGGTATCAAGTCTGTGCAAAGGAATCTCATTTAATTGCAGTCAAAAGAATTTTGAGATATCTTAAGGGCACAATAAGAGTAGGTCTTTGGTATCCTCGTACCGAGTCTTTTGACTTGATAGGTTATACCGATTCCGATTATGCTGGGTGCAAATTGGATCGGAAAAGTACGAGTGGGGGTTGCCAATTTTTAGGGTCATCTTTAGTTAGTTGGTCAAGTCGGAAGCAACATTGTGTTGCTCTCTCCACGACCGAGGCTGAATATATTGCCATGGGAGAGAGTGTATCGCAATTGTTGTGGATGATACACACCTTAGAGGATTATGGATTTTCTTACAAGGGTGTACAAGTGCTATGTGATAACATTAGCACGATTAACCTAACTAAAAATCCAGTCCATCATTCAAGGACAAAACACATTGAAGTGCGTCATCACTTCATTAGAGATCATGTAGCTAGGAGACATTGCACTCACATATGTTGAGTCAAAGTCAAACCTAGCTGATATTTTCACCAAACCCCTTCCGGAAAATGAATTTAGTCATTTAAGGAGGGAGTTGGGAATGTGTTTGGCTCCTTAGGTCATTAGAGTTTCACCATGATCAATAAGGACTATTAAAATGACAAGAGTAATTGGGACAAAAATTTGGGCAACTTGGGAACATCTCACATACACTATAAGGTTTAACAAAATGTTTTTGTTTGCTAGAAATGGGGTGAGATGCTAGGATCAACCAAATTATTCAAAATGTATCATGCATCCCTTGAATAATTAGGTTGAAGAGACATTAATTGAGTTTGGGGAACACCATTACACAATTCATGTGTATTTGGTTCCTAGATCTTACTCATACATTCCAACCAAGGAATCTTGGTTGGACTTTTGTCTAGAAATTGTCTAACATAGTTAATGTGTTTGGTTGATACTTTTTGCTTGATACATTTCATGACTTTGATTGATGTTAGGACAAGTTGATAAAGAAGTATTAGGAACTAAGACTTATTTTGACAAACTTGAAACTAATCATAGAAAGGACGAATTTTGGAATAGGTTACAGGTAGCCTATGTCAGTTTTGGGACTTTGCTTCACTACAGATTGTAGTTTCAGCAATTTCCTAAGTTTGTGGAGATTCACTGATTTTGAAGCTAAGAATCGAGAAGGTTTAAATTTTGAATTTCTAAGCCTTGAATGAGTTCAATTCTTGAGAGCAAATCATTAGGAATTATCCATCTGATATCACTAACTATAATCTATGGGCTTCTAGGATCCTAGGAAGTTGTTGGAACAAAATTTAGGACTTTTGATACGAGTTTCAGATATCAGAAGTCTGAAGTATCAGACACTGATCGGTCGCTGGACCGGTCAGGAGACTCCCTGATCGGTCCACAGTCCGGTCAGGGGCTCTCTTGCGACAATCATATCTGAACGGTCTGCAGACCGTTCAGATATCGAACAGAGAGGTTGCCGACCGATCAGGAAATTTCGATAGGTTCTGTTCGCGTTTTGAACGGTCCCGGGACCGATCTGAAGGATGCCTGATCGGTCCAGGGACCGATCCGCTATCTCCGATCCAAGGATCTGATCGTTCAATCCTTCTCCTGATCGGACGGCCGTCCGATCGGGTTGGTCACCTACCCTCTTAAAACCTCCCATTCTTTGGCGTCTCACGCGAACCCTACCTCTCCACTTCTCTCGTTTCTTCTTCCCAGCGCCGGCCGACCCTCGTTTCTTTCTCCGACGAACGAAGTAATGCCTCCAAGGTAACTTCCTCTTCCCATTCTATTCATCCTTAGCATTTTTTTTCTCACTGCATTTGCGTTTTTGGGTCGGTACTCATCTGTTGTGGTCTTGTGCTCCCATGTGTACCCCGGTCATGTCCCATTTCCCATCCTTAGGAAGAAATCTGCAGGGGAGGGTACCTCTAAGTCGGATAAGTCCAAATCTAAGGTTCCTACCTCTTCCCGACCTCAACCATCCAGTTCGGGGAGATTCCCGAACCAACAGTTTGAGAAAAACTTTAAGGACAGGACTTTCAAGTTGCTCCCGTGTAGGTCGGTTGATAAGAAGTACATGAACGAATTTTGTCCGTCCATAACCGAAACTATCGACTACTACAAACTTGACACCTTGGTATATTTGGAGAGAGACATCAACCTTGACTTAGTCTCGGAATTCTATAATAATCTTCATCAGACTTTGGATGGTAATTATAGAACCCGAGTGGCTAAGCAAAACGTTGATTTCAATATGATTGACTTCTTGGGTTATTTGGCTTGTCGTGTAAGTACGGGGTTGCTCGCTTTCTACCCTGATTTGCCAGACCCCGTGCCTCCTCCTCTCGATGCCTCACCTGACTCAATCTATGAGTATTTCTTTGGACACCCCAGACAGGATGGATTAGATGAGTTGGATGACGACTTTCCCACATTTCCAGCCCTTAGCCTTTCTCCTCCTGACTATATCCTTTTTAAAGTGGTCACACAATGTCTTCTACCGATCACCACTAAATCGTTGGCAGAGATTCGCCCGTATCACTGTCTGATGCTTTACGGGTTACGTCGGCGTCTAGATTTTGATATCATGTCCAATATCTATGCATCCATCGTATTCCATAGCACGCCAAGCGGCGACAATGTCTATATGCCTTATGGGCATGTCATTACTGATTGGCTCGAGACTTTGGGTATAGATGTCTCTAAGGGGAGGTTGGTGAAGATGGTTCGCCAGGATTGTCGACTTGGGAAGCGTGCGTTTTCCAAATCTGGCATCCTCAGTCAGGATGGGACCATTAGGTGGATGGATGGGAGGGCACTGGGTGAGTTACCACTCCCACGACAGGGTGCTCGTGCTCCTGCTCCAGCTGCACTTGTCGAGGCGGATCCAGATCTGCGCTGGCAGATCGCGGAGTTGGAGGACCGATTTGATCGCCACGAGGAGATGGTGGCTGCTGAGTTCGTTGGTCTACGTCTCCACATTGACCGACGCTTTGAGACCCTACAGAGACATCAGCTGGCTACTCATCAGGCGTTTATGGGATGGATGGCCAGCCACCCACCACCTCAGCCTTCTACAGACGATCCATCTTCAGGCAGCGGCGTACCCCCTCAGGGATTCTCTTATCCTGTTGCTGATGACACTGCTCCTCATGATGAGGATGCGAGTTGATTTTGATTATGTGATTGATTGTTGATTGTGCTACTTTGTTCTAGATACGATGTTGATTACCTGTCCTGGATGGTTGCTACTTTAGACATTATGTTTATTTTCATGCGTTTTGTACTCCTATGATATCTTTTTCATGCTATGTATATGACATTGCTTGAGTTCTATCATATCTTACTTCTGTTTATGGATTATGATATGGGTTTAAGGGGGAGGTGTTTGTCAGTCCTCATATTTTTTTTATATATATATACCTTTTCGGTGTTTGACAAAGGGGGAGAGAGTATTTGAAGTTTAGAGACGAATTGTAAACTCAATATGAAAAAGGGGGAGAAGATATTTGAGATATATCCGTCTTAGGGGGAGGATCCCGATTTCCCTAAAATTATGGATATGAAAGCATTTCTGATCTAAACTTAAATCGTGTTGTCAAACAACAAAAAGGGGGAGATTGTTGATACAGTCTGACCTGGATGTTGTTTTGATGTTGACACTGATTTAAGTTTCAATCAGATATTGAATTAACTCAGACAAATCAGGGTTGACTTGGTTGACCTGATTAATCTGATTGGGAAAAGTCCGAGCAAGGAGCTTGGCATTGGAGAAGTCCTGGTGAGTGAAGCCAGGCAATTGGAGAAGTCCTGGTGAGTGAAGCCAGGCAATTGGAAAAGTCCTGGTGAGTGAAGCCAGGCAATTGGAAAGTCCTGGTGAGTGAAGCCAGGCAATTGGAAAGTCCTGGTGAGTGAAGCCAGGCAATTGGAAAGTCCTGGTGAATGAAGCCAGGCAATTGGAAAGTCCTGGTGAGTGAAGCCAGGCAAGGGAAAATCCAGATGGATCAAGGGTGATCGGACATCTGGTATTGGGAAGTCCAAGTATGGAAACTTGGCATGTATAGTCGGAGAAGAGCTCGGTAGCTCGGTCTCTGGACTGTCAGGATTAAGGGTAGCAAGCTTGGAAGCTTGCCTCTTAAATCACAGCCTTGGATCGGTCTGATGACCGATCCAGTGGCACAAGTGGCACGGGTGATCGGTCGGCAGACCGATCCAGTGACACTAAGTGTGCCCTGATCGGTCTACGGACCGATCAGTAAACACTCAGTAGCATACTGTGTTGTTACTGATCGGTCCGCCGACCGATCAGTGAGAACTCAGTAGCATACTGCGCTACTGTATCGATACTGACCGGTCTCGGGACCGGTCAGATTGATGCCTGATCGGTCCGGAGACCGATCAGGCTTGTGCGCGCGACACCTGATCGGTCTGAGGACCGATCAGGTTAGTTCCTGATCGGTCCGCAGACCGATCAGTAACGATCGAAAAAGAAATTTGAACGTATGGATCGGTCTGCAGACCGATCCATACTATAGTCTGTTTTGCATGCACTTTCTCTGATTCTTTCTGATTCAAAGTTGCTTTTGCCTAAATATTTCTAACCATCTGCTGCAAGATTTTGAGGTGCAGGTTACTGGTAATTTGCAATTGGTTGATTTCAAATTGAGCTTCATTAGTAGAGGATACCAGAGAAACTTTTGCTATGTTCCACTGTAAACCTGTTAAAGCAGCAAAGTCGTGGCTGCGATCTGGCGGTGATCTGGCATCGATCAGCTCAACTCATGGTGATTGGGTGGAGCTCAGAGACACCAGTGAAGACCAGAATTCCATTGGTGTGAGCTCAGATGATCAGATGAGAAAGAAGCGTGATTGGCGATGCTATGGCTGGATGCAGAGATTTGCTGCAGTTTGGCAGGGATCCGTTGCGGGCGAAAGGCAGAGATGGCAGAGACATAAAAGGCTGGTTGAAGAGAGGGTTAAGAAGAAGTTTTTCTGGAGAAAAGAAACTCTCTGTCGATCGGTGCAAAAGCTTTGACGCTCGGGGCTGAGAAGCGGCTGTCTCGACTTGCTCTCTGTTTCACTGACCTTCGCGTGACTGTAAGCTTAATTTTCATTCTCCTAAGTCACCAAGCTCAGTAAGTCTTGTGCTATATTCTACATACCTGTTGAGATTTTGTTGAGAGGTCACTCCACCGAGAAGGAGAAAGTTCATAGCCGGGTGTTCACCGGGGTTGATCTACCGAAGATCGGCTTGTCCACCTTACGGACACCGAGGAGTAGGGGCAAGTTATCCCCGAACCTCGTAAACACTTGAGTCACTGTGGTTTGCTTTGGTTCTTCTCTTATTCTTATTCTGTTCTTAACTTGTTTTCCGCTGCGCTAACCACTCGTGTGAGTTTTATCTTTGAGTTTTAGCTTTTGAAGAGGCTATTCACCCCCCTCTAGCCATCCAGGATCCTAACATACGAGTCTCTGGGTGAAAGCGTTCACTAGTACATCCGGGGAGACTGTTGGTATATCCATCGCCACCTGGTTAAAGCGCTGGATATAGGTCCTGAGCGTTTCTCGAGGACCTTGCTTTAGCGAGAACAAGTTGACGCTCATCTTCTGATGTCGACGGCTGCTAGCAAAATGGTGCAGGAAGGCAGTCCGGAAATCCTTGAAGCTACGGATGGACCCGACCGGTAACCTGGTGAACCATCGCTGAGCAGGCCCCGATAGGGTTGTCAAGAAGACCCTGCACTTCACCCCATCGGTGTATTAGTGTAGTGTGGTCGCATTGTCGAACTTGGCCAAGTGATCGTCCGGGTTAGCACTCCCATTGTACTCCTCGATCACCAATGGGGTGTAATGACGAGGTAAGGGATCCTCTATAATTCCTCGCGAGAATTGATTATTAACCCGTTCGGGCGAATCATCATCTCGTGGCGTTTTCCCCTTCCTAGCATCCCTTTCGGGCGCCTCATCTGACGAGGAGCCTCGATCTCGACGGGCTCGGCCTCCTTCCTCCGAGGGTGTCCGGAACAATGCTCAATGAAAGGGGATCAGCGCGTTGGGCACTGGTCCGAACGTGTCCGACTTTTTGCGGATTTCCTGGTCGGCCACGGGTTCAGTCTCGCGACCCTGATCTCCAAGTTGGCCGGATCCTAAGACGGCTGACTCTTGTGCCGGGCGTTCGGCTAAAACTCGTTGTTGATGCTCCATCGCCCTTGCCACTCCAGCCTGGATCAGCTTTTCTAATTCTTCTATCGTCAGAGTTACGATCGTAGGTCGTCCGACTTCTTCCATCTTCTGCTTCCGGGTTCAGGTTGAAGTTCCCACAGACGACTCCAATTTGATCCTGCCCCGAAGCTGAGGAGATGGCCGCCGGGAAGTAACGTTGAGGTGACTCTTCGTCTTCGCTGATGATTCTACGCTTCTGTAACCACAAGTCGTTAGTGTCAAGCCGGGAGGGGGTTCCCGGCGATAGCCCTCTGACGCCCAAGTCACACACCGGCAAGTAAAGATAGGAGCAAAAAGAAAATGATGAATAGTAGCTACAAGAGATGTCTCCTGCGTACCTCCGCGGCGGGCGATCTCCCTTCTTATATAGAGCCTCGATGGGTAGATTGCACGCTTCCCGAGTGGTCACGCTTCCCCAAGCTTTCCTTAAAAGCTAGCATCGAGAAGGTGTCCCTGACACTTTACCATAACGGGGCGAGCATATCTCTGCAGAGACGGCGGAAGCTTCCCCCGTACGATTCTCTGTCTTGCCATTCGATTTTCTGTCCATCTGCGCCGATCGTCGGCGACACTGACTCCCAAAAGGATGTAGGCACGTGCCCCTACCGTTCTTGTTTGTCGGTTACTAGTTTGACCGGGCTCTCCTCTATTGGTTCGGTCGGTGTGCCGCGGCTGATCGGTTAGAGTATCATTTGCCTTTGTGCACTGCAAGCTCGGTCGTCTCTCACCGAACTCTATTGGCCGATCGACTAGGGAGAGCTTTCCAGTCGGCTGGTCAATCTATGGAGAGCTTTCTGGTCGGCTGGTCAATTAGTGACCCCCCTGATCTTGACGCCTACTGAAGCTCTGAACTTCTTCGGAAGTGGGCCCTCCTGAGTCCTCCCTGGGTCATCCTCGGATCAAATACATTAGTATTTGAATTTAATCAAGCAAGGAGCATCGGTGTTAGTGTTAGTTGTAGTTTCTCTTCTTCAATTTCAATGAGCAATAGAAGGAGAGAGAGAGAGTTGGAAAAGGGGAAGAATAGAAACTTAAAAATTTTCATTTTATATAATTAAGATAAAAATTTTCTAAAACATATTCTTATTAATTAAAGAAGAAAGTATCACCATTGAGTGAAAATGTAATGAGAGTAGGTTATAATTAAGAGATATAGAAGAGAAATATATTAAATTTTATAAAATAATATTTATAATTAAAAATAAATTTAATTTGTAAAAAAATTATTTATGACTCTATTCATTGAACTCTAATGAGATATTTATTAAATTCGAAGCTTTGATAGATAGATCATATAAATATTTAATCACGTGAGCTCTAGTCTTTTATATTCTCTTATAAAAATATATTTAATATATTAAAATTAATGATCCTAATCTTAAAAAAAAAATAAGATTGTGTAACGTTTTTATAACATGGATCTTATTTTTTCTTATTCTCTTTAAAAATATATATATAAATATATATTTGATATATAAAAATAATGACTCCTAATAAAAATTGAGACCTTAGGTGATTATGACCTCTGCCTAAAGTCAATCATGTTCAAGATCCTATCAAAAAGTTTTTTATTTTCATTTTAAAATTTAAATTTTAAATATTTTTTTCAATCCATCCGAATCCAGCCACGTGGGATATTAGCGAAAACTATATACCTGGCTGAATAAATTGCTAAAAGAAATTTAAAAGTGGTATTCTAATAAAGCAGAAGATGTGCAATCGCCTATCTCGTGTTAACCATTTACAAAAAAGCGTCTCGTTTAGTCGTTTTTATTAGTTTTAAAAGTAAGTTCCTTGTGGGTGCCATCTACCTGAATACAATTTACATGATCATATTAAGAATGGTGAATGAGACGAGACAGGTGATTCACCGCTCGGACCTGAGACGGAGGCGATCGACTGATCGGACGGTTGGGGAAAAAACTTGTTTCCGAGCTGGATCTTGCTGGAAGATTTGATGGATTTCGTCGTGTGTTGGAAACATATTTCACTAAATTATTTGGAAGCCCATGAAAGGGTCGCCTTCCTGGCTCTCCCTCTCCTTTGCCAATGCTTCTTCAATGGCAGAGAGGCGATTGCCCTTGCTGGATTCCGCAAAAGAGACGCCTCGTTTCTTCGCCCCTTTGCCTATTTCTAGATTTTGACAGGGGCAGTTTTGTAGGGCACTGCCGCGTTCATGAGGAGAGGGGATCGGAGGAGGCAGAGAGGCGGAAGAACAGAAGGCGGAGCGGCGGCGGAGTTTCCTGATGCCACGGAGAGGTCACCGCAGCAGCGATCGCGGCAGGACCAACGAGGATGAGCGATCGAGCGTACCGGGTGGAGAGCACAACGCGGCTCGCGCAATGGAGGATCGATTCCCTTTCCACTTTCTCTTATCGCAGGTCCGACCTCTTCAAGCTCGGCCTCTGGAACTGGTATCAAAATCTCCATTTTTTTCCTCATCTCTCCAGATAGTATCGAAATCCCCAATTAACCTATGATTCTCAATTGAAATCGATCTATGATTCAATTTGCTAAAAGTTTCTCCTTCATTGGATATCGAAGTGCAAATTTGTTAATGCAGGATATCTCTATCTTCATCTTGTTCCTAGTGAATTATGCTTGCATAGTTGCATTGCTATAGTTTTGTAAGTTTTATTCTTAGGTATGCATTGGGGTTTGATGATGGTTCTCGTAAAACCTAAGCCGCATGAATCATCATGGTTCTTCGTGTAGAGCTCGTCAATCCAACAATCCTGCAGAAGAAGGTTGGCCTTCTGGAGGAGTTAGGGTTGACAGCGCCGGATTCTCTTCGTCAATGGGGAACGAAGAGACGTCTCAAGATTACCCTAATCCTCTGGAGACCAACCCCTAATCCTTTGGAGACCAACCCATAATCCTTTGGAGACCAACCCATTATATAGTGCACATCTATTATTAGCCCATCGATGATAATAGATGTGGGACTATAAATCCATATATACTAAACATCTATTATCAGCAAATAGATGATAATAGATGTGGGACTATAGGTTCTACACATATGAGATCCACATCCAATTACCCGAAACCCACTAGACATAAGTTGGATCACTTTAAAGGGTTCGGATCGTATTCACGTGTACAACTTACAAATAAGCCCACCAAATAGGGATAATTATATCCAACATTTGAATCTCTAATGTTCCTTATAACGTGAATTGAATATCAAACTTCAAATTTGGTTTGCTAAACGTCTCTATCTTCATCTTGTTGTTCCTTGATTGCGCTTTAGTCGCCACCCCGTCTTATCCTCGTTTGTCCAACTTGTATCGAAATCCCAGGTTAACCTATGCGTCTTTCAACTGAACTCGATCTGAGACTCATTTTGGTAAATCTACAATCGGTTATAAGTACAAATTTTATGCTTGCATTATTATAGTTTATACTCAGGTCTGCACTAGAGTATGATCCTCTACTGTTTCTTATAATTCTGTTTTTGTTTATGGAATTATATTTAACCAATAAACTTTATCTGTACATGCAGTAAATTATGCTTCTTTCTAGTTTGGATTTTTTTTTTTTCATTTTCCCTGTAATTTTACAAAATCTAACCAACCAAGCCCATGCTTGGATTACGAAAAACAGGTATCTCGCAGTCGAGAAGAGCAAGCAACTCTATGTCAAACTGTACCCTGAGGATTCTAGCTTCACAAGAGAAAATCCACCTATTGCCTCCTTCAACATCAAGATTGTGTTTCCATCTGTTCCAAATCGCCAAACCTTTATCCATCCAGGTCTGAGTTTGTCAAATTGACGATTCATTTTGTTTCTTAGCAAAAGATAAGAGTTTCCACTTAGATCATCACAAGTTTGGAAACAGAGCTGAGCTTTCCAACAAGGCGATTCATTTTGTTTCTTAGCAAAAGATAGAGTTTCTACTTAGATAATCACAAGTTTGAGATGGACGCTAACACATATAACATTTATGTCCAGGAATTTCTGACAAACAGTTGAAGAACAATGACGACTTTGTGTGGGTTATTGATATGTTACAAACTGGCAGATTCATCATCGACGTTGAATTCCTTGATCTAAAGATTGTAGCTCCATCAGTAAGCAGATTCATCATCTAATGATAACTCTAATCTTTCTCTAACTACTACAATGTGACCTAAAGATATTGAGGCTTCAAGTAATTTTCTGAGTGTTTAAGAAGTTTGCAGAAGGATCACAAAATGGTGCTCTCTGAAACATTTATCATTTCCTGATTTTTCTTCTTGTGTTTCAGGGTGGTGATCCTACATCCATCTGGACTGGCCATCAGGCTGACAAGCACAGAGGGGCCGCGACCACCCTCGACTCGTTTAGGAGGATGCTAATTCATGGTGTCCACACAGACATCAGGATCAATGTCACTGATAATCTCGCTGACGGCAGCATTGGTGCACACAGAGCTGTCCTGGCTACAAGATCTCCTGTTTTTCGCAGCATGTTTGCTCACGACCTCAAAGAGAAAGGACTTTCCACCATCGACATCTTTGACATGCCGTTCGCCGCTTGCCAGGCCTTCGTCAACTACATTTATGGCAATTTCCAGTCCGATGAATTCCTTGTCAATCGCATAGCGCTCCTACGAGCCGCCGACAAGTACGACGTATCTGACCTGAAGGAGTTGTGCGAAGAAAGCCTCGCGGATGACATTGATGCCAGCAACGTGCTCGAGAGGCTCCAAGTTGCCCACCTCCACCACTTGCCTAGGCTGAAGAGCAGCTGCTTGAGATATCTTGTGAACTTTGGAAAGATCTATGAGATTACTGAAGACATCAATGTCTTTATGCAGAATGCTGATAGAGAACTGATAGCTGAAGTGTTTAAGGAGGTTCTTGCTGCGTGGAATGGCCTCTGAAGGCATATCTCATAGTGCTTATTCTTATAGAAGGGGTTGATTGTTTTTTCAAAATAAAAAAATAAATTATTGTACATGAATTTTTATATTGTAAAATGTATGATTTGATTAGGAGAATGTAAACGACTATGAGCCTGTAACACCATAAATATTCCGTGGTTTCAAGTTGCCATTCAGCATTCACATCTTGTTCAATATAGTAATAGAAGCCGATGTCAGATTTTATAATGGTTTTTTGGCCGTTGATGGGCGAATTATCACGAATATTTTTGGATTTATTCGGTGGCTGAACCAGAGGATGGCCGCTAAGGATTAACCACCTTGCTTATCTATGACACGGTGCAATAGCAAGGCTTTAGGTGGATATACAAAGTATCATAGTTTGAAATCCAGATAAAAAAAAGAGAGGGTGCTCAAAGAAGGGAGCTATAACTTATCTTCCTTCTCGCTATCTCTCGGACTATAGCATATTGATAGAATTTTTCAGGAGCAAGGGGGTGCTCAAGCACATCCCCGCTCCTCCCTAGATCCACCACTGGTTTGAAATCCAATTGGGACGAGGGCAAATTTTACAATGGATTTTGAGCATCTTGAGTGTTTAGAGTGCGTTTGGTTCAAGGTTATTAACCACCTTGCTTATCTATTCAAAATTATCAACAAGGTAATGAGTGATTCTAAATGCCTAACATGTTAGCAATCTGGGGTTGTGACCTGGAATGCGAATCCTTCATAGGTTTTAATGGGAATCAAGTTGTAGTTGGTCGTTGAGCACGAGCAACGATTGATCGTCGAGGGTGAACATTGGTTTGTTGTCAAGCGAGTAGGGAGGGCGGTGTCGGCTCAGCGTCATCGTTGTTCCTTCGTGCGGAAGGCTCACCGAATGTGGCAGGCGACTCACCGACCATCAAGCATTAGTAGTGGTACGGTCGATTGTCGAGCGAGAATGATGCCAACTGAGGTAACGACAGCGGCAATGAGCACATGTGGCAAAAGGTGAAATTGCTCGCCCCCAGAGCCCCCGTCGCACCCGACCCCAAGTCATCACGAAGAAGGTAAATCACGACAGCTGAGAGGGCAAGTGGTGGTAGGATGAATTGCACAAGGTCTGGGAATTTACGCCTTGACAGTCTTGCGGTTCGACCCCGCGACCTAATGTGGTAAACATACCATCACTTATCATATCGGATGACCCATGGAGTCTAATGGCAATGAGCACACGATTGTGTGCATGAGGACAAAACTGCTATTTTTTTAACTTGATTTTTGTAATTAAAATTTTAGTTAATTAATTCTTACTATAGTTGAGATAAATTAAATAGGCGTGACCCTTAATAAAATTATCTCATTTTTTTTTTAAATAATAATAAAACTAAAAATATTATTTGAATTTGGTTATTTATATATTATACCCACTACTACTCTACTAATAATAATAATAGCAATTTATGATAATTTTAATCAAACACACTTTTAGTATTTATTTGAATTTTTTATAGGATTGATGACATATTATTCAATTTTTTACCAAAAGAACGGTCATGTTTTTTTATTTTATCCAAAAGAGCATCCTAATTTTAAAACTACCAAAAAATATATATATAAAATAATCAAACACACTTTTAGTATTTATTTGAATTTTTTATAGGATTGATGACATATTATTCAATTTTTTACCAAAAGAACGGTCACGTTTTTTTATTTTATCCAAAAGAGCATGCTAATTTTAAAACTACCAAAAAATATATATATAAAATAGTATTATTTCCTTCCTACCCCTCCTGCCAACCTCCTAAATCCCCTCTCTCTCGTCGTTTTCCAATGCATTCCCTCTCTCCAGGATTAAGAAGGGTCTGATATGTTACCATATCAGGCTCATCGTTGGTGTGTCTGATATTTTCTCATATCAAGCCTACTCTGGACCTGATATGGTCGAATATCAAGCTCAGCATGGGTCTAATATTATCTATATCAGACCCACACTAGGCTTAATATTTTCGCATATCATGCATGTCGAGTCTAATATGAAAAATATTAGGCCCACGTTAAGTTTGATATGATCCAATATCAAGTCTAGCATAGGTCTGATATTTTTTCATATCAAGCTCATGCATTGAAAAATAACGTGAGATTTAGGAGGTTGACGAGAGGGTAAAAAAAGAATAACATTGTTTTTGGTAGTTTTAAAATTAGAGTGTTTTATTTTGATAAATAAAAAAAATATGATGGCTCCTTTGGATAAAAAGCCATATATTATTTAGGTTAAGTAGTGATTTTTTTTTTTTTTAAATAACACTAAGTCCTCGTCGATGAATGTTGTGCTATCTTCCTTCACATGTATATACTTTTTTTTAACTTCCTTTAACCTAAATGCTATATCATAGTTCCTAAATATTAAATACCGAACCCTACATGGCAACATCCCCTAAATCCTCTTTTCAATGCTAACGGATCTATAGTCATAGAAAACTTATGCCAGTCGACTAGTGATTAAATTGAACAATGATGGATTTAAGTTTGGGATCGTAGGGTGTGGAACGAGAGCGGGAAATCGGAATGCACCAGTTTACTCATTTGTGAGGGATTAAATACGAAAGACCCACTACCAATTTTCTAAATCAAACACTAATTTTTCATTTCTTTCCCATTACTCACTCCCATTCCATCCAACCAAGCACCCGTCTATGTTAACCTGGGCATTCTGTCGAACGCCTTGATGGCGACCTAATTGGAGGAGATCAGGTCGCATGAGAAGGTTGGCATCGTCAGCCGCTCGCAGCGCCGGCGCATGCCAAGCTCCTCGCCGTCCTCTCTGCGTGGTCACTCCTCCCCTCGAACCTCCGCGGAGTCTGAACAAGGCTCTCGTTCATCTGATCCGGAGCGGCCGCCTCTGCGAGGCCCGGCGGCTCTTCGACTCCCTCCCTGGCCACCACAACGTTGTCACCTGGAATTCCATGATCGGCGGCTACGTTCGTCACCGTGAACTCTCTGAGGCCCGGAGGCTGTTCGATGAAATGCCCGCTAGGGATGTCGTCTCCTGGAACTCCATCCTTGCTGGCTACGCGCTGTCCAGTGATTTGGGAGAGCTCGAGGAGGCTCGCTGCATCTTCGACCGGATTCCGGCCAGGGACATCGTCTCGTGGAATACTATGATCACTGGCTACGCTCGGAACGGCAGAATGGGAGAAGCCATGCATCTGTTTGGAAGAATGCCCGACGCCAATGTCGTCACATGGAACTCGGTGATCAACGGATTTCTTGGTGTTGGTGATGTCAAAAGGGCAGTGGAGCTGTTCGACAGAATGCCCGTTCGAAATTCCGCTTCCTTGAATTCGTTAGTTTCGGGCTTCATTCGGAATAACAGATTGGAAGAAGCAGAAGAATGGCTGCTTGGAAATCGAAGAAAAGTAGCCGAGATTGATGGCTTGATCGACTCGTACAACACTTTGATAGCTGGTTATGCACAACGGGGAAGGGTCAATGAAGCAAGGAGATTGTTTGATTCAATTCCTTGTTCAAAAGTTGTTGGAGATACAACAATGTCACACGAAGGAGTGAGATTTGAGAGGAATATTGTATCATGGAATTCTATGATCATGGGCTATGTGAAGACCAATGATCTTCCAGCTGCCCGGATACTGTTCAATGAAATGCCCGAGAGAGACTTGATATCATGGAACACTATGATTGCTGCCTATGTTCGTCACTCATCCATGGAAAAAGCCAAAGCTCTGTTCGAAGAAATGTTCAATCCTGATGCATGGACATGGAACTCAATGATATGTGGATTCACGCAGACAGGCCAGGTCGAGCGTGCAAGGGAATTTTTTGATAAAATGCCACAGAAGAGCATCGTCTCCTGGAACACGATGATAGCCGGATATGAGCAGAATGGAGACTATCATGCAGCATTCTGGTTGTTTGCTAGTATGTGTGCTGCTGGTGAGAGGCCTGACCGACATACACTTTCATCAGTGCTCAGTGCTTCTGCTGGCCTTGCCATGCTTCTCCTTGGACTCCAGGTGCATCAGCTGATTACAAAGACAATACGTCCAGACATTCCGATTAACAATGCCCTTGTTACGATGTATTCCCGGTGCGGTAATCTGATGCACGCCAAAACCATCTTCGATGGCATGGGGATGGAAAGGGATGTAATCAGTTGGAATGCTATGATTGCAGGATATGCGCAGCATGGACAGGCAAGAGAAGCTCTTGAGCATTTTGAAAGAATGAAACTGATGAGCATTAAGCCTACTCACATAACCTTCATTTCTGTCCTCAATGCTTGTGGCCATTCAGGACTAGTGAATGAAGGACGGAGACAATTTGACTCAATGGCCAGTGATTTCGGTATCATCCCTAGAGTTGAGCATTATGCTTCACTTGTCGATCTCATAGGTCGCTATGGCCAGCTTGAGGACGCGATGGAGGTAATACATAACATGACAGTGAAGCCTGATAAAGCTGTTTGGGGTGCATTGCTTGGTGCTTGTAGAGTTCACAATAATGTTGCATTGGCTCGAGTAGCTGCAGAGGCTTTGGCGGAGATTGAACCCGAGAGCTCTGCGCCATATGTGTTGTTGCACAACATGCATGCAGATGAAGGGAAGTGGAGCAATGCCACTGAGATAAGGAAACTGATGGATAAGAACATGGTGGTGAAACAGCCTGGTTACAGTTGGATTGAGTTGCACAACAAAGTTCATATATTTATTTCAGGGGACAGATCTCATCCATTCTCATATGAAATATTTTCCCTGCTAGAATGTTTCAGCAAAACGATAACCGACCTACAAGTTGATTGAATTATCCGAGTACATGTGGATCACTTTCTGTTCATTCTTTTCTTTTGACTAAGTTGATAGATTGCAAGTCAGGCCATCTTTCTGGTGCTTTGACAGTCCCGAACGCTGAACGACATCATGATCTGGAGGAAACACTGGTTGCATTGCAGTTGTTGCGAATTCCATAAGCTCTAATTTTATTAGAGAAACCAAATAAGAAGAAAATTTGTGTGCATTGATAGATCAAGATTTGACAGAGATAGTGTACTGGTTAATTTTATCTCAAAGAATACAAAAGTAAGGGTGACAGTTCAGATCAGAAATTGTGTTCTTCCTTGAATGCTCCTTCCCTAACTATTTTGTGCTTTCAGATATGCAGCTTCTCTTCATTCACTCAGCTCAATAAGTTGACAAAATAATGATTTCTCCATATTTTTAGTAATTAAACATTAACAATTATACAATAGCTTTAAAAATCAGTTTCTACCGGTTGAAAATATAATTAATTGAACCTTATTTTTTTTTAAAAAATAACTTTGTAAATCAAGATTAAAATTGTCTTAAAAGTAAGATATTGTTCAATGCAAAATTATATTTAAAAGTAATTTCAAATATACTCGTAGAAAAGAAAAGTAGAGAATAGACTAAAACTAATTAGTACATTAGACATTTAAAATTGGAAATTAGCGAACGAGTAATGAAATATAAAATTAAAAAAATAAGTTAGTGTTTAATTATGAAATTCTTAATAAATTCCTACTGCATCATAACTTGATCCGCGGCCGCAGGTGCGAATCACGTGTCGCAAATGGGCCTTCCTCTATAAATGCAGCGGCTTCCCCTCGCCTTTCGGTAACCGAAAACAACCATATCATCGAAGAAACCCTAGCGAGGTAAGCTGGATCCCTTTCCCTTTTGTTCGTTCATTGCGCGATGGCTGTTCCGCTTTGCTGTTTGTTTGTGTGCAATCATTTATTCCCTTTTCCACATCGTCTTGGATCTCTGCGTTTTGATGATCAACCGAGTTTGTTGGTTTTGACTGCGAGTGATCGATCCATTTCCGATCGATGTATTTTTTGTTCGTTGCTTGAGATTTCAGTTTGATTTCGTATTTTGCAGATGGGTATCCATAATCTAATAAGTTGTGAATGTTTTCATGGTTGATCGCCGTTCAGAATATTGTTTGCTTGTTCATGGCTTCCAAGAGGATACTGAAGGAGTTGAAGGACTTAGAGAAGGATCCGCCCGTGTCCTGCAGTGCAGGTAAATTCTACTTTTTTAAACTCTATACAGTTTATGGTTTTATGATTAGTTTACATTATGTTCTTATTGCTTGGCTGCATTTTTTTTATTTGCTCTTGATTTTTCGTATTAGAGAAATTTCATAAATCGATGTATTTGTTTGAACATTACACAAATAAGGATTTTCTGTCTCAGAAGTTAATGATATTGAGAATTATATTATTCACGATTCGTATCATATGATACATTGCGGTTCACATGTAGAACTTTGATTACATTCACACAAGTGTTAATCGTTTGGATTTGAGTACCCTTCCTTTTGATGGATAACGTCAAGATACATGTCCGTTAGGTTTTTGGCAGTGTTTTACATTGGTTTTTAGGACTAACACCAGTCTCCACGTTTTTCATTCAGACATGGGCCTTTTTCATTCACAATCAGTTTTTGGTAAACATTGGATTAGTGTCTATGCAATTTAAATATGTGGACTTGATATGTTGTGGCATTGGTATCCATTCTAGTGATATAAGATAATGGATTTTATTTGTTTCATTAGTATTGTGCTCATGTTCTGTATTTAGCATTATATTCATTTCAGCAGAATAACCTATTAGCTTATGTACATGTTATCCTTCTAACCTTTCACTGGTCACGTTAAATAAAAATGTTTCCATTGCATTTGCTCCCTTTCATACAATTAGGTCACTATCCTGATTGTTTATGAGGTCCAGATGGACCACTACATGTTGTATACCTATTAGTTTATGTACATGTTACCCTTCTAACCTTTCACTGGTCACGTTAAATAAAAATGTTTCCATTGCATTTGCTTCCTTTTGTACAATTAGGTCAATCCTGATTGTTTATGAGATCTAGATGGACCACTACCTGTTATATACATCACCTTGATTTTGTTCTGGAATAGTTGTTTGTTTGTTTTGTTTGACTTCATAAGTTGTTTATTGTATCTATGTTAAAGCCAAACGGATAACGGTAACTAGCGTTAAAATTGTCCACACTACATACTGAAATAAAATTCATGCACATGCACAAGTGTATCAATTCATGCATGTTCATTTCATCCCTTTGTTGTTGCTCATTGACATTTATAGGACCTGTTGGCGATGACATGTTCCACTGGCAAGCAACGATTATGGGACCTGTTGATAGCCCCTTCGCAGGTGGTGTGTTTTTAGTGAATATTCACTTTCCACCTGACTACCCATTCAAGCCACCTAAGGTAACAAACAACTGTCTTTAGAGAATTTCCTAATTTGGCATGATCAAAGCTCGTGTTCAGTTCAATTTCTTATGAATCTAATTTCTTGTTATATACAATCTTTCGTGAATACAAGTTTTCTTAGTATCTCACATACATGATCAATATAATAACCCATAATAGATTCAATTGTCAGTATTAGATGTTTGCTGCTTTGGTGTTTGGTAGGTTATAATTGTACAAAAGTACACCTTGTTGTGCTTTGCAGGATATGTACATTTATGTGTCATGGTTTTTATAATCAAGGAATGGGTTCTTATCGATCTGCACTATTCGCCAATTTATGGTTGCTACCATGTTGAATCTTATTTCTATAAATTGCAGTTTTAATTAATTGTTCTACTCTTTCAAGTTAAAAGTTGTTGGTTCTTGCCTTGTCATTTTGTAGTCGTGCTAACAAGCTTATTCTAAACTTTATTTGTTATATTTGAGTCCCATTACCATCTCATTTTTCTGATGCTTCTATTAGATGCCTATGTTTCTGCTGCTTGATCTGTCTTTAAGGTTGATCTCTTGTACCTGCCCGATATATGAATATATTGGTGGG
The DNA here is from genome assembly GCF_018446385.1 of Zingiber officinale. NCBI lineage: Eukaryota > Viridiplantae > Streptophyta > Magnoliopsida > Zingiberales > Zingiberaceae > Zingiber > Zingiber officinale. The sequence continues at coordinate 114,651,429 of NC_055997.1, forward strand.
CTCTTGCTCGCTATTTTTTTTTCTTCTTTGAAAAAAAAACTAGTCTCATTATCAGATCGAGAGCTACAACAATCATAGATACATCTGTGGTGTGTTTATCCTTTTGAAAAAACTTATTCCATCCTAACTAGGCATATGGTTCTTTTTTGAATGATATCTCAAAAGCAAATTGATCTTGTAGGTCTCTTTTCGCACCAAAGTTTATCATCCAAATATTAACAGCAATGGTAGCATCTGCCTTGACATCCTCAAGGATCAGTGGAGCCCTGCTTTGACATTATCTAAGGTAACATCATATGTTATTTTGCAGTTTTTTTATTTCATCCTTTAATCCTGGAGCCAAATTTTGGAATAAATTTGTGCATCTTTAACTGTCTCTTTGGAGACATCCAGTAAAATTGGAACAATACAATTAGTGTTCAGTTAGTACATCTGAAGGTGGATTAGGTAGAATGTACTCACACAGAGATCTTACAAGTCAATTGGTCATCCAAATTCAAAATGCAGGTGTTACTGTCGATATGCTCACTTCTAACAGACCCCAACCCCGATGATCCTCTTGTTCCTGAGATTGCCCACATTTACAAGACTGATAGAGCCAAGTATGAATTGACCGCAAGATCATGGACCCAGAAATATGCCATGGGTTAGTGGCAGTGATGCTTTTCCATCTTAGTAAATAATAATCTCAATAACCTTGTCTCCTGGCTAAAGACTATACTCATATTCCCACTCTCCAAGGATCCTTGATGTCACTTGTTATTTCCATATGTACTTGTGTTGGTAAGTTCGGTTAATTGCATATAATAACTTTGCATCTTAAAGCAAATTTATGCCTTACATTTTTTTTTTTAAAATCTAATCTTATCCTTCAATCCTTGTCTCTCGTGAAAGATTCAAGAAGGGTTACAACACAAGTAGGCTTCTCCATAACTACTCATGACTTGTCTATTTGCTTAAGAGGACTACTAAGTAACTGTGGTGCGTGTTGTGCACTTCATCCCAGCATATTCAAGAGCTGCGGGCTGTGACCTTTTGATTGTGTACCCTTTTCGATTTATTTATTAACGATCCAAAAAAGTTCATTGTGAATGAACAAGGTGGAGTAGAAGAAAAGGTGAAGGGAGAATGGAAAGATGGTTGAGTGTCTTAACTTGTGAGCTCGTCTTGTAAGTCAGCATGTTGATGGACCTCGAATTGATTGCTACAGTAGTGTAACAATACCCGAAAACCTGTCATACCTTATCATTTGTGCAACAATGATGTTTGGTCGCAATCAAGTTTAAAGAAACCCTTGTTGTCCTGCTCGCTCCTAAATCAAAGCTGCGACACAATGTTGGATGTCGCTAGCACGAGTCCCCAATTCAATAGGATCGTGTGTCACCGTATGCTATGCCGAAAGGGCACATACCACCGTCACAACTTGAGACATCAGACTCAATGCCGTGTTAATTAATTGTACTTTAGTCTTGTTATTATTGTTGTTGTTGCTTAGTGATGGATGTCTCAAAGCAGTAAGTTTGTCCACGGTTACAACCCCATCAGAATGTCTTCATTGGATATCCAAAGACAGCATGCAAGAGTTCCAAACTTTTTTCTTAACTGTAAACAAGATTTCACAGCTCGATCCATGATAGTCACCTCAAGAAACAATTGGCAGAGAAATCTCATCATATAATCTGTATTTTAAAAGGAAACAAAAAGAAACTGAAATTCTGCATTCAAACAACATCCTTGTATTCTCAACCATTCTGCAAGTCCACATATGTCTAAATTATACTGAAGAGGACGATAGATTCCTACATTCTCAACCTTTCTTACAATAATTTTTCTTTGTTTGTTTCTACGTCGACAGACCAAAACCGGTGGAACACAGTAGAACGGTCCTTTCCCTAATTTATTGTTGTCTTCCTCTGTATTATCAAGTGAACGACCTAGCAGAAGAGTGGCCGTCTGCTCTTGCAGCTTATTTACGTTATTTTCTTTTATTTTAGTGTCAATATTTATATAGATCTTTTTGTCCTGTAAAGTGTACATAAAATGGAAAATATCTACATTTGAGAAGCATATTTTTTGATGCAAGCAAAAGGTTAGATGTTACTGAGCTTGGCTTAGTGGTTGGTTGGTCCCTTTTAACAAGGTGAGCTGGTGAGATTTCATATCATGTAGATAACTTTTAGAACTTGATTTTTTTTTTCCAATTCAATCGAGTATGTTTGATCTGCTCGATCAGAAAAAAAATTCACTCAATCACCAGAGATGTCGCCATAATGAGGAGACATTTCAGACGAGCACCAAGGCAATCAAACCCATCAAAAAAGCAAGTTATGGGTGTCTTAATCAACAAACAATGAATTTCAAAACCATGCCACTGGATATCAAAATTGTCTTTAAAAAACAAGCATCGGTCATCTTCAGAATTAAATGGCGTGAAGAGTTGAATATCTAAATTATAAAAAAAAATATTTAGAAAACAACAAACAAACAATTTAATGAATGATGGTGTTGGATCACAATCTATTACTATCTCGTCGTGCACTCTCCCCCCATGACATGATTCTAGATCAATCAGCATCTCATATTTTAAAGTGAATTTATTGGAGCAAATTAAATAAATAATAGAGATAGCTACGGCTGCTGCCGACAATATTTAGGATTTTTCTAAAATGTCTCTTTGAAATTTATTGGCCTTTTGAAAACGCCCTTCTAAATTTATAAAATGCTTTTAATGTTTTATTTTTTTGCCAAAAAGTCCTCTTCCCATTAAGAAATGAATAATTTAGGTGATATTTTAGAAAGATAAAATATCTATGTTAATGTCAGGAGATGTCTCATTGATTATCTAAGAAGTAATTGGTTCAGTTTCATATAAGTTTTATATTGATTACTAGGGTAAATCAAAAAATGCGCATAGCAGTCAGCTTAGAAGTCCATCATCCTTTGGTTGCTCATCCTATTTGGAGGAAATATTCCTACAAATATATCATAATTGAGGATCGAATTATGAATACTTGGGTGATAATTTAGATGTCCTATCGTAGCAGCATTCCCTTTGGTTATGCGTCCCATTTGTCCTTGGGGTTATGGTGCCGTGGTAGGACATTTAGGTTGTCACCCAAATACTCACGGTTCAATCTCCAGCTATGATGTATTTGTAGAATTTTTTTCTTCAAATGGGATGCGCAACCAAAAAATGCTAGACTCTTGGATTGTCTGTCACGCGCATTTTCCGTTTTATCCTAATGACATGTGGAAAAATTTTATGGAGCCGGATCGATCACCCCTTGGGCTCAGCGTTTTTTTTATATAATAAAATAAAAAAGCTTATATTCAAGTGCACTATATTAAATAAATAATATAACAAATTAAATGAGGGCCAGTTAAAAATTTATGCTTTATCTTCAACTCGAGCAATAACAGGAAAAAGAAAAAAAATCAGTGAGTGATATATATAATTAGTATAATTAATGGGGGGTAAAATGATTTTTTTTTGGCCATACAGTGTCATATTCGTGCAAATATATTCGCATAGAAATGCTCTATGCGTTTATCAAATATGGCGATACGATCTCACGGCAAATGTGAAAAGCAACAATGGAGACGATGCTATAATTAAACTCCTGCGACGATCTCTCTTCTGTCATGTTATTCTTCCGATCCTTCGATTCGCTCTACTTCGTGTTCCCGATCCCAAAGTGGTGCGTGCCGGTCTTCCTCTTGTTGTTGCGGCAAACCGAATTCTTCCGATCAAAAGTTTGGTTCCTGGTCGTCGGATAAGAAGTGAGGGATAGAAGAGTTCTTTTCTTCATTTGGTATCGGGTTTTGGGGCGGTTTTTGTGTTTTGGTTTTTGAGCATTGCCTTTTTGGTCCAGTTGAGGATCTTCGACTGTGGGTTATGGTGATCTACGGCTGGTTAAGGTTAAAGAATGGTCTTTAATTTGTTGGTTTTGGTAACTGATGGATGAATGCAGGTGCTGGGGATCTTGTTGGATACGAAGGCCGGTTTCCGTGCGACTGGATCTTGAGATGTTGGAGCAGTAGACGAGGTGACTTTTGCTTCGGCTGCGCGATCCATCTCTAGATTCGATGCGCATCTACTTTGTCGAGATGATGTGCTAAAGATGACTTCTTCTATTCTGTTTTTTGATGATTTTTATGTGATGGTTGCAGAGTAATGTACCTTTCTTCGCCTAATTTATTCCATTTTTAAAAATTTATTTCTTAATATTACACCATTTTTGGACCTTCGATAGATTGATTCTGAGTAGAAGCATAAAGTGCAGTTCAATACTTCTGAAGCTCGTACACTGAGAAGGTTGTTCATTGATGGCTCGCGAGAAAATTTTAGGTGGGTAGTTCAAGGAATTTTGGTGTGACCACATGGATGGACTTCTCAAAAGTGTACTTATCTTCCTTGCAGAATGTCCTGAGGGTTCCACTTGTTTTGATCAGAGCAAAGAAAGAATACCTGATGTAGGAAACTCTGAAAACGAGCTTGGGAGAAGAAAAATAGGATCTTCAAAGAAAAAAGCATCGCATGCCTCCACTAAACTTACTCATCCCCTCAAGAAGCGGAGTAAGAGGAAAGTTGAATTCAGGGTTCCTTCATTTTCTATTGAGGATGTGAGAGATGCTGAAGAGGAGCGAGCTGTCCAAGCATTCCGGCAAGAACTCATTGCCAAACATGTATTGCCTGATAAGTTTGATGACTACCATACATTGCTCAGGTTAGACCATCTGTTCCTAATTGTTTGATCACTTAGGTTAGACCATACATTTATTGCCTTGCTGTGGCTTGTTGTTTATGTGGGGGCTTTATATATTATATTATGAATTTGTGAACACATTAATCCAGAAGGAACTTTATCTAAGTTCTTCTTCTTCTTATTATTATTCTTTTGTAGATTCCTTAAATCCAGGAAATTTGATTTGACGAAAGCAAAACAGATGTGGGTAGAGATGCTTCGATGGAGAAAACAATTTGGAACAGACTCGATTCTGGAGGTAAGACATTCTTCACTTACATGCACCACCCCTAACAATTGTGACTATCAAAAGAGAGTATGTTTGCATAACCTTCTTCATTTTTTGAAAATGTCCAGGTATTTGTTTATGTCTTCTATAATATTTTTCTCATTTTCAAGTAATATAGCAAAACCAAATTAGCCCATATGGATATACCACTCAATATCCAAGTGACGAAGTTCAAATAGTCTGTATTCAAGGGAATGGCTTATTATTAACAATAATAGCCGGTTGCAATGTATTGCATGCAACGGATATCAGAAATGTTAAAACCAACTTTATTATGTAAACCTATTCACGATTTTTATATGAAAAAAAGGAATTGACTGGGCCAGTGAAAACTGTGCCTGAGATTTTTGTATTGTTGTCAACTTTAGAAGAATTCTTTTGATTGTACTGAAGTCTGTTCTTTTTAAACAGTGTTTGCATGTTAATCAAACTTATTTTTTTTAATCAATTGAAGGACTTTGATTTTGAAGAGCTGGAGGATGTCTTGCAGTATTATCCTCAGGGGTATCATGGGGTTGATAAGGAGGGAAGACCTGTCTATATTGAGAGGCTTGGAAGTGTTGAGCCTGACAAGCTTATGCACATAACTACAGTGGAGCGCTACTTGAAATATCATGTTCAAGAGTTTGAGAGAACCCTGAATGAGAAATTTCCTGCTTGTTCTATTTCTGCCAAAAGACATATCAGTTCAACAACGACAATATTAGATGTACAGGGAGTAGTATGTTTCTATCATTTCTTCCTATGAGCTTTCTTTGTATGCTCTGTTGAAAAATTTGTTTAAATATTTTCTTCATCCTCTTGTATTTAACAACTAACAATGCTTTTGGACAAAATGGAAGACCGTTATACAATTTTATGCTATATTAAACACCATTAATGGCCTCTCAGCTTCATTTTATCTAAATTGGAATGGGTAATTTATTTGACTTCTGAGTGTAATTTTGAACTACCCAATGCATTGTGGATTACAGGGACTGAAGAATTTCAGCAAAACAGCAAGGGATTTGTTGTTTAAGATGAACAAGATAGACACCGAGTACTACCCTGAGGTAGGTTTAATTTCTCTCTTCATCTTCTTTATGGAAGAAGGTTCTAACATGTTTAAGTTTGTACAGACGCTTCATCAAATGTTTGTGATAAATGCCGGGCATGGTTTTAAACTTCTGTGGGGCACTGTAAAAGGATTCCTTGATTCCAAAACAACTTCAAAGATACATGTAGGCTAAATTCTTCCAGTGAATTTGTTCATTGTGCCATATTTCTTCTGTTCTGCATGACATCTATGGTAATCTTCTCATATAGGTTCTTAGCACAAGGTACCAGAGTAAGCTTCTTGAAGCAGTTGATTCGAGGTTGGTAGGTTTTGAGTTTCTGGCTTTAGGTAACTATTGTATACCTATGATCATTAGTTGACTTACAAGGCTCAGGTAGAAGTGTTTGTTTTCTTACAGCCAATTGCCTGATTTTCTTGGTGGCACATGTACTTGCCACAATCAGGGAGGATGTCTCAGGTCTAATAAAGGACCCTGGAATGACCCAATTATAATGAAGGTAGGTACCGTATCTCCATCTTGTGATTTGCTACATCATGTAGCTTCTATTTACTGACAAATAGACTAATATGCTGATCAACTGAGAGATCTGTGGCCCATTTTCCTTTGTAGATTGTAAATTGCATTGGAACATCATGTACTTGGGAAATCAGGCACAGAGATGACAATGAACAAACTAATGCCTCGTATCCCAGGCGACATCCATCAAAGGCAACATACTGAATTTGTGACTTCTGTCAAAAAAAAAAAAAAAAATTTGAGTCCACTTTTCATTGTCACTAAACTTACTCCATGTCCTTTGAACAGCAGAAAAGTAAAAGAGTTAAGTCAGTTGCTGAATCAAGATCTGAGGTAGACTTTCTTGATTCTCCAGTCACATCAACTTCTGAATATACTCATTTAGCTCTGGTGCGTGAAGACTGAAGTTTGATACATCTGATTAATAAATGCTTACTAGAAGTAATACAATTTGCAACATGTGTTTTTATTTGGGTTGTATGCATTTTGGGAAATCCTCCAACAGACCATGATTATTTGAATAATATTCTAACAATCAATGCTCATACTAAGAAATACTGTAACTATCTCTTAGTTGAGGTAATAAAACAGTTTATTACATAGAAAAGAGAATAATTATCCTCATACATATAGTACCACAATAATAGCAATAAAGATAAATTCATCAGTTATATTCTCAACACTCCCTTCGAGTTAAATTGTTTATCAATGCCTACCTTAATATGCAAAATAGAAAAAAATCTGTGTCCTATAAAATCGAGGATCATGCCGAAATTGGAGATGTCACACTGGTGATCCCATTGAGTCTTGTTTTTTCATTATTTCCATATTAACTTAGACACATACTTCGGGAAAGTATATATATATACATAATATAGTTGTAGCTTAAGGTTTCTGCACAAGTATAGTAACTACTAAAAAGTCTTAGTGCAACTCCTTGTTTCATTGTCTTGACAGGTCAGAGCAGCAGATTCTACAAATGCATATGGCTGTTCTAACCATGTTGTGCCTGATGCTATACTTGTAGGAGCTGGTGGTAAAATACCAGTATCAAGTGTGAACTGGTCTGATGAAGAAAAGGACCATAGTCCTTTTCCTGCTAGAACATCACCTTCATTAGGTATTATAGATTGATCTAAATGCCTTCTTCTTATTAAACAAATAATTTGGTTCTTGGATTCTTTTTTTCCCCATAAAGTGAGAAAGATCATATAGCACTTAAATTTGTCATATAAATCTGCACCAGACCGAAATGAACATTATACTAATTTTTTCCTAAACCAAATCTTTGATACAAATGTGCCAAATTCTAACGACATAACAGTATCCATAAGCAACACTTGTACAACCATTCATCTTCTTTATCTTCTATCTTACTTCTTGGAGATCACAAAATTAAATAGTCCTTGAAGCAATAACAAGAAAATTACCAGTTTCATCAGAACATTAATGTGTGATTCATTCTTTCAGTATGCATAGATGTGCTCCTTCTCATACTAACTCTTTGATATTCCTTGTATGAATTGTATGAATTTGCAAGTCAAGCAACTTTACAAGTCTTGCATAGCCTCTTCTAAATATTGGGTGAAGTTTTTACCTTTATTTTGATGTTTCAGGCAACTTGTCCTTTGAAGGTTACAATACCACTGAGAATGAGTCAAGAGGAAGACTGCAATCTTATGGTAGAGGATTGATCACTTTGTTGGTAAATGTATTGTCCTTCCTTCTTACCCTTCGGTCTAGACCACACCATAGACTTCACACATCAGATAGACTGAGCTTGATAACTGATAAACATTCAAACTTGGGATCTGCCAAGGAAGATGATGTCGCTCCATGTATCAAACGTCTTGATAAGCTGGAGTCATTGTTTAATGAACTTAGCAGAAAACCTGCAGAAATTCCACAGGAGAAAGAGCATGCAATCCTGGATTCAATGAACAGGATAAAAAATATTGAGTTGGATCTTCACAAGACAAACAAGGTAATACAATGTGTGGATATATTAGTCATGTTCATTTGATGAAGTTGGTGTGGATATTTCTCTTTTTTCCACATCTTAGTTGCATTATTTTGATCTGAAGTTCTTCATTCAGGTATTGCAAACAACTGTGATGAAGCAACTGGAGATTGAAGCGTCTTTAGAAGCTCTAAATGACACAATTTTTATGGTATGTGGAGAAAACTTTTCATATTCCCTCATCCATTGCCACATTCATTTATATGCTGATGAGTGAGAAAGCACTAATCTTTTCAGTTGCTTGCTGCTCTTATTTCTTAATTTTTGAAACAAGATTTTCTTTTGAATTTATCTGCTGGTTTAATTTAGTAGCTTCAGCTGGAAAAGGAAACAGACAAAATAGCTAATCAGTTAACCAATGTAGTTTATTTCATTCCTTGTTCGAATTCTGATATACTCACTATGCATCTAAATAAATGTTTGATCCATATAATTTATAATGTATAGTGAGTGGTCTTCTAAGCAGGCTATGAATTGCTTAAGAGAGAGTAAGCAAGAACTTTTGTGATACGTTAGGCAAAATTAAATCACTACCGGCAAGAATAGGTTCTTCTAACCATTATAGACTCATATTTTGTTTGGTTTACCAATTACAATACGCAAGGAATATAATAACCAATCCTAGGGAATGGAATTATATAAAACATAAAATAGTGAATAAGTATCGACTAACTAGTCTCATGTTTTATTCATAAGGAATATTATAAAAATAAAATATTATAAAAAAGTAAGGAATAACTTTTATAATTATAAGATCTTCATACATAAAATATTTTGTTCAACTCATCTACCCTGTTCAATAAGTCCAACCAATCTGTTGGCTCGCCCTCCCCAATATGATCAAAACACCCAACTTGATTGCTCTCCTGACTTATTGATACATTTCAATTCGCCCATTTGACTAATTCTTTTGGTCCATTCAATTGACCCATAAAGCTTGGTCGGTCTAGCCGACCAGTCATCACTTCATATAACTAGCAAATTCAGTTTGCTAGGTCAGATGAATTTGCTTAATTTGACTAGCTCAACTAACTATTCCACTAGGATTGCCAACTTGCTTGGCACAACTAACTCATTCTATACGACCCAGTTGGCCATGCCAGCCTGATTGGATTGATTGGCCTTGTCTAGTTTATCCAGCCAAATTTGTTTGCCATGCCCGATTCTTCTTCGGTCCTACTAGTTCAGTCAACACACCTTCTCATTGGTCCACTTCTCCCCTTCATAATATATAGTTTTGAATGGTTGAACAAAGTAAGAACATGCATTATTTAAAAAATGAATATAAAAGACATTTTTACTGGAGTAAGGAATAGCTATTACTTACAAATTAGAAACCACAATTCTACAAAAATTAGTATTCCAAGTTCATCTTTACAACCGCACATAGAAACACTTATCCTACACATAAATACTTGTACTATGAACCAAACAAACCATCAATCTTCGTGGAATTTGATGCCACAATACTGTGCTTTTGATTGCTTAGTGTGCTAAGTGCTCTTATTCTGAAATCTAGTGCTCAAATACAGTAGTTCTATATAGGCTCCTGAAGTGAGAAGAGACTTGCCGCTCTTAATTTCTCAAACTCTTATCAAGGATTTCGAATAGAGTTCTTCAACGTGTTGATCTTCCAGTTCATGTACGTAGCCGATCAGACATCGAAACATAGAGTTCCTTTCTACGAATTGAATTATTTTATGCTATTTCTACCAATTTAAGGCCTAGTATTATTTATTCAAACGTGGCACTGCTTTACTTGTGTTCTGTTTTTCTTTTTGTGCAGAGGAGAAAATTTTGTTGATGCCTCAAGATAAAACAGAGATTATCATATTTCCTTCCCCAGCCCCTGATTTTTTTTTTAAAATGTTTCGGCTCGAGAATGAAAGTAGAAGAAAGGAGTTGAACGGGTTAATTAGGATGGCCACGCTGCATCTAGCAGATTGTTTGGAAAATGGAAAAAAAAAATACAAGAGTTAAGAAAGGGCCAAGTAGATAGATAAAAACATGAATTTTTAGGCTTTTTTGCTTCCTTTTATCTTAGTTTCCCATTTGTTCTAGTGTTGGTGTTTTTTTCCCCCTTTCCTGGATGCAATATATGTAAATAATTTTGTAATATGATACTGCTATTTGATGCTTAAATTCTGGCATCTAGTAGACTTCATGCTTCGGCATCCTCAGAGCAAGTGTGGTGGATTTTGTGAAGTTGAACGGTGCAATTCGCTTTTTCTTAATAAAAATTTGATTACAAAGAATCAAATAATAAGATCTCCACGACACACACTCTTTTGCCAGGTAAGTGCTCTGCCATGAGATATCTATTCTCAACTCACTCTGCTTTGCTATCCATCATGTTCATCAAGGCAACTGTGTGAACAAGGCATGTTAGCTTTGGGATATATGAACAAGAACTGTTTTATAAAAATGATTAGATGCATCTATTTAGCAAAAGAGATGGAATAAATATGAGTCATACCTCTCCTATCTTAATATTCCGATAATAAGATGGAATGCTCTATCCATGCATTACAACCTTTCATCCAACCTGCCAATGCATTTCATTCCAGAAGCACAGGAGCAGCTTCCCTATGTGAACAACTGCTGAAACAAATATCACCTTTTGTATTCAGTTGTCAGGCCAAACTGCTGCATCGATAGTTAGATTTGTCGCAGCAAAGGCGCCTATTACATCCTTCCTAAACACCGCAAACAGCTGCCACACCTTCCATTATCTATACTGCTTTATTTGCTTCCAACAATCAAATCTGCAACTAAAGTTCCCTTAAACTGAACAAGACAAAAGCATCAAAACATTCACGAGTTAACTTGGAGAAAAGTCTTGTTCTCTTACATGAGCAAGTACACGGACAATTAGTTGAGTTTAAACTCTGAATATAATAATTACTCAGTACCATGCTCTAAGATTTCAACACCACAAAGGGCAACAAACTCCATCTAATATACAACTAGTACGCGTGATTTATAGTCCGAAGGTTAAGAATACACATAATTTCTAACTAAACCAAATATCTTCTTTCAAATACTAAACAAATAGGTTATATACATGGACTCTGTTTTTAGAAAAAAATAATGCAAGTTTATTACACTAAAATATAGGTACATCGCTGCTTATCTAAAATTCAAAAATGGGACTTAACAATTTTTTTCATTGAACAGACAACATTGTTACAGAAACAAAAATCATAACCTAAAGAAAAGCAATCACTCACAAAATGATTCATAAATATACCAACAGAGATAGGTCGTTGAAGATCTAATGTACATCCCAAATGCCGCTACCCAGTCTGTGCAATCTTACATGTACAAAAACAAACTGTTACCATCTTTCTTATCTGTAACCACAAATTATCCTTCATTTTCCTCTTTATCAATGAGCACAAATTCCACATACAAATTCTTCAAAGCAATGACAACTGTCATTATAAGTGGACCCATAATGGCTCCCTGAAGAATGGAAAACGAAGTCAGAAATTGCTACTTAAATTGATTATTCAAATTGGACAAACAAGAAAGAATTTCCAATGTGAGAACACAAGAGCCACAGTGGGATTATTGACAGTTGCAGCTTACGGTTGAAAGGAGATCAAAAGAAAGAAATTCTATTATCATATTTTATGCTTTTACAAATAGCAAAATGCAACAAGTGGATGCAACATTCAACGCAACAGTCTAATGAGATATATGATTGTGCCTTTGTTTGAATTATATGTGCGAATGGTATGATTATGAATAGGGCTGTAAATGAATCAATCGTTCGTGAACAAACATGGTATTCGACTTGGTAAGAACTTATTTATGTTCGTTCGATACACACAAAATTAATTAAATAAACAAGCTTGAACAACTCGTTAAGCTAAACAAACAAGCTTGAACACATATGTGTTCAGCTCGTTAACGTTCGTGAACAATGTTCGTGAATAACGTTCATGAACAATGCTCGCTCAATATGATAAATAAACAATAAAATAAAATAACATAATTAATTAAAATCATCAAGATCAATAACCAATTAAACAACTAAAAGTTTCAAATAATCAAACAAGCTTGAATTGAGAGCTTGATGACATCTAAACAAACTAAGCTCGTGCCAAGCTCAAACCAAGCTCAAGCCAAGCTTAAATTGAGAACTTGATTACATCTAAACAAGTCAAGCTCAAGCCAAACTTCAAACAAGCTCAAGCTCATAAAAAATAAACCAAGCCAAGCTTGAACAATCATTTCAAAAGCTTGTTTATTTTAAACTCGGCTCAGCTCGGCTCGATTACCTTATCAAACAAGCATGAACACCCCAAAGCTCGTCTCAGCTCGGCTTGTTTACATCCCTAATTATGAACACACTAGAATATAGTCTTATCACATGATATCAAGGATGTCTCAGAGAAAGCTTAGGACTGCAATTACCTAGCACAAAATTATGAGAAATAAGGTATAAAGATACTTTAGTAATCATAATCTCATGTGGTACCGGGGTAATCAACGAAGGTCACGTGGCTAAAAAGGTCAAAAATCTTGCCATGATAGTAGTCAAAGTCACAGAAGGCATATTCTTAGCTCCCAGTTATCAACTCCCCGCTCTCGGTTACCGACTCACGGCTCTTGGTGACTGACTCCTGTTTACCGACTCCCCGCTCACTCCAGTTTCTCAAAATTCGACTTCTAGCCCTTGACTCGGTTCTCGGACGAACCGTTATTCATGGGGACATGAACCACACAACCATTATTGCGAAAATGGTGGAAAATGCAGTCATTTACTCCGAAATAAATGGTGATAAAAGACTATGTATTGCTGAGAATGTGGTAACGAGAAATGGGTAGAACGTGGCAAATAGTCAAAGCCCTATAAAAGGTAGTCGACCCTTGTGAGTAGAGGTACACACACGTAATGCATCAAACCCTAATTTATGTGATATCACATGATATTTCTCCCTTTCTGAAGTCTTACTTAAGTGTCGGAGTGGTTACGCCGGAACCTGGCCATCATTTTAACCTGCTTCGGGGGTGTTCTTCATCTCAGACATTTTGGAAGAAATTCACAAGATTAGGTGGCCTGGTGATCCCTCTCGAAAGTCAACATCAGCGACACCTCACTAGCGAATTGACCATCGACGTTCTCAGGTAAGATCAAATTGGCACCGTCTTAGGAACTCTAAGTTAAGAACTAAATTGAGACGTTGTAAGATGGACAACACCAATAGATCCAATGCGGAAGATAGTGAAAAATCGAATGTCATCACTATGACGATAGAAAACTTCAACAAACTAGTGGTAATTACGGTGCAGGCCATGTTGCAAGGACAACCTCAACAATCAGCACCGCTGGGGCTTAGCCCCTTACATGAACTACCGTCCCAACCCGCACAGGCCTCACCCACATTACAACAAAAGTCGACACGACATGTTCCTTACTCAGGTCAGTATTTCCACTATGAGAAAAGAATCTTTGGGATATTTAGGGGAACTCCTTGTCGAAATCCCCCAAAGAAAAAAAAAAGTGTGCTTATCGGGCAAAGTACAGGACTCCAGAGGTACCCTCCCTTCTCACATAATATCCTTCGAGGTGAACTACCCAAACATTTTCGAGCACTACGAATTGGAGAGTATAATGGTGTGACTGATCAGAAGACCACATTTGTAAATTCAAAAATGCCTTTGTACTGCACCAATATTGTAGGGATCTTTGCGAAAAATAATAAACACACGTAGTGAAAAAATCGATCCCTCTAAAGATCCATGTGAATATAGTATACAAAGTTTGATCGAGTTGTTACCTTTATTGTGTGAACTGTACAATCCCGACAACAACTTCTCCACATGCACACGTCCTTCGTTCGTTGTATGAACAAAAGAACAACCTTCGTTGTGCTAGCAACAACCAAGTATTCGACCATGAAAAGAAAAGGAAGAAAATCAAAAAATTTCTGTTGAAAATTTCAATCAAAAAGCATTTTATATTCCTTCAATGAATACCAAGGGTTTGCCTTTTGATCTTCTTCCATTAATGGTGAATTAATCTCCGTTAATCTTCTTAATGGGTTGGATTTTAATATATTGAATTAACCATTAATTTAATAACCCAATGGGTCTAACTCATTAATCCAATGAGTCTAATTCGGATTAGACTCAACCTTATAATCCTAGAGTCCATCATATTTTAGTCAAACTAAAATAAACTCATCTTTAAATCAGCATATTATTTGTGCGTGACCAAATAGGTTCTCGTAACGTTGGCATCTGCAATGCATCATTGCTACCCAAGTGACGAGAATGTCGAGATCTGACCACTATTATCTTGTATAATTTGATCTTTCTATCCTTGATATCTAGATTGATCTGAGACATAGGCTGTGTCATCCTCTTATCAATCTTTGTGTTCATTGATCTCCAAGTAGACTTGCTTAACCAAATGACCTCAATATCTCATATTGACCTATTTGAGCATGGTCATGCATTTTAGTAGTCCTACTTAATCGAGGGGTCATAGATATCACTTCCGTCATATAGAAAGGATAGATCTCATCTACATCACTCACATTCCTCCGCATATCTTATTACATATCAATGATCAACTTTATAGTCCACCTTGTTACAGGTGACGTTTGCCGATACCAAAGTACATAACTCTTTGTGTAGGGAACCGGTTACTTCAGGTCTAAAGAATATTCATACCAATAGTCATTATGAGAATGTTTATGACACTTATATAACAATCAATGAAACATTCTCATGGCAGATCAATTTAATACATACTCTAATATATCCCATGTGTCAACTTAATATTTTGTATCCATGACTTGTGAAATTAAGTCATTAGTTGACCTACATATTAGTCTCAATGCATTAATATTGTCCTTGAATATTAATGCTTAATTAGGAATAGTTAAGAGTAATGTTCTATATATATATTTAGAGCCTCTCACTATCAATTCAACCAATTGATATGCGGTAAACTAGAACCTATTACCGCATTATTATGTTTATTCATTTGATAATAACCATAAACTGTCTTTATTAATGAAATTTAATACAAAAGTTCCCTTGTCAATGATCTCATAATTGGCTCTAAGAACTAATACTAACAAATACACAGATGGGGTCGAGTGTCGGGATTTCCTAACGACTCTTTCGGGCTAGGCGCAAAGATGGTTTAACCGTCTTCCTACATCATCCATCCGTTCTTTCAAAGACTTCAAAGTTGTGTTCATGAGGCGTTTTGCCACTAGTTGAAGATATTAAAAGACACCGCATGATTTGTTCACCCTCAAACAAAAGCCCAAAGATCCTCTAAAAGAATAGGTTCAATCAGATAGCCATGGATGCACCTTTTGTTACTCCTAAGGTGCAAGTCAGTGCATTCGCATGGGGCATAATCGATGGGAATTTCTTTAGGTCCCTGGGAAAAAAAAACTCCGATCGATTTCGATGGGTTGTAAGCTCGAGCTCTGAAATACACCAAAGTGGAAGAAGTTCAATCAACAAGAAGAAAAGAAGTGTCAACCCTTGCCTCTGTGTCCGTTGAGTTGGATCGAAAAATACCCCTTCCACTATTGCGAAATTAGAATTTCACAAATCGCAAAGGAGAGAAAGCAGTGCAAATTGTGGAAAGTACCCCAACCCCCAACGAGGGTTGAGTCAGGAGTTTATGACGACACCTCATTGTGATTTTCATCGGTCAAATACTCACTCCACTCAAGAGTGCCAGCAATATGCTCGGGAACTACGACTCGCGGCCGATCAGAGAAAAGTTGGATGTAATCAATGGGCTAGAAGATCCTCTGAGCCTTACTATCATCAACAGAACGTTGGACAAAAGGCAAATACTAGACGTAGTCCGTGGAGGCAATCCCGTTCTCCTGAGCAACCCCAGTCAACACTCGACTGCAACAAGAGTCGAGTCGAGAAAAAAGCAACGACAAGAAGGACAAAGGTAAAATGGATCCTTTAGGGATGATTAACATGATTTCGGGGGGTTCGACAGATGGAGATTCCATTCAAGCTCAGACGGCCCACAGTCGTTGATTGGAAAGCTACAGGATCAGTTCGGGTTGGGTTGCGACTCAAGGCCCCGTAATTAGTTTTGAGCCTAGCGATTTTGAGGGAGTAGAGGTTCCTCATGAAGATGCTTGGTCAATCAGGTTCTTATAGCCAACTATATTATAAAGAGGGTATTCATAGACATGAACAGTTCTGTCAACATCATCTACAAAGAAGCCTTTGATCAACTACAATAGGACGAGGAGGAATTATACCCGTGAACACCTCTCTATTCGGATTTACTGGACATTAGGTACAACCCATGGGGCAAATCCATCTTTCTTTTTCCCTAGGAGAAGAACCAGACATACGTCTTTCATAGTCATAAATACGAAATCAACCTACAACATATATTGGGAAGACCGATGTTAAGTGCTTTTTAGACTATTGTTTCCACTTTCCACTAAAAGATCAAATTTTCGGTGGATAACCAGATAGGAGAAGTAAAGGGAAGTCGCAGCCCGAAAATACTACATAGATGTGATTCGAGTTGATTCTCAAAAAGCTCACTCATAGCATTGTCTTCCAAGTTACTAAGAAGACACCAATAACTCGACCTGAGGAGGGGCACCAGGATGTACAAATCCATCCCACCTAACCGGGAGTGGTCATTCGAGTTGCTACAGATCTTGAGACCAAACTTAAAGGAGAACTGATTGTCCGTCTCTCTCGTAATCACGATGTCTTTGACTGGTCAACTAAAGAAGTCACATGCGTCTCTCCCTTGATAATGGTCTATCGGCTGAACACCCTTCCTAGGGCTCGATTTGTTTGGCAAAAAAAAAGAGATGCCCTGCCACATCACTTTAATACAGTCAGTCGGGCTTTCGCCTCCTTCGACTAGATTTAAGGGGAAGATTAGTAGTACGGCGAAAATCAACGAAGGCCACGTGGCTGAAAAGGTCAAAAGTCTTGTCATGATAGTAGTTAAAGTTACGGAAGGCAGACTCCCGACTGCCGGCTACCGACTCCTCGCTCCTGACTACCGACTCCCCGCTCCCCGCTGCCGACTCCTAGCTCACTCTCATCTCTCAAAATTCGACTCCTAGCCCTTGACTCGATTCTTGGACGAACCGTTATTCATGGGGGACCATGCACCATTATTGTGAAAATGGCAGAAAATGTAGCATTTACTCCGAAATAAATAGGTGGTAAAGGACCATTTAGCACCAATGGTCAAACTCAGGTTCTAATTTAATGTTAGATGTTATGTTTATCTGATACTTTTACCGAATGTGCTGGAATTGACGGGTCTAGAGGACCTGACACCAGGATGAAGTCCGATTAGGTCTGAGGACTTGATAACTGGCACGAAATCTAGATAGGTCAAGAAGTGACCGGATATCTAGTAGGAAGTCCAGCTGGGTCTGTGGGACCTAACAGCTAACTGAAGTTTAGTTGGATCTGCGGACCTGACAACTAGCAGGAAGACCTAGTGAGCCAAGATAAGTCAAGTGACTTCAAATGGTAAGTAAAGGTAAGTCATTGGAAGAGAGTGATCCAGTGGGACTATAGGCGCTAGTTTAAGCTTAGTCTGGGTAAGATAATATATAATTAATAATTTTATCTTGTTGTACTAACTCTGGTTTGTAGATTATTTGTTGTTATTTGGACTAACGTGTCTTACAAAAGTTAACCTCGAATGAAAAGTGTCTGAGGCACCTTAGAGCTATGGGGAGGCGTCTCGGAGCTGTGGGGAGGCGTTTCGGAGCTTAGTGGAGGCGCCCTGGACATGGCGAAGGCACCCTCGCGCGGATAAACTTTGAGGACAAAAGTTCGCTAAGGGAAGGCGCCTCAGAGGTGATTGGAGGAGATTGTTAGTACCCCGAGATAGTTTTAATGCGATCAACTGAGTTAAATTAGGTCCTGTATGTATTTGATGTCTTGTGTCTAAGTGTGCAGGAACTTAGGAGCAAAGGAAGTCGAGCGATAAACGCAACTATCGAGAAGGATAACACAGGAGAGAGTCGATGGGCTCGGTACATCCGAGGGACGAGGTGCTGCGGAAGAGTACGCTGGTGGACGAGAAGGGAGCGCGCGGTGTTTCCGAGGGACAAGAAGCTGGAGCGGAAGCTTGCTCGAGGAGAAAGCCGGATGAAATCACCCAAGCGATCGGCGCAGCGGAAGAGTGAACGGGAATTGCAAAGCTGCTGGAGGCGCCTCCAATGCTGTTGGAGGTGCCCTTGTGCCTTTCTGGTGGAAGGCGCTTTTATAGAAGGCAGTAACCGTTAGGGAAGATAGAGTTTTATCTTCGCACGGATAAGACTTGCCACGCTGGAAGCGCCTTCAAGCCTATTGAAGGCACCTTCCAGCCTCGCATAGAATTTTTCAGGGGTATAAAAAAGACTCCTGGAGTTAGAAAATATTCAACAACTCAAGCATTCATTCTTAGTAATTTTTTGAGCATTCAATGAGTGTAAGAGGCTTCTCCGCTTTCATCGAAGGAGATTTTTTGTACTTTCTTTTGCCTTAGATTAACAACCACCTAGGTTGTAACCAAGTAACTTTCTTTGTCTCTTTATTTTATTAGTTGTTAAATTGCTTTAGTTTAATTGTGCTACTAATCTTATTTGAAAGATCGAGAAAATCCCATTTTTAATTTGCAAGCAATCCCCCCCACCTCTTGTCGGCCGCATGGGTCCTAATAGAGTCTCGAAGCGCTTGGAGACGCCTTCGCATAGATAGAGACCGAAAGTTTCGGAGTTGATAAGAGGCCTAAGGTTACGAGATGACGTTTGGGGTTGAAGGCACCTCAATGAGGTTGGAGGTGCCCTCAACACTCCTTAAAAGACCTATTCAACCAGTAGCTTGAATACATATTTCATAAGAGCTCAAACGATCATTCTGTTACTTCGCCTTCACACTGCAACTATACTACTGCTCTACTACGCCCGACCGCTGTAGGAAGACCAACACCAACACACAAGCGCATCAAAATTTTCAATTTTTGTTGGTAAAATTTAATTTACAGTTATTTGCTTTATTGCTAAGTGTAGGGTTGTTACACTTTTCTATTTTCTATTTGTATTCGATTACTCTACTGGGAGTTTACTATTAGAGAATTTAGTGGATTGTCCATCGGAAAGGTCCAAGGGACCTGAGTCTTGGAGTAGGAGTCGTCGAAGGCTCCTAACAAAGTAAAAAATCTTTGTGTTCTTTTGTTTTTTTTGTTTATTCCTCTACGCCCCCCACCTCACGTGCACCAATAAAAGGTAGCCAACCCTTGTGAGCAGAAGTACGCGCACACAATGCATCAAACCCTAATTTTTGTGATATTTCTCACTCTCAGAAGTTTTACTTAGAGCATCAGAGTGGCTGCGCTAGGAACCCCAAGTCGTCATTCTAACCTGCTCCTCTGGGGTGTTCTTCATCTTAGGCACTTTGGAAGAGCTTCACGAGATTAGGTGGCCTGGTGATCCCTCCCAAAAGTCAAC
The DNA here is from genome assembly GCF_018446385.1 of Zingiber officinale. NCBI lineage: Eukaryota > Viridiplantae > Streptophyta > Magnoliopsida > Zingiberales > Zingiberaceae > Zingiber > Zingiber officinale. The sequence goes on from NC_055997.1 coordinate 114,671,543, forward strand.
ATTAGTGACACCTCACCGGCGAGTTGACCATCGCATTCTTAGGCAGGATCATCATGAAAGACTTAAAAAAAAAAGGATCGATAAAAGGAGAAACAACGATGGGGAAGTAAATTGAGTGTGCCACATAGTGAAAAGGTCAAATAGAGTAGTACCTCTAGAGCATTAGGAAACAATGTCATGCCACCAATGATACTAAGGCCGGTTAGGTATGCATTATGTCCAGGAATATCCTTCTGAAGCACTGAAGTTCCATAATCCATCAGCATAAGGTATATCAAAGTCAAAACAGCAGCCGATATGTATCTCCCTTCATAGAACAACTGCACTGTAGCAGGAATTGATGATAGCCAAAGTGGCAATATAGGCACCAATGAGCTAATAAATGCAAGGAGAGTTGATGTATATACAAAATGAACCGAGTACAATCTTAGTACCAGCCATGTCAGGCAACCTTGGAAGATTGCAATCTTTGCAGTAGCCAAAAACACACTACTGATAGCATGGTTGATCACCTCAACAGTACGAGTTCTAGCATACTTTGACATTGGCAGCATATCTACAACTTGCTCTGTTGCCCCACCAGACTTGGAAGTAATGAGATAATATAACACCCAGAGGAATACTGTTAGCTGGGAAATAAAATTCACTAGTTCAGCTGCTCCCGAGGCTACATTCAGGGCAAAAGAGGCCATCAAGCTAGCACTCCCACCGAGAACAGAAGTACTGCTCGAGAGAACCCTTTTTGAGATTTCAATCCCTTGGAAAGCAAGTCCTTTTGCTTTCACTACCAAATCCTCTCGAGTTATTAGCAATTCCCTGAAAAAAGAATCCAGTTCTTTGTAGATCTCTCCCCACTCGTGGTTCCTGATGAGCACGCTCAAAGATTGGAGCTTTAAGCTATAAGGATGCTGCGCTGAGGCTATCAAACCAGTGGAAGCGTCTACCGAATGATTACCAGATTGGCTGGTCATGAAATGCCGAAAACCATTGGTGAAATCCGTGACATTGTACTCATCGGCCAAGCTATCGATCTGTTCCCAGACTGTGTCATACAGTTTTGCCGAGTACTGATCCACCAGGCCAGGGATATCGTTTTCGTCCATCCACTTCTTGAATCCGATCCTCTCAGCGTAATTGCTATTCTGGACATGAGATTTCAGCGATATCACAGCATCCTTCCCTTCTACTCCGACCTTATAGGAGAAGAATATGCCACCAGCTAAAGTTCCGATGATCATCCACACGATTAAACTGACGGCAATGATGGTGTTCAGGTGCTTCAGGATGGGACTAGTGAAGAATCCACCGCTACCCTTGTCCGAGGAGGATTTGGGGGAGGGACGGCAGGCAAAGCTGGCATTTTTAACAGCAGAGGTGGCGGTAGGAGTGGCGAGGAGAAAGCCGAGGGCGAATAGACCGAAGGCAGCGACGGGGCCAAGATTCTCATATGAGATAACAAAGACCCAGAAGGATACGAGCCAGCGAATGAGGCGGGAGAAGCCGACCTTGCTTGAAGGTCGGATCTTCCGGCGGAGGATGGCAGTGCGGAGATCGGAGAGGGTGTCGGCGGAGGCGCCGAGGAGGGCTGAGGGGATGGCGAGGAGGGTATGAGCGAGGCCGAGGCGGAGGGGCGGGGACCAGAAGGCAACAAGCGCGCTATGGAGCTCGCAGAGGGGAATGGAGCAGAGGAGCGCCCACTGGAGGGGGCGAACGAAGTCATGCAGGAGGCGGTAGAGGCCGTAGAGCAGCAGAAGGGATAGCGCGAGGCCGGCGTGTGCCATGGCGATGTACAGCGCAAGGAGCGCCGGGTCAGCAGTGGCGGCAGGTGGCGGGTGGTCCTCGCGGCGGCGGCTGGACGGGGTAGGGGAAGGGGCGCGGGAGGGAGGGAGGGAGTCCGGCGGGCGGCGGAGGGAGGCGGATCGGAACATCTCCGACCAAGGGACGTTCGAATCGGACTTAGGGTTTGACGAATAAGGAACGAGCTCCATCGATGGCGATCGCCGTCCCCCTCTCTCTTTACCGCGTAGCGGAGGCAAAGAAGGAGTATCTCTATTCATTAGTTCTAGAAATTTATAATTAATATAATTTTAATTTCAAAATCTATTTTATAATATTTCATTTAATTAATTAATTAATTAGTTAATATACTATTGGAAGGTACATAACTTATATATTTTATATTATTTTTAATTAAAAAAATTATGTCGGCAATTATGATAAGATGCTAAAATCTTTATATATATCTATATAATAATAATAATAATAATAATAATAATGGTTTATTCCAGTTTACATTCCGAGAAATGAATATTTCACAATTTAACTCGAAGGTTGCACCGCCGAAAACGAGTATACGGCATCCCTTCTTCCTCACTCCCCCGACCCCCCTTGTCTGCCTTCGATCGCGGTGTCAGATCCCAAACATCTAGCCTTCTTCCATCCTCCGTGCGCATCCGTCGGTCTCCTCACAGAAAGATAGGATCTTTCGAGTCGGCTTGATGCTTTCTCCGCCTGGTAGATCGGAATGGGACTGTTGGAATCCATATTAGGCAAGGATGGGAGAAGACTCATGAAGCGCAAAGACAGTGACGCCAGGGAGCAAGGTATGCTTTTCCTTTTTGTTCTTTGATCGACGTCGGCGATTCACGATTTGGCATTGAGGAAACCATGAAAATTTTGTTTTTTTTTTTAAAATCGATCTTCGAATTGGGGAAAACTGGTTTTTTGAGTGTTTTAATTTTTTGTATTAGTTAATTTGGTTTTTATTTTTCTATTGCTTCGGAGGGTTCGTCTCCAACACGGATGACCTTTCTCCAAGGAATATGGATTTAATTTTAAGGTTTAAGGGTTTCTTTCTTTGTCACTGCCTTTTCCTAGTGTTGACTGTTGATAAACACGGGATTGTGTTTTTTCATTCTGAAAACTGTGATTTACTATGCGTTCCATGCTAATCGGCATCAGTTATCGTCTACAATTCTCCATAGAGATAGAGCTTTCGTTTTACCTACTTTACTCTTTTGTGGACTTATTATATGCTCTACATTCTCCCCAAGAGGCTTTAGACAATAACCTGATGTAGACCTTGCACCATAATTTCCTGATGGATGTATTATTCCTAATTCCAATTGCTTGTAGCTATAATATAGGCTTTGGATTCTGCAACTATCTACATTTAAGGGAATCGAATTGTAAAGTTAGGTCTAGTTATTCAAATTACCGCATCTTTTCTTTCTACTGCATTCAGTGCCTTTTGGGAAATCAAAATAAGTGGCAAATGGTATTTATTTATTTTTTTGGATATTATGCATTTGATCTTGTGCTAGTTTTTGGAATTATACCAATATCTTGGAAGATTGCTGGAGATTTCATCAGTTACATCAGTGTGAAGTTGCTAAAAACGATTAAAAAAAAATGCTACTCGGAAGCAATTAAGTGTGGCAGATAATAAATGGGAAAAAATAAATTAAGATGATAGAAGTGTTCCTAGGCAATCCATATCTGCCATTTTTTAGACAAGTGAAATCAATTTAAGCTGGAGGTTTAGGAAATAGAAGGAGATCATCAACAACTTTAATGAATAATGCTAGTGACATTGTCATAGAGGGATAGGATTCAAGTAGTCAACCTCAAATTGTTGGTATTAACTGACGTATAATCTGCCAGAGATTTTGGGGAAAAAATTACTGAATTGAAATTATACAAAATCAATTATAATTTATATGTTGTCATGACCTGAGCAGATAATCTTAGGCTGCCAGCGGAGCTGGTTCAACCAAGCTTCCGATGGTCTGAGTCGCAAAGTCAATGCAGTGTGCAACCAAATCGGTAAAGGAATTTGTCAAGAAAGATGCCAAGGTCGGCGCTCAACGCAGTTTCCTTGAAACAGATTCGTCCCACCTCTAGCTGTGCTTCGAGGTCCTTTCGGGTCATTTGTTTCCCATGATACAACGACAAAACCACACACACAACCAAGCGTTAGTTGTTCGTGGCGAACAGAGAATGCACCTGAGTGTTATTACGAGTAGTTCCGTCATGCGGATAATGCACGACTAAGAGAAAAGAATTAGAAACGACAGTGGAGGAATTCTTTTGCTATTGCTCTCGCTTTCGCTTATCTTCCGCTCCTTTCCTCTTTGCTCAAGATCCAGACTCCTTATATAGGAGCTCTCACCTTGCCTGCAATGAATGACCAAATTATGGTCATTTAATGTTGGGTTTAATGTCGCCATTAATGAGTTTAATGTCTTTATTCATGTCAAGACATTACGAAATCATTATTAATGGGTTTAATGTCACATTTAATGCCGAGACGTTATGAAATCACCATTAATGTCGAAACGTTACGGAATCGCCATTAATTTCATATTAATGCTTCCATTACACTCTTAAGCAGGTAGCAAAAAGATATTCAGGTGGCAAAACGTTGGTTCATTCTTTTAGGCAAATTTTGCTTCGACCGGTCCGATATTCGACGAGTGCAGGTTGTGCTCGTACACGAGTCAACTTGGTTCAGTCAAATCTGATCCTTGGATTTTCACCCCTTACGCACCCACATGTGAGAGAGCCTCTCCCCATGCATATGTCCACAATATCAATGCATGTGCCATAATTTAAACCAACAATAAAGCCAAGAGACTCACAATGTGGGTCTAAAAACTCATGCACAATAGAGTTTCTTCTTCTCTACCTCTTTTTTCCATTCACATTTCCAACATTAACATGGTTCGATAATGGTGACATATTCTTGGTGTGTCTTGTAAGGGGGTAAAATAACCATTATGAGTTAATTTAAATTTCTGTCTCAATAAGTCTTCATGGATAAAGGTATAATTCATTGTGCAAGTGGAACAGGAGATATCAAATTGCTCCGTTCTGTTGATTTTTTTCAATCATATGGATTCCAGGTCGAGCATTGGAGGAGCTACGAAGTTCTTTATACAGTGATATTCATACTTTGGAAGGAGCAAAGCACAAAAGTTATGTGGTCCTGTTGTGGCATTGACCTTCAATTTCATTGTGACTGTTGGAATAATCATTGTGGCAAAAAGGCGAATACGCTCGCCCCCAGCGCCTCCGCCAATCCGTCCCAAGGCCAACACGGAGGAGGTAAATCACGGGCGGCTACTAGCCTTTGGAATAGTGACTAACACATAAGGGAGGACTGTTGGAATAATCATGACCAACAAAGTGGTGGGTATCTCATGTCTCCTAGACAAACCAATTTGGTGCTTCCATTTCTTTAAAATCCTACTCCTGTGCGGAATAACTCCACGCATTCCTTTCGAATCACAATAGCCAATTCGTTCAATATAGGTTTCTTTTTGTCTGAAGAACCAGTGATCTTTGTTTTGCAGGTGATGGACTAGGTCGGATTCAATTTTCCAGTAGCCCTTTCTTTTATCCATTATGTAACTTCTTGGTTGCTCATAGCTATCTTCAAGGCACTCTCACTGCTTCCTGCTTCACCTCCTTCTAAAACTACACCATTTTCTTCTTTATTCGTCCTGGGTGCAGTGATGGCTATGGCCACTGAACTTGCTATTGTTAGCCTACTACATCACAGGTGACTCCCGTCCGAGTTGTAACTTGATTTGTGCTAATTCTTACCTAATGCAAAAAATGATCCCCTTTCTTATACTAATGCTTAAAACTTTCTTTATTTCTATTGATTTCTGGTTTTTATTGGCAGTGTGGACTTCTATCAGATGGCTAAGATAGCTGTGACTCCAACAATTGTTCTTGCTGAGTTTATGATTTTTAGTAAGAGGGTGACTCTTCAAAAGGTTTCTCCTTATGATGCAATTTGAAATTTATTTAAATGCAATTAATTGGTCTAGCATAAGCAAAAATATTTAGAAGTGGCCAATTTGTAGTAGAAGTTGTACATGCTTGTATTCTTTTAGGACTTGCTCTAGTTGCCTTTTTACATGTATACCCTTCCCAAGTTAAGCTTTGGATTACATGTATATTTAGCAGAATCTATGTAATACATTATACACATATTCTTTCTTCATATTGAACCTTTGCACAAAGCACCATATTTCTGCCAAGATCATTTAAATTGGGGAGGGGGGAGTGGGGAATGGTATCCAGCACTTGTAAAGAAAATGGGAGAATATTTGACAGTGACTGAAAGATAAGACTATTATAAAGTTTCATATCATGCGACCGAAATTTCTCAGTGTATATGTTTGATTATTTATGGATACATATGGACTATAATGAATTGTTTTTGTTGGAATCTTTCCTAGATTTAGTTATGATACCATACCCTTTTTCAGAAGAATCTCCAACACCTTTTCATTTTCATGTCTAATACAGGTTATCACACTGGCTTTTGTTTCAATCGGTGTGGCTGTTGCGACAGTTACTGATCTGCAATTTAATTTTTTTGGTGCTTGTGTCGCATTGGCATGGATTGCACCAAGTGCTGTAAATAAAATTCTATGGTCAAATTTGCAACAAACAGGCAACTGGACTGCGCTTGCATATGTGGAATAATAGCATAGTTGTTTCTATTCACCACTTCTAAAAGTGCTGCTAAATCAGTTCGTCTGACCAGGTTAATGTGGAAGACAAGCCCGATTACCATATTCTTCTTCATGGTTTTAATGCCATTGCTAGATCCCCTAGGTGTATTATCATTTTATTGGACTTGGAACAATGCATCTGCCATCATAATATCAGCATTATTTGGATTTCTTCTCCAGTGGTCTAGGGCTTTGGCGCTTGGGTGAGTCACTAGTCACATTTAATATGATTGCGTTAGTCTCCGAGTAATGATAATTTACATATGCTAAATTGTACCTCAACTGCACTAGGTGACTAAATGTTTCAACTTGACACAATTTGCTGCTGTCAGATATTCAAATTTCACCATATTGTAGGAGGGTAGTTATACTTCGACCGTGTTTAGGATTTTGTCCTATTTTGTAGAAGGTTGTTAGTCTAAATGATTAAGCTTGCATTAGCTTATAAAGCATTTGATACTTCCAAAGTAGTAAAATACACAATTGATTCAATATCATTAGAGAAAGAAAAATTAATGAGATTAGAATATAGTTTGTCCTAAAAGAATGAAGAGAGGGTGTGGCATTTAATCAATGACTAATAAAAGATTTTGGTCATGTAAGTTGGCATGTAAATGTTCTCAGATTACCTTTAATCATTTTGCTTTTTTAACTCTTTTGACACGATTGATACTGCACAGTGCGACATCTGCAGTCTCTCATGTTGTTCTCGGTCAGTTCAAGACTTGTGTAATCATGCTCGGTGGATTTGTGTTCTTCAACTCCGACCCTGGAATGGTTAGTCTCAGCGGAGCAGTTGCCGCTTTGTGTGGGATGCCATTCTACACTTACCTCAACTTGCAGTGAGTGAAGCAGACCTCGGAAGTGACTAAGCCACTACTCTCAAAGCAGAATTCTATTGCCGCGAAGCCTAAAACAATCATCGAAGAGGATGAAGTGGAAAAGATGGATTCTGCTTGAGTAAACAACGCTGTGGAAGACAAAAAAAATAAAAATCTATTTCAGCAAACAGCTCCATGGGCTGATCTTGTTGTTGGCTCGATTAACCTTTTCAACCTTTGTTTTAGTGTCTCTATTTTCTTCAACAAGAGGATAAACATGCTTTTCTTTTCCCCTTGTTTTAGTTAGTTTTGACAATCAAAAGATACTCTTGCTGCTGAAAGAGTTAAACTGTGTATATGTATATATTCATTCCTGGAAACTGAAGGCTTAGTACCCGAAAAGTGTTTTAAAAAATGGTTCGTGCTAGTCGAAACTACTTGCTTTATTCGACGGACATGCTAAACAAGTTTGAGACAGGGCCAAACTTCCATGATCATGAGTTTGTCATGAAACTTCCGTGGTCACGAGTTTGTCATGAGACAGGCTAAGGTTCTGTTGTGTTGCCATGAGACTTCCAATATCCCCGTTGTCTTTCTCCTCTCTGTGTTTTCTTCCTCTTAGTGTGGTGTGGTATCGAACATCATGTATGATGTATCATCATGCCGGCATGTCTTGGTAGATAGAGTTGTGGCTAGGTCAGCTAAGTTTGTCCCAACTAGATCGAATTTGATCAAAGTATGTGAGATGAATGTATGATGAGTTTAGTTATCCTGAATTATAAGTAGTTCGACTTTGTTGGGTTGAGTCAAACACCAATGCTCTGACTAAAGTTGAAGGATGCTTCAGTTAGAAGAATATATCGCCTAGTCAAAGCCTCTCCTCCCGAATGACCGAAGTTCTTATGTCTCATTCTATTGTATGATCATCATCAAATTAGTAACTAAATCATCCCAAATCATGTTATATTTTACTCCTCATTTATTGTTTACACTAATATTATTATATTATAAGAAAATGAATATTCTATTTGGAATGTAGCTACTAGTTTAATACAAAATTAGGAATAAATATTCTTCTTTAAAAAAATTGCCCATTTTGCCACCTTCACACACACTTAAAAATTAAGGGTTACAGAGTAAATATTTTCCCAGAGAGGGTGTTGGTGCATATAATATAGCGTAAAATTCGTAAAAGGCCAATTTGTTATTTCACGAAAGAAAAAGAGGTTATCTGCATAATAGCATCCTCAAGTCCGCACCAGATCCCACGAGTTCGTGTTATGTTAACTCTGTTCTTATCTAACACACGCAACTTATCATGTTGGCGGGTCCCTTGAGAATCGACTTTTATTATCGAGACACGTTGCAAGTAAGCTGCTCGCTGTTGTGTATGATACATGACATCCTTGTGTTCTTCGGGTCCCCGGTGATCGAAAGTGTCGTTCGAACTCACTCCTCGTGCGCACCCCTTTCGTTTGCCTTGGCTCCTCCCCATCCCGATCCACTCGAGTCCTTCTCCTCTGGTTGTTTGAACGAGGCAGCGGGCGGAAAACCTAGACGTGGAGGGGGAGGGCGAGGGAGGAGCTGGTCAACCCCCGCTCCATCGCGGTCTGAACTGCCGAAATGGCACAGCAGCTTCGGCAGCAGCTGGAGGAGGTGGGATCGAAGCTGGAGAGCCTTCCGGCGTCCAAGGACGCGCTAATTAAGCTACTCAAGGTTGGTGATCTGAACTCGGTTCTCAGAAAAAGCTCGCCTTTGCGTAGTTGTTTCTTTGAATTTCTAGCGTTTCGGTGCGGGGCAGTCACACTAGGTCGCTGTTAGGGTTCGAGTGAGGTTGCTCGTGGAATTGTGGTTACAATGGAGTATTTTTGTGCTTTTTGTAAGCAAAATGTTGGTTTGACATATATTGGATCCGTAAGTTGTGTCTTCTTGATTTCCCATGCAGTTTTTTTTGTCGGAATTAAAGTTAAAGTGTGGAGTTTAAATCACGTAAGGGCCACCAAAGATGGAAAGTTTGACAGGTTAACTTAAAAGAAGGAATTATGTTTAAGCTGTGAGTCGTCTCTTGTTGGCAACTTCATATAAGACTTAACTCCCATAATCCTCGAGTTGATTTTGTAAAACCTCTCTTACGCAGCATCTTTGTCATATGGGATAGGCTGACTTCATCAAATATTTGCAAATGGTTTTTACTTCCTGAGAAAATTGCATCTGTGCTTGAACTTGAGCATATTGACAGGCACTATGTGCTGCCTCACGATTTTCATATCTTCTGCTGCATTATTTTTATCTCTGAATACTTGGTTCATTGATTAAATTTCTTTAAAGGATAATTTGCTGAGCCTCAACATATCTCCGCTTCATCTCTATCCCATAACCTTGGATATTATTTAACGTTGATCTAGTTTATGATTCTTGTCAGAGTTTGATAGCTTTTAAGTTTGTGGGTTGGAGTTCCTTGTCGTCACTGAATTTGTATCCCACATAGTATTTGCTCTATTTCATTGGAAATTCATCTTCAGTCAATAACAATACACAGCCTAGACGGGGGAACACAAATGGTCTAATTTCTTATGTGTTTAACCAATTGAATGCAAAATCAAATCCACAAGAGCTTAATTGTCTTAGCAATCTTTTGTTCGATGATTTGATGTGGGAATAGCTAATATGAATGTATTGAAATAAACTAGTGATTTATGCTTTGAAGTATAGGTTGGCTTCAAGTTGCAGTTGTTGGCTCATCTTTTCATTCGCCTCTTGGTCCAACTCGCATAACTGACAACCTACTTTTGTGATTTGTTACTGACATAACTTGGCGCAATAGTAACGTTGGTGTCGTGTGACCTAGAGGTCACGGATTCAAATCTCGGAAACAACCTCTTGCAAAGCAAGTAAGATTGCGTACAATAGACATTTCCCCGGGACCCTGCATTGGCAGGAGCTTCGTGAACAGGCTGCTCCTTTATTGACATAACTTCAACTGAAACACAATGTTGATTCTTGTCGATATATTCTCTACAGCTGTAATTAATTCATTTATTTTGGCTAGCCCAACTTCCTTTGGTTTTGGACAATGACCATTCAAATACCTTAAATAACAGAATACAATACATTGATTCTATCGCTGTCTTTGGTGTAGACATGTGGTAACAAATAAATAAACAATAACAGTATGTTATTTATTTTGAATAGTTGGTGTGATGGTGGAGCTATTTGTTCTTACATGTCTTAACTCCAATAATTGAGGGATAGATTAGGTTGCCTATTGTTTATTTTATGCAACTTATTTTTAATTGATTTTGTAGCAAGCTGCAAACTGTCTATCCGAGATAGAGCAATCACCAGAACCTTCAGTCTCAGACTCAATGCAGTCTTGTCTTAATGCATTTGCCCAAAAAGAGCTGTTGACACATCAAGATCGTGATGTAAAAGTTCTCGTAGCAACCTGTGTATGTGAAATCACCAGAATAACTGCACCTGATGCTCCTTATAGTGATGATGTTCTGCGGGTTTGTATTTTCTTCTCTAGAGGAAGCAGCATTGAGTTCTTAAAAAGTATTAAGATATTTAGTGTGTAGACTGATTGAACCTCTCTCTCCTAGTTATAATTTGTCTGTTTTTTGCAGGATATATTTCATTTGATTGTTGATTCCTTTGTGGGATTAGGTGATATTGACAGTCCATCATATGAGAGAAGGGTTGTTATCCTAGAGACTGTTGCCAAATACAGGTCATGTGTTGTGATGTTGGATCTTGAATGCTATGATCTCATACTGGAAATGCTCAAAACATTTATTTCAGTTATCAGGTGACAATGCTATTGCAATCATTTTTCCATTGCAATTAAATCAAGTGAATTTTCTTTTCAATTATCAGTTGTTGATGAATAATGGACAGCTTCAACAGTAGGTTACCATTAATTTAAGATGTTGCTAGTCAAATGGTCAAACAATCATTAAATCTCAAGAACAAGAGGTTGAGATTCCATGAGACATTGGCATCTCAGTTCATCTACTTTATGCAAAATACATATGGGATGGCAATATTACAATGTGAAAGGAAATCTGTAGCTGACTAGATAGAGAGCTTAAAAAATCATTTGTAGATTGAAATCATCAATACAGAAGTTACTTAAAATAAGATAAAGAATTTATCTGTTTATGTTGTCAGTTGATGTAAAAGATCTAAAAGTTTATCCTGATTTTGTTTGCAATGAATTGGATTTATATTGATAGTTTATGTTGGTCTATGAAGCAAGATAAAACAATTTTAGGAAGATATTCATGCTGTTGTTGAAGAAAATATTCTTATTGGTATCAACGAAATGGGGATTGCTGATCAACAAAGCTGGCATCCTTTCTACTTCAAAAAGTGAATGTAACATTAACTATGTTCTTTTCTTACTTTATTTATTAAAGATCACTTCTTATCATTGCTATAGTTGTCTTTTTTAATTATTAAAGCTGAGTAGCATAGCCAGTTCTCTATTTTCTCACAGACTCTTAATTATTTAAAGCTAATAAGAAATATTAATAACTGAGAACATCAGAAGATGGTCAGCTTCACCAGAATCTGCACCTTAAATTATTTTGGTGCATGGCTGCATAGTGCTCATTTATAGTCGTCGTATACTAGCTCAATTTGTTTTAGTTCTTGCAGCTAAACACTTGTTCATTTGCATCACGAGGATGAACGCTATGAGATTTTTATATCATTTTCGTCTGTATTGTAATCATCAGTAGCGCTAAATATTTGTCCTTTAGAGTATACTTGAACTATGGTGACTTAATATGCAGTGATGGTCATCCCCAAAACATCCTTACGTTGATGCAGACTATCGTAACACTTATTCTAGATGAAAGTGAGGAATTACAGGAAAATCTTATTGTAATCCTGCTTTCAGTGTTGGGTCATAAAAGAAATGTAAGGCTATAGATTTTACTCTGATTTTTTCCCTTTAGTTTGATTTTTTTTTAATTTGTTTTTACATATCATTTTCTCATTGTGAAAGTGTTGTTTTGTAATTGTGGAACTAGGGTTGCTCTATGGCTGCACGGAGACTGGCTATGAATGTTATAGAACGTTGTGCAGGAAAACTTGAACCATTCATAAAGCAGTTTCTTGTTTCTTCACTGTCAGGCGATGGCAATTATTTGAATTATTCAATTGATCATCATGAAGTTATCTATGATTTGTACCAGTGTGCGCCGCAAATTCTGGCAAGAATAATTCCTTATGTAACAGGCGAATTGTTGGTAAGTTTCATACCCTTGACTATATGTTCCTATTCCACTTAAGTTATATACACAATGGATGGTTTTTAGGGTGACAATTGGCTCCCTATTTGTTTCTTCAGTGAACTTTATTAGATAAATAGGTAGCCATATTGCACATTACATTGGTCTGTTGTTATACTGTGATGCTGCCTTGTGAGGCAATGTGCTTTTGATGTTTATGTGTGTATGGCAAGAATAATTCCTTACATAACAGACAGTTGTTGTAAGTTTCATACCCTTGACAATATGTTCCTAGTTCCACTTAAGTTAGATACTCAAAGAATGGCTTTTAGGGTGACAATTAACACCCTATTTGTTGCTTCATTGAACTTTATAAGATAAATAGGTAGCCATATTGTACATCATTACATTGGCCTGGCACTGTACTGTGAGGCTGCCTTGTGAGGCAATGCACCTTTGATGCTTGTGTGAGTGTGTGTGTGTGTGAGAGAGAGAGAGAGAGAGATATGATATAGCCTGGTTTATTTCTTTATAATCAAATTCAGAGTTGTAGTTGAATCTTGAGATGAATTTTTTACTAGTGGCTATGATTCTTTGACTTTGAAATTTGTAGACAGATAAGTTAGACATTCGGCTTAAAGCAGTTCAACTACTGGGAGAATTATTTTCTTTACCTGAGATACCTGTCTCTGAAGCTTTTCACCCTGTCTTCGATGAATTCCTGAAGAGATTGACTGACAGAGTAGTTGAAGTCCGTCTCTCTGTCATTGATCATTTGAAGAATTGCCTTATTACTAATCCTGAACGTCCTGAGGCTCCTCAGATTATAAGTATGGGGCCAGTAGCCAGTCATTTTTATCATCTAATATATGTTTTGCTAACATTTGATGGTGTGAAATATGATTGTTATTTTTTTCAGAGGCACTTTCTGACAGAGTGTTGGATTATGATGAGAATGTTCGACAAAAAGTTGTTGCTGCAGTTTATGATTTGGCTTGTCACTCTTTCAAAGTAATTCCAATTGAGACTGCTAGTTTTGTGGCTGAGCGTCTGCGAGACAAATCTGTTTGTACCCCATCTCTTTGATACTTATTTACTCATCTGTTAATGTTGATTTCCTGATTTGTACTATTGTTTTGTAATCATCCCTTAGTTGACTGTAAAGAAGTATACCATGGAGAGGCTTGTTGATCTGCACCGACTATATTGCTCAAAAAGCTCTGATGGTTCAACAAATTTGGATGACTGTAGATGGATACCAGGGAAGATATTGAGATGTCTATATGACCGAGATTTTAGGTATGTAGCACACAAATAATTTAAAGTTGGTGATACTGATAATTTTGGTTGCTCAGAGAGTGACCTTTATTTCAAATGAGAATTGCTATGATTTCTTTCTGTATTCGCCTTCACATGCATAATCAGACATTATGCACAAAATTGCTTCCAATCATCCTGGCATTTCTCAAACTGCAACAAGTTGGAGTTCATAGTCATCAAGCCGTCGTGTTGAACAATTTGTGTCACTTTAATGCTTTGAGCATTTTTCTAACCTTTTTTACTATTTGTCACAAATCCACACATGCCCGTGTAATATCATCTCAATTTCATCAAATTTTGTTATTATCCTTGTTCTTTGATATGCAAAGAATCTTAGTATAATTATTAAATGCGTAATTTCAAACTGCTAGTATCCATCTTCATTTTGTCATTAACAAAATAATGTTGTTTTGCTGAAACATAAATGATGCTTTAGTTAATGAATAAAATACTCTCTTGGTAAAATAAAGAAATATAACATAATGTGTTAAAGTAAAGTTTTTTAGCTGAGATCATACTCATGAAGTGTATCATTTTCTTTGGTTAGTTCAATTGATCACATGCTGACCCTACACAGTTGGATAAGATTTGGTTGTTGTTAGTTCAACTGATCACATGTATCATTTTCTGCTTGAATTTTACAGTATGCACAGAACCATCGAAAGTGCCACCAAATTCACCTATCTCAATAATATAAGAACCATTTATCAGAACCAAATTCACCTATCTCAATTTAGTTAGTTTTGTATAATATAAGATTCATTTATCCCTGACAAAGTTCTATATTCGTTGGAAGCTTGCAGAAATTATGCACAAAGTGTCATTCATCAGACTAACTATTTAGATCTTTGGGTTGGTCTGAATCTAATGGCCATTAAGTTGGGCAATAATAAAAAGGAATTCATGGACAATGATCTGGGAAGTTACTAAATTGGCATCAGCAGGGCCAATATAATTTTGAAACTGTGTGTCAGAACCAATAATCATACTCTTACAATCTTAATCAATGACAACAATCATACAGGATATCATACTCTTGAAGTGTTTTAGTTAATTCAGTTGATCTTTAATAGGTGCATCATTTGTTTCTTTTTTTTTGGGTCTTGGTGCAATCAAAATGGTTGCAGAGAACCACAAATAGTACCACTAAAATCACCTATGTCAAAGGTTGGTGAGTATTGAGACTGAATAAGAGATAAAGTGAATCATAGTTCTTATTATTGAGAATTCATAATCAACCTGGAGGACGACCATCTTCTGGGTGACTAGCCACAAAGATTAATCACTAACTTATGTGGAAATGTAAAAAGTGGAGCACTCTTTAATTCTAAATAAAAATGATTCATCACCCAATAGCTTCTCTCTTCTTGTTCTCAAGCTTAGAGGTTGATGAAAATCTGCCTTAATTTGCTGAAGAAAGATACTGAAACTGGATTTATAATACGACTCCATTATAATTTCGGTGATCCGTTAGACGGCTATATATCATGTAATGTTGTATTAGTATGTAGCAACAATAAAATACAAAATGGTTAAAGCCTTTATTCGTGTTTACAGTGTATTACTATACTTTTATTGTACCAACTCAAACATTGATCACTGCAAAAAAAAAAATTGCTACCTAGTGGTCTTATTGGTCGTTGATTGAACCAGTAAATTTTCGTTACTAGGTGGTATTGTACATAAACTCTGCTGGGATATTCTTATATGTAGAGCCAGAAATATATTAATTTTCTTTTTCAGATGTTCCTTGTTTTATTTTTTAATTTGGTTGATTGACGGGTTAGGTTAGGTGCAATTCTTAAAGACACTTGGTCTTGATTATAAGCAACAATTTGCAGGTTGGAAGCAGTTGAACTTATCCTTTGTGGATCTTTGTTTCCGCCTGAGTTACCACTCAAAAATAGGGTGAAACATTGGGTGTCAATCTTTTCGGTGCTTGATAAATTCGAGATTAAAGCCATTGAGCAGATTCTTTTGCAAAAGCAAAGGTTTGTAGTTCTGATACAATAGTGAGGGGATTTTCTCTGTTCAGCTAGGAGTATCTAGTTTGTGATATATTCTCCACGGATTTTCAGGTGATTTCCTCTTGGATTGCAGGTTACAGCAAGAAATGCAGAAGTATCTGTCTCTTAGACAGACATATCAGGTTTGCCAAGATGGATGATCATACTGGTGATTGGTTGTTTTGTGTTGTTATTACAAATGGATCTTAAAATGCAGGAAGATGCATCTGAATTCCATAGAAGAATTTTTGTTTGCTTCAAGAGCATGTCTCGGTTGTTCAATGACCCTATGAAGGCTGAGGAGAATTTTCAGTTTCTCAATCAGTTGAAAGATGCTAATATTTGGAAAATCTTGACAACACTTCTTGATCCGTCCATTAGTTTGCAGGAATCATGGTCACGTCGGGTAGTTACTTGCATATTCCTTTATTGTTCTTCCATTGTGTTCTTTTTTAGCTGTCAGCTTTTTAACAGTTGGAATATTATTGAACACCGAAATGATGAAAAGATCAGAGTTGCAAGTTTCTCCATAATTTAATTGGATATATTTACAGAAAATTCCATGCTTGCTATTTGGAGTCTGCTAAATGTGGTCCATAATTGAATCCTTTTGTCACTGTTTGCAGGATGAGTTGCTTAGAATTCTTGGTGAGAAGCATCCACTTTATGATTTTATGAATACACTTACTTTGAAGTGTTCATACATACTCTTCAACAAAGAGTTTGCCAAAGAGATACTATCAGAAGCTGATGTTCAACATTCTGCTGGAAAGACGAAGCTTATTTCCTCCTGCATGAACGTGCTTACGGTACATACGTTTGCAGTTGCTTTAAATTGTAACTTTACATGTTGTATATTGTACAATACAATTCATACAAGTTTAAGCACATGCATTTGATGTCTTTTCGCTGACAGAATTTACATTAATGAAATGCAACAGAAGTGATATTAGTTATTTGATTCTCAGTATTGGTAGCTGCAATTTAATTTGCTAAAATGAAGTGATAATTTTCGCATTGATCTCTGATTTTGCTCATTGTATCAATTGCGTTATTTCTACATATTGTCAACATCTGGAAATGTAGTTATTGTATACAGTTTGTTCCCAAACAAAGTACATCTTCGTTTGAATTTATGATAGTGATTTTACCTTTTCACTTTCAACATTAGGCTCTTTAGTCTTTTCCTACAGAAACTGTTGATCCCTTATTTCAAATTATAAATATGCCTATTTCAGGTCATTTCAGGTTATTCTCCCTTGCTTTTAGCTGGCTGTGAAGAAGATATTCTTCTTCTTCTGAAAGTAGACAATGAATTAATTAAGGAAGGTATTGCTCATGTTCTAGCAAAGGCTGGTGGGTCCATTCGTGAACAACTGACAATGACTTCAAGGTAAAACCAGTTACCAGCATGCTATGAAACTACAATTGCATACTTGTTTTTTCTTCCCTTTGTGACTCCCTGGTTTCCTTGTTAAAGCTGTGGACATATGTTTACATAGACTTTATGCTTGTTCATCATATTGCAGCTCGGTTGAACTTCTTTTAGAAAGGCTGTGTCTAGAGGGTACCAGGAAGCAGGCTAAATATTCTGTACAGGCCCTATCAGCAATAACTAAAGATGATGGTCTCAAGTCACTCTCTGTTCTTTACAAGGTTGCTATTAGTTTAATTTTGGTAAACTTTCTTTGAGGGGATAGCTAGACTAAAAAACTTTTCTGATTGATTTATCAGAGGCTTGTGGATATGTTGGCGGAGAAAACACATTTACCATCTATTTTGCAATCACTTGGATGTATTGCTCAAACTGCTTTGCCAATTTTTGAAACCAGAGAGGATGAAATTACTGAGTTCATTACCAGTAAAATCTTGCAGAACAGAAATGTAAGCCTTCCATTAAAATTTTATCTAGGTCTCTATAGACTCTTGACAATTCTTATGTTTGTGATTTTCCCATTTTGCAGAAGGCTGATGAAGTTTCTTTAGATAATACTCAATGGAATGAAATATCTGAACTGTGTTTGATGAAGGTCCATGCATGAACTATAGTACTAGATTACTGGAAAACCATTAGCGGTCAACATAAGACTTTCAAAAATCATACATTTCTATCTTTTGTGCAGGTGTTCGGTATCAAAACATTGGTAAAGAGTTACATGCCTGCTAGAGATGCTCATATGAGACCAGGAATTGAAAAGCTTCTGGAAATTCTTCAGAAAATACTTTCTTATGGGGAAATCTCAGATGAAATATGGTCAAGGTACTGAATATTTATTTTATTCAGGATAAACTTTGAGTGTTTTTTCCCCGCACTTTTATGTTTGCTAAATTGCAATCCTTCTTGTAGTGATGTTGATAAAGCTCATATGAGGCTTGCTTCTGCAAAAGCTGTTCTTCGGTTATCAAGATATTGGGACCAAAAAATAACTACTAGTTTGTTTTATTTGACTCTAAGAATTTCTCAGGTAATTTGTCAATGTCAACATGTTGTTTCTTAGACAATGAAATTTCAATCTGTTTATCTTTTGTGGATTCATTATGATGTTACCTTTTATGTCTATCATTTAGGATGCTTATGCTGAATCTAAGAAATCATTCTTAAACAAAATACATCAGTATATAAAGGAACGGTTGCTGGATGCAAAGTATGCTTGTGCCTTCTTACTTAGCTTTAATGATTTTCACTGCCCTGAATACGAAGAGGTTGGTCTTTTGTTTAATTTTGACCTAATAGATCATTTTTTTAATATTCAATTATTTGGGACATAGTAATTTTACTTTTAACAAGACACTTATCTTGCATTCCTGTAGTGTAAACAGAGTCTACTTGAACTTGTACACATATGTCGGCAATTTAAAATGCGGCAACTATCTGCACAATCTGACTTGAATGCCACCCCAGCTTACCCAGAATATATTCTTGCCTACATGGTCCATGCTCTTGCTCATGACTCTGCATGTCCAAATATTGACGAGTGCATAGATGTTCAGGCATTTGAACCTATTTACTGGTACGCCCTTTCCTTTTGAATTTGAACTATCGTTCCTTGATTATCTTTAATATTTGACAAAGTTGTATACTTACATATTCCTACCTGAGTAAGACAGTACTTACTGTATTATTTTCCACTTATTTTTGTTACTGCCTTTAGTCTAAATTATGAAGAAATAGAGATGATTATTTTTCTATTATTTTAGTTCGCTAAAATTCAGTCATTTTACTCATGTTTTGTTACAAACCGTTTTGAGAAATTATGCTAATATTTTTGTAGCTTTCAGGCGGTTGCATTTATTTCTTTCCTTGTTGTTGCATGGTGACAATGGTAACCAATCTGGTGCTTTTCCAATCCAGAGAAAGGAGAGCTATAATATAATCCTTTCCATCTTTCACAGTGTTAAAAGCGCCAGTGATGCAGTTGATGAAACAAAGTCAACTGTAAGTGATTACTTCTCCCAGACTGCCAAACAATTTCATATTTCAGCTCCATTTAATTGTTGCTTAGTCCTCTTGTTGCTCAGTCATGTTTCTTCTTCTATCCAATATTCATTTTGTTTTGGAGTGTCACTTACATTTTGTTAACTAACTGTGCTATGCATTTTGTTGGGGATATGCAGACTATACATGCTATATGTGAGCTTGGGCTCTCAATTTTGAAGAAACTAGTGCCTGAGCTTCAGGTCTCAGAGATTGATGTAGTTCCCTTGCCTAGCATGTTATTCAAAGCCATCGACGGTAGCCCTAATGATAGCATGACGGTGAGTCATTCCTGATTAAACGGTCTTCATCCTTTCAAAGGATGAAGTCTTACTCCATTCTTTTTTTTCCCTTGAGTTCTTCTTTGGAGATATCTTTTTTTTGTGTGCGTCTCTATATCTGTATTGTTAACTGTCTCTCAAATTAACATTGTTCCATTCTCCTCAACCATGGTTGAGTGAACAGGCTCAACACCTTCAAACTGTTCTTATTAAAATTGTATTCTTCACATGGAAAGGGAAAAGGCAAATTAGCTTATGATGAAAATCGTGGAGACACAAATATCTAATTGAACTAATATGTTATGGAGCCAAATTGTAGATGTGGAGAACATGTCATTCCAGTGAGAAATTAAACTACATTTCAGTGATAGAAGCTTTTTTACAAATGTTGTTCAATGTGTTCTAAAAGTTTTTTCAGAAATAGTACATTGTACCTGTGTTACTTCAAATAGGTATGATATCATCATAGTACTTAGACTATTTGATGTTTCATAATGAGGCATGATGTGTTGATTGTATGACGTCCAATTACATCATTGTAAAATGACTAATTTGATAAACTATTAGTTGTGAAGGATACGACCATCAGTATCATAATAGGTATATATGAAAGAGAGCCAGATCCAAGGTCCGAAATTCTGGTTCCAGTGCAGTTTAGGCGCCAGGGAACTGTATTGTTTCTGTGTTTTACCCGCCAACAGTCAGCTTGCATCATCACGGGTTATTTCATGCTGAGCTAGTTTTGGGTTCAATTTAGTCCTAATTAGCTTCAACTTAGACCTAAATAAATATTTAATGGGCAGAATAAGATATGTGGTGGTAGGCTCAACCCGATTTGGGTCAAACTAGAGTCAAACCAAGTTAATTATCATATTATACAACTTGAATCCGATTTTGTATACTAAGGATATCTTATATAGATCAATCCTATATAGATGAACCCTCTTTTGCTTCCTAACATTCTGAGCTTTTGAGTTTAGTAATTAATTGATCAACTTTAGTCACTTTAAGATGAAATCAAAACAGGAAGTCCTATCTTCTGATCCACTTTTGGCATAAATGCTTAGCCAATTGTATTTCCCAATTCTTATTTGCTTTATATTTTTATTAATGTCTTTCTGAACTTATATTTGTGTTGCTTTTTGACTGAACTTTGTTTTATCCCCTTCTTAGGATGACAACAAACGGACGTGGTTGAGTAGTGATAGTGCCTTGGCCCATTTTGAAGCTCTTAGACTTGAGAATAAAAAAATGGTATCCACCTACAGGATTTAAGAAAAATTTTGGAATTGTAAATTTGATACATCGGTAACCATCTGGTTCATCATATTCTGACTACACAATTTTTGTTCGTGCTATATTTTAGGGTGACTCAGCTGTTGCAGATGATGGAATGATTATAGAAGAGAATGGAGATGACAATGAGGTTCCTCTTGGGAAGATGATGGAAATTCTCAGAAATCAAGGAGCCAAGAAGAAGAAAAAGAAGAAACAAGTGAAAAAGGACATATTTGATGATCTGGAAAATATTGACAGCGAGTTTGACATTCTGGGTGTGGTGAGAGAAATAAATTTGGACAATTTTGAGCAAGCTCAAGACCCAGCAGAAATACTTACAGATCAGAGTCGCAGAAGTGAAAAGGTGTTTGGTAAAATCAATACTGAGAAGGAAATATCATCACCAAAAAGAAAACAAGATGTAATTGGGTTTGAGGTGCTCGTACCTACTCCAAAACGCAAAAGATCAATCTCCACGAGTAGGCCCAATTCATCAAAGGGTTTGAAGGGAAACACAAAGATATCTCCCCTACATTCTTTGTTAGAGCGGAGTTTGTTTGAGGAGGACAAGACTGAAACTAAAACTGATCTACTCTCATACGCGTCTGACATCTCATCCAAGAAAGGAAGAAAAGTTTCCAATGAAGTGCATGTTAAAAAAGATGCAGATAGCTCTTCAGAGGTTAAAATAAAATCATTTCATTCATATAAGGTTGTGGCCTTTCTAATTTGCTCATCATTATGTGATATATTACAGAAATTGGCATTACCAGATAACAGAAAGAAAGGTGATCAATCGAGAAGTACAACTAGTTCAACCAAAAAACGTAAAAGAAGAAGCATTGCTGGTTTAGAAAAGGTATGTTAACATAGTAACTTATTCATTATCTAGCTTTGTGATTGTTGCTTCCTTTCTTTTTTACTGATTACCAGTTCTAGCTAAGTCATTCCATTCCATTTCTATTATTGGCATATGCTTGATGCCAGATTAGGTCCTCAGTTTGCCCTTCTAATGATTAATTTCTTGCAAGTGTAAGATAACTATGATGATTGGTGATGTGCCATTTCTTGGAAGAACTTGATAAACAAAAGAAATGTGTTTCTAGACTGAAATATAGATTGTTTGTCATGCTACTCCAGTTACCTAGCTAACTTGCCACTAAAATTGAAGGGATCCAAGAGGAATAATAGAAAAATGAAAATCTTAGATTTCTGAATGGCTATATCTCTTCTTTTACCATCTCACATGTGGCATCTGTTTTGAATGAACCAATGATTATGACCTAACCATCTCCTTCACTCTGGTTAATAATGCTTCTAAACTTAACATTAGTCCTTGTTAAACTAGAACAATCGAACTGTTTCTCCATAAGTAAAAAAACTGAATTCAATTGGGGGGGGGGGTCAGGCGTTACATTCCTAAATGCAGATAGAATATTTAAATTATGCTCCTTGATTCTCAAGTACCAAAATGCATTATAGTTTAGAACTTAGAGTTAAGCGCCAACAACTTCAAGATATAAAGTAATGATCAACTAGAGACAATAGGAGGGCATGAAGAACGCTGATGTCAGTCTATCTAATAGATAAATGATTAATCCAATCTGTCTGATTTATTGAAAAATTTCTTGTCATGTCACTTTACTCAACAAAGTTCATTTTTCTGAGAATATTTGTGAAAAAAGATCTAGCCAATTTAGTAGAAAGTTTATTTTCATTAAATCTAATGCATGAGTCATGCATACTAAACATAATATATGTGGTAAAAAGATCTAGGCTTGGTTCTTCAATTCACAACTTTGAGTGTGTCCTGTTGCATCAACTGTACTTATTCTTAGCTTGATTTCGTCTGACTACACTGTTTTATGCTTGCACATCTTACAATTTGTACCAAATTATTGTTTTATGCTTCCTCCTTATCATTGATATGCTAATAATATATAGGAATTATTCTTAATGCATTTGCTAGCTTTTTTATAAAGAAAATTCTTAATGTTGACGAATCATATATGTTCGCAGTGTACGTCACTAATAGATCAATCAAATGAATCCGAGTTAGTTGGTTCCAGAATAAAGATCTGGTGGCCATTGGATAAACGGTAAGAATATGTAGAAGCCTTTTAATTGGTGGCTTACTATGAAATTTGTTGTTTTTGCTAATTAACTTGTCGGCTATTAGTTATATGCAGAGGAAAACAGTATTATTCATTTGCATAAATGTGTTATCGGCGACACTTTATTACTCTTGAAACTTAAGTTATTTATCCTATTTGAATTACGATGCTTCTTTTTACAGATTCTATCAAGGTGTCGTGCAATCCTATGATCCAGAAAACAAGAAACACATGGTAAAAAAAACTGTCTTAAGTTGTTACTTCTCTTTGGATTTGTTTTCTGGTTTGCAGAAGCATTTGCATCTAAAAAAAAAAATGGTTCCTTACCGGTCAGCAGTTTCCAAGTGTTATCTATTTTATTTGATTTTTTTATTTATTGGTTATATACTTTTCCAAGTGTTATTGCCAAATGTCATGGACAAATCAACAAGTTAGGATCTACATGCAACTGATGTACTGCATTTTTGTGACTACCAATGTCGATTCCTAGACTATTGTCGTCCTAATGAAGCTTAAAAATATAGTATTTTTATCAATGTTTTGTCAACACAATCTGGATTTAGAACTGCCTCAAATTAAGTTGACATTCATCTTACTACCATTTTTACCTATCTTGCATAGGTATCTCTTATGTATCATGTGTTTTTTTGCTTCACTGTAATAGATTCTTTATGATGACGGAGATGTGGAACTTCTTCTTTTAAGCAAAGAAAAATGGCAAATCGTCGATAACTCTCATTCACCGGCAAAGGTTTATTTTCTCTCAGCTCTTTTGTTTGCTCGAACCTTTATTAAATCCTTTTAAGTATCAAAGTTTCTAATGCATTGCTCCGCGTTACATTTTTTGCAGCAACTAAAATCCCATCTTCCATCAGTGTCTAAAGACATGTGAGTTCATCGTATCCTCTTGTTTGCTTTCATGGCATTAATGATACAACTTCGCTTAGAGGTGAGGAGGATAGAGGGAGGTCAAAGGAAGTGATACAACTTTTAGCTCAATGAAGCAATAAAATTTATGTTGCCCATTTCAAATAATTGAGATAAACACAGCTTGATGTTTATGATGATCAACAATGCATACCCTTATTCTAGAAGCTTGAAAACATTGTCGTGAAACTGTAGGATGAAATTTAATCCATTCTTTAAAAAAGTGCAATGAGGACTTCGTAGCTTCCTCTTGATTCTTATTCAGTTCTATCTACGAATGGCATTGCAGTTCACCGGAGTCTGTAAATAACAAGAATAACCATTCCGATCCTGGAAAAAATAAGGAGAGCAGGAATAAGTATGTAGAATCTAGTTGCTTTGTTCTTTTACAGTTTTGCCTATTAAACTAAACATCTAATTTACCAAATAGAGAACTTGACAGGTCTTCCTCCTCTAAGGCAAAGAAAATGGGTTCTACTAAAAAGAAAGCAGAGGAAAGCAGCAAACCAGTGTCAATGAGCAACACTGAAGCAGATCCTAGTCCGGGCAGTAAGGATGAGTCGGAGGAGAGGGGCATTCTTCAGTCTGAGTTCAATTATGCAAAATCAGGTACATATGATTATTCAGCCTTTGGTATCCATTTGTGCCAGTTCTATTATTATTTTTATTTATTTATTTGCAGCCTCACCAACCTCCGAAACAGAAGAGAAAACAAAAACTGAAGAGTTGGGTGATGAGGACAGGTCGCCAAATTTCTCAGACACCAAAGATAACTCAGACGATGAACCCATTGTATGTTCATCTTTCTTTCTTGATCTCCAGTATTACTTTCATGCTTGATCTTGCCGACAATGACCACTCTTCCAATGTAAACAAAAAATGATGCAGAATGTGTGGAGGCTACGAGCAATGAAGTCCACTTGATCCTTCAAATCCAGCCCTAACCCGAATGTGCATCTGCCAAAATGCAGCTTCTATTGCCAGGCAACCGCTACTACTAGGATTTTCGACATGTTGATAAGACTATGTAAAATAACAGATGCCGTATAGTCCAGTGCAAAATTTTAGGAATCCATCTAGGCATGACTTGTTCATGTGAACAATCGAAAACTTGATTACCTTTCTCGTGTTAGATTAGTTTAGATGTTTGTTATGGATTTGCAAATCCCATTCATTGCCTCCATGTGTTGTATCATGCAACTGCATAAACTAGCAAATAACCAACATGTTATTGAAGCTTCTTGTTGATGATTCCTGATGCTTGGTTAAGTTAACTCAATAAACCATATTTTGTATCAGAGTTTTGTATGAATTGATCAAGAGGATTTAAATCCAAACTGTCAAAATATCAAAGTAATAAGTTTTTGATCTGTTAAGTTATTTCACTAAAATTAATTGAGTTGGTAATGATTATTGATCAGAATTTTAGTAAGAACATAAAAATTAAGAAATGTAGAGAGTTATATTGTCGCACCCGACCGAAGGTTATCACGAGGGAGGTAAATCGTAATATCCGAATGGGCATGTAGCAGTCAGGGTATAATACGGGGATAAGAGATTTATTCTTCCGTTGTCCCAAGGCTCGACCTTGAGATCTCATTGTGGCAACTACAGAGGAGGGTGGAACAATAAGAATTTAAATCTCATTCAGGTTTATTGTATTTGTGATATTAAGTCATCTGTTATGATGTATTTATTTTGATGGTCGATGTAAATTTTTGTAAGATCAGATAATCACTGACTTAAATTATTAAAAAAAAAAATCAGAGATGCTAGATGTTGATAAGAATCCACCCCCATTAATTTGATGCAAACACAAACCATGGCATACTTCTTCCAAAGCCTCCTAAAGAAGTCAATTATTACGGCACCATCGCCGGCGATTACTTGTGATGAAATTGGGGGTCAAAATTGGGGAAATTGTAGCCGGCGGCGCCGCTGGGCCCTGCTTCTCCGCCACCGCCGCCGTACATGTTGAAGAAGTAGCCCACCATGCTCTCGCTCATGAGATTACTCGGTTGCGCTGGCGCCGGCGCCGGCGGCATGAGGAATCCAGACAGAGGGGGAGTGGCGAAGTACTGGGGAGCAGGGGCGGAAATGTCGGGAACAGGGGCGGCGGCGTTGCGGTGGTGCTTGGGGAGGTGGAGCGTGGGGGGAGCGTTGTGGCCGGAGGAGGAGTCAGTGGCTGCGCCGGCCTCGAGCTCGCGGTAGCGGTGGAGGAAGAGGGTTAGGGGGTCAAGGTAGTCGTCGAAGCCGAGCTTGCGCATGGCCCAGAGGACGTCGTCGGCGGTGACGGTCTTGCGCTGCTCGCGCTGGCACCGCTCGTTGGCCTCGCTGGTGATGAAGCTGATGTACTCCGACACGCACTCCTGGATCATCTCCTTCGCGTCGTCGGAGATCTTTGCGTGCGCCGGCAGCACCCGGCGCATGATACGGATCACGTTCGCGATCGGCATGAACCGGTCCTGCTCCCGCACCGCCGGCGCAGGATGCGGTGCTGGATGCGCTTGTAAGCCGCCACTCATGGCGGCATTATCCCTTTCAGCGGTGGTGGTCCGGGCAGATCCTCCGCCTCCGGCGCCGGTCAGAACTGCAGAGTGCAAACAGCACGAAGAAAGGAATTCACATTGCACACCCTATAGTTTTCAACGATATCATTGAAGTCCCTAGTTTTATTTTGTAGTTAATGTTAGAAACACCAACTGAGGTTTAGTTAATCTCAAAATACCCGTTAATGTTTCTATTTTACTATTAACAAATTTATTCCAGGGTTTCTTTAAAAATTATCCAAACTTTGTAGTCGTGACGACAATTTAATCCCCTGCATGCACGCGAAAAGACCAAACAAGCGCCGTCGTGTTGCCACGTCCCTAGCACACACGTGTCGACCTCAGGAGAGGTAGTGGACTTGACGCCTCGCGAATCTAAAAAGCACCGTAACGTCAGACGATGCTCACGCGATTGGCGAGCGCCGACAGACGGCCGGATGGCGCGGAGCGATGAATCCGACGCCCCAGCTTGAACACAAAATTCATACGCACGCGACAAGAGACGTTTGGTGTCTTCTATAATGTATGCATGGCAGTGAAGCCAACTCATTAATATCTCTTTTATAAAAAAAAAATATTAACACAAAAAAAATCTAATTTCTTTCAAAATTACACTATTTCACGTATAAAATAATTTTTTCATATGAACGAGATAATAAAGAACTATTTTTTCTAATTTTTTAAAATAATTTAAGTCATATATTTTCACTGAAAGAGAATAATCTCAATGCAAAATGGACAAACAAAGTAGATTGTTAGAGATTCAAATAAAAATATCAATATATAAAGGTAAAAAATAGGCAAAAGGATGGGATGAAGAAAGATAGAGATGGAGAGGAGGTAAGAAGGGGGTTTTTAAAGTAGAATTAAGTGGAATAATTGATGGTAAAAGAAAGGATTAGATATTTAGAATTCAAATTAAAAAATATAAATATATATAAAGGGACCTTGTAGTGAAGCCTGTTGGTTGCCAAGGAGGCCTGCACCACTTGCCATCTTCCCCCTAAATTTGCCTCTCCTTGTGAAAAGTGGAAGAGAATGGCATTGGGGAAGTAGAGACGTGTATTTATACTAGTTTCTATACGGGGAGAAAGGAGACCTTCCAAGTGGCAAAACCCTAACTGCATCGTGAACAGTGCATTCATTAATTGTATTCTCATTTTGGTTCCTCTACTTTCAATAATTGCTATATATATATATATATATATTCAAATTCAATGTCATTATTTTGAAATAATCAATTAATTATAATAAAAGTGAAATGCTTGGGTCGCATAAAGATTAATCAAATAATTACTTTTACAATAGAATGCTTTTATTTCTTTATGTTTATTTATTATGTACACAACTAAAAATACGATATAAATCAATTTTTTTATTATTTTAAGTGAAAAAGCTATTGGGCCGTCTATCATGGATCCATTTCATCATAACAGATCCTGGCCGGCCCACCCCCATCTTGCTTGCGCAAGCATGCCGCATGGATGGCGTCATGATTCAAATGAGTTAATGGACTGAGGGAAGCCCATTTAAGTGAAGGCCCATTAATAGGGGCCGGCTGCGATTCTGGATGAGTTTCTCAGAAAATAATAATATATGTCGATTCCATAATCAAATATTCATTAACTTAAAAAGGTCACTATTATTATTAATAATATTATAAAAAAATGAGATTTGTTGGGAGACAAGGACATGAAATGTCAAGCGTTGCCCCAACTTTGGGCAACTCATGGTTATCAACCATGATTCCATTTTAGAAAAAGTACAAATTAAAAATGTTATAAGGACCAAAATAAGGACGACGATGATGAGCATTTTGTGTGATGATGGCGACAATAAGGCAACACAAGGTGGAAGTTCTGGGACCCTGAGGTCATGGTATAGCATCGACATAGCATCAACTTAGTTTTTCTCACATTTAAGGATTGAGCATGTGCTTCAATGAATTAATTGATAATTTTTTTTTAAAAGATGATTGATCTAAGAATTTTGAATTAATAGGTCGTTATGAATATTTTTCAATTTATCTCAATAATAAAAGTAAATTTTTAATAGTACTAAATTGATCGTCCTCAAAATTAACCACTTGGTGATGAAATGGTACCAATGGCAGGCAAAAGGTGAAGGAGGGTGAGGCAACATGGGAATTTGGGTCGTACTGCCAAACCCTAACAATGGCAGAAGTGGGACCATGCATGCTTGAGCAAATCTTATGAGGAGGAGGAAAGTGGAGTGTAGCCTTGACTGACAAAGCCTGTTTAAGGAATCATCTAGACCATTTTCATTAGTAGTAAGAACCAATGTGACAGAGTTACTACACTTAATTATCATCAACTGTGTACTAAGTTCCAAACCTAGCTAGTGGACCTGCATGACTAATAATTTTAGAGGATAGACTCCATTTTTTCTCATTGTAGCTATAGCAATGGGCCTAGTCTAGTCTAGTCTAGTCTAACCTAATCCCTTGATTCAACGCAAAGAATTGCATAAATTATGCAGTGGAGCAAGGAAACCAACTAAACACTGTTCCTTTTCAAGTTCTAAACTTGTAATTGTATGAAAATAAAAGCAGTTGTATGTTTTATAAGAAAAGAAGAGGAGAAGATAGGGACAACGAGAAGAGACAAGGATCCATGGAGCTTCTCAGTTTGCTGGTTGCACTCACTTTGTTCATTTTGACTTTGTGGAATGTGAGCACTGAGCTGCTAGCAATTTGTTCGACCACACCAAAACCCCTGGGCCTCATCTGCTGCATCACAATCCAAAGAATTTAAACCTAAAGCTGCATTAGTTTAGATCGACAAAAGTGTTGGCATGAGATAGTAATTTATAATTACTTTTTAAGAGTTTTTTGCGGTCTGTGCAAATCCCCCTGAGAACCTTTAGCAAAGTAAGTGCAGCGATAGAAAGAGTAGCACAAAAAGTAGCAATGAACTCCATACTGCTAGTTCATGATCTCGAATGAACTTGGACCCCGTGGGCCATCCGAGCCGGTATGGGACGGGAGTTGCTGCAATGAGGTCGTCGGGTCGAAACTCAGTGGCAACGGGAGAATAAATCCCCTATCCCTGTATCTCACCCGGTCCATCCCATACTAGCTCGGGTGTTGCGATTTACCTCCCTCACGATGGCCGTGGGTCCGGTCGGTGGGGGCCCTGGGGGCGAGGACTTCACCTTTTGCTGCAATTGCTGCAATGATCTCGAATGAACTCCATACTGATTGTGCTTATTTGGCTATCAATTAATATACAGTTGATAGACTTCTATGATCTATACATTAATGACTACATAGAGCTCTATCTGTGCTTAGCTTCTCATTACAACTCTGTGATGAACAAGGAGTGCAACTCTATCATAATTAATTGCCTTGAGTTTCATTAATGCCATATGATGCTACAATATTGATCTATTATATATACTAATGATCGTGCACACGCGTCGCGTGTGTTCGCGTGTGTAATATAATACATTGAAATCATATCAACCCTTTATAATGAAATTATATTAATTAAAGTATTTTAACATTAAAATACTAATGTTGAGTCATTAGTAGAGTCATTAGGGTAAAGTATCTGATTTTTGAAAATTTGAATTATTTGAGTCTTTAAAAATTTCAATTATTTGAATTTTCGAGTGTCATCCTTACGGCTTCCCTATGAAAAAAATTAATTTATTTTAATATTATATTTATCTTAGTAAAAAAAACTAAAAAAGTATTTTTTTTTAACATTTTCAGCCTAAAATATTTATAGTAACTTCTTTGATCATAGTATTATCAATTTCTAAGATGTGGGATTAAAGAAAATTATATTTTTTTATATAAAATAATCAAAGAAAATTAATGATGAGAAAAATTCATAATAATATGTACAACTGAGTCTCGAACTCTAGATCACTGATTGTTTCTCTTGTGGAATTACTAATAAATCTTAGAATTATTTTTAGTGTGAATAGAAAAAAGGATATTAATGAAAATTTATTTTAGGTTTCACCCAAATTAGTTAGTAAAGGGGGAGATTTTTAATAAAATAGTAATATATATATATATATATATATATATATATATATATATATATATATTGAAATTATATGAATAAAATGGTCAATTGCACCATTAATGTTGTTTCAGTGGCTGTCCGGCTGATGTGAACAAAGCGCATGAGAAAGAAGCATCCGTATCGGAGAAGAAAACTCGGCGAAGAAAACGGTTTCGTGTTATTCTAGACGTATAAAACCGATATATACTGAAAAAGCAAGAGAGAAGACGGGGAATGATCAATGATAACGTAACGCGTACCGGTATATACATGAGAGGAGAGGAGAGAAGCGGGAAGGGCGCGACAAAAGCAGCGAGCGCCTCTTCTCTTCGACATCGTAATTTACCTCTCCAAATCCCTAATTTTAATCGATCAATCAGATAAGGAATGAATCCACGACGGATCCGCTTCGCCGTCGCCTGCCTTCCGGGCGATCTCCGAATCAACTTTTTTCTCACGGATGACTAGTTCCGCCGCCGGCTCAGCCGACGACGAGTAGGACGGCTTGCAGCTGCCGGCGGCGCCGATGAGTGGTTGTGAAACACCGGCTCCGGAGAATTGTACGGTCGCCCAGCTGGAGGGGGCAGGGTCGGGCAGCATGATTGCCGCCTGCGGCGGCTGCGGGAGGGCGGCGAAGTCGTCGGAGGCGAAGAAGGTTGCTGGGGTCGGGGGTTGGAGGAGTGAGTGGAGGTTGGGAGTGAGTTGATTAGAGTTAGAGTTAGTTCCGGCAGTGACGGTGACAGAGGCGGGGATTGTTAGGGTTAGAGAAGGGGGAAGAGGAGGAGTATTGCGAATGGGAATGGGGAAGGGGGGAGATGAGTGGGGCTTGTGGGAGAAGGGGCCGAGGAGGAAGGGTGACGCCGCGGCGGCGGTAGCGGAGGAAGAAGAGTGGAGGAGTTGGTCGATGCGTGAGCGGAGGAAGGGGGAGGAAGCGGCGGCGGGTACGGCGAAAGGGGCGGCGGGGATGCCGGTGAACTCCTGAACCATGGCGCGGAAGTTGGAGGTGTCCGTCGTGAGCACCGTCGTCGGAGCGCGGCGCGTGGCGCGGGAGCGCTTCCTCGAACTCCGGGGGGCCGGCGCCAGTGCAGGCGGGGGATCTGTCTGCGGCCCCACCGCCGCCGCCGAAGGCTGGCTTCCGGAGGCGGAGGGGAGGAGCGTGGAGGGGAAGGAGGAGGAGGAGTCTAGGTAGAAGAGGGGGGAGTAGTCGAAGAAGTGGGGACCAACGGAGGAGAGAGACGGCGGAGGCGGAAGGGTGACGACGGAGGCGGAGGCGGACGTGTGGAAGAAGGCGGAGAGGGAGTCGACATCATCGCTGCCGCCTCCGCCGCCGCCGGAGGAGGAGTGAAGACTGCTGGCGTTGCCGGAATCCATAGAAAGAGGTGCGCAATCCAATTTCTATCTTGTTTTGGTAATTTATTCAAATTTTAGGTGATTTAAATGATCTAGAAACGAAAAAGAGACGGCATGGAATAATACTTATTATTATTATTATTATTATAATAGTAGGAAGAAGAAGAGCGGAAGAGAAAAAGTAGAAACTCTTTTTTCCATTGGGATCAATAAATTCACGGCACAAAATTAAACAAATAATAATAAACAAACAATTAAAGAAATGAGCTAAAGGGATGTAGCTTCCATTACTTTTATTATTTATTTATTCCTCTTTTAGATATAAAAGTAGCTGGGCTCCACACGTATCGCCGCTAAGAATTTCTTTAAAAACACAGAGAAAATAATTGAGAAATGGCTGAACCAAAAGTAAGAATATAATAATCAAATTTTAATAAGAAACTAAGAATTATTTGGAAAATAATCTCTGAATTGGATTACAGAGCATTGAGGAGAATCTTATGCATCTTAATGATCTCATCATGAATATCTAGAACAGTTTGTTTCCCTAGTTTATCATATCATTCGAGATTTCAAGATGGGATTTTTATTTTTTTATTTTTTAGCTAATTCTGGATTTTTATTTTCTAACAATTACTTTTTTTATTAAGTATCTTGCGTCGAACTGTCAAGATTGAGGTGACTGAAGAACATAATTTAGTGCGATCGGAATCTTTCTGTGTTATCTTTTTTTTAGCAAAAAAAAATGCGTATGATACAAGGAGTTGAATGGTAGCTAGCTATATTTAATGTAATGGACATCACATCGTGTCTGTGACGTGCCTTGACATCTTTACCGCGTGTTATTATTTTACCTTTCCCACCTAATTAGAAATCGTGGTGGATCTTTAACTATAACAAATGTAAAACTTTACTAGTTGTTTCGGCTAGTTGAGAAGAACTCGATTGCTGA
Organism: Zingiber officinale; assembly: GCF_018446385.1. Taxonomy (NCBI): domain Eukaryota; kingdom Viridiplantae; phylum Streptophyta; class Magnoliopsida; order Zingiberales; family Zingiberaceae; genus Zingiber; species Zingiber officinale. The sequence goes on from NC_055997.1 coordinate 114,704,420, forward strand.
GTTCAATGGTAGGTTTGATTCGGTTGAACTGCTTTAAGGAGGGTTTAACCGAAATGCTAAGTCGAACAATGCGAATTTGGGTTGGTACGCCGCTGACGTCCTACTCCTCTGCATGGGCGGCGGTGACCGCCGCCGCCTCCTCCTTCAGCTCCTCCTCCTCCTCGTTCAGCGTCTCCAGTTGTGGCGTTTGCCTTTTCTCCACGGTGCTGCATGCGGAGAGTATCACGAGCAGCAGCTTCATCCCTTCGTCGTTGATGCACCAGAGCCCACTAGGCGCCGCCAGCGCCCCTCGTCGCCCAGTCTCAATCATGTCCAAAAGGTCCGCTGTCATCTGCATGCTGGGGAGGGAGGCGCCGACGGTTAGGTCGAGGTGCTTACGCGTGTCGAGGGCGCCAGTGAGCAGCGACCTGGAGAGCAGCTTCACTACCGCCGACGTCCTTACCGCCCGCTGGATTTCTCTTCGCCCGGCGGAGACCGGCGATGCAGGGCCGGTGCTGCTACTGCTTGCATCACCGGTGACAGTAACAGAGGCGAGCTTCTTGACCTCCTCGAAGGCATGCGACCAGACATCACCTGATTCACCTCTCCGCCGAGAAGAAGAGCCTGTATGGGAGCATAAACATTTATTTGATCTTGGCGCGCGGAAATGAAGAATTCAAACCCCAAAAGAAAAACAAAATTGATATTGGCGCGCGCGCGGGGGAAAAGTATTTAACAAGATTTGAATCTCACTTTCGAGGCACCGGAAGGCGCAAAACCTGAGCAGCATCTCCTCCAGCGTCCGGCACTCGTCGTCGTACGCACCGCCGCAGGGCAGCGTGAGACCGTAGCAGAAGCCCGGCATGGGGAAGACGTACATGCGCGGCGCTACGCGGAGGACGACCGCGTCCCCGGCCAGAGTCCACTGGTGATCCCTGACCATGCAACTGACCAAGCACACCGGGGAGGACGCCACCCGGATCATGCGCACGGAGAGCCGACCGGCGCGGAAGACCTGCCTGCCACCTTCGCTGCCGCCGTCAGCCCCAATCACGATCAGCTTGGCCGCCATCGCAGCTTCGCTTCCGACGGCGATCAGCTCCGTATCGGTGCCTTTGCGGTACGTCGTCGTCCTCCCTATTCTCACTTTGCTTATTGCTTCTAGTGATGCCATTAACTAGTAAATCGAAGCTCATGCATGCACGTAGAACACAAAGTTCATCAATTAGGAAATGGAATTAGTGAATACCGATCCCTTGCGTATCAGCGCGAGGAAGGCAAGAACAGAGGTTAATTTGTCGAGTAGTAATCGACGTGAGAGTGGTCGTTTATATTCAGGCGGCATTCATCCAGATGGCAAGTGGAGGGAGAGAGGAGGAGGAGGCGAATACGTGGATGGAGGCGGAGGACGTGATGTTGTGCGGTGGCAGCGTTGCATGGCAAGCAGGGACTATGCAGGTAGTAGAGTTGGGAGAGTCAAAAGGGAGCAAAGTTTGTGCGCTCTGAGTTGCATGGGAAATGATGCAGTGGGCTGGACAACGCGTGAAGGAGAGGTGTCTGCCGTCGGTCACCAAGGGGCGGCCAGACCGATAAACGGAGGAGGAGGAGGAGGGATTGGGGCTGTCGTGTTGCTGCTTCACGGCCGGCAGGTGGTGGTGGGAAGGACGCTTGGCCTTCACCTCTGCTTCTGCTTTTCTCTGAGAGAGGCAGGGTCCTTAATTCATGGGAAAATTTCAAGACAGCCTCTGAAGTTTAATGTTTTCTTCTAAAATTTCTCAGGTTTCTAACATTTTAATTTTATTGTTAGAACATTCTCCCTGGTAGACATTAATAAAATCAAATGATAGTTTTCTCAAATATTGTCCTTAACTTAAATCCAAAACATCAAGATCTCCATTCAGTTTAAGATATTATTTAGATTAATTCAATGTTTGCGAGTCTATATATCTCCTCTAGGAGTATGCATAAATTCCTTCTGCAAAGCTCAAAATAAGAAATATCTCAATTGTACTCCTTTGCACAAGTTTTTGAATTCTGAGTTTGTTGTCAATGGGAGAGAAGCTTATTACTCATAGTCGTCGTCTTATTCAAACATTTCTTCCAGCTTGTCTAGTTTCTGTCTGTAAAGAGCCAGACTCTGCAATCACAAGTAAGAAGATTTGTGTCACTCGACGTGAAGAGGAACAAAAGGATTAGATATCAGAAATGTCACTGTAATCTTAAGCTATGAATGAATGCCCCGCCCCATTGCGAACAGTTTTGATGCCATGACAAAGAATGAGAAGATCACTGTAGAGGAAGAATTCAAGTTTAAAGAACATCAGACAAATCAAGATCTCATCTATCTTTTAGGTACTGTTCTTGGTTTGCATTTTGGGAGAAAACATCATCAAGGAAGAAAGCCAGATCTATAAATCCATACAATTTCTCTTCTATTGTAGCTCTACCTTGAATTTCGTTTATATAAGTAATATATCATAATACATCGAACCTCCCAAACTAAACCCTTTTTTTCTTCTTCATTTATAAAGCAGTTGCATTCTAGGTAGAATATACAGAGAGAACATAGCAACCTAAAAGCTGATAATAATGTATTAATGCAAGGAATATAACTAAAGGATTCAATTGTGAAAGATTTCATACTCTGCTATAAGCATAAACACCAGCTTCAGAAGGAGCTATTGGGCTGCCTCTCCTAATAAACTTTCCATTCTTGAATATGTAAAGCATTGGAATGCCAGTTGACAGTTCAAGTTTGATGACCTGAACACAAAGTAATAATTTTAATTACAAGCTAAAATCAGTTGAATTCACAAAGCTTCAAATGATGGATAACCCATCTCATCACCTCTTGAGAAGTCAATTTGTCCAGGTACATTATGATGGACCTGAGGGAGTTTCCATGTGCAGCAATCATCACATTCTTCCCAGCCAGGAGTTGAGGAACAATCTATAATGAAATTTCAGAGGTATTAGGGAAGGTAAATGGTTCACCCTGATTGTTATGGATGGTAATCTTTTGTGGATATAGAATCAAGAATAAAACATTTAAAGGACTGATAAGAAATTGACAATAAGGAGAGAAAAAATTATGTTAAACAACCAATTCATTTAAATTGCCTTACTTGATCTCTGAAATAAGTCACAGATCTTTCTGCACACATCTCCAAACTCTCACCATTTGGGGGAGGAACATCATAGCTACGACGCCATTCATGAACCTTCTCTTTTCCAAATAGCTCGGCTGTTTCTTGCTTATTGAGACCTTGTAACTCACCGTACCTAATGAACAATGGGAAAAAGATGAAGTTATTATGCAGAAAATGAACATATCTAAGATAATGGTTAAGAATTGGTCATTACATTCTTTCATTCAGTTGCCAAGCTGTAATGACAGGGATGGACTGCATTTTGGTCTCTTCGCTATATATCTGACTCCATCTCTGGGCCTCTTCAGTCTCTTTGTGTATGATGATTGGCACCTAAGTCAAAAGTGAGATGATTCTTTTGATTAAAAAAGTTGATTTTGTAAGTAGTTGAAGAAACAGGAGAATCAGAAACCTTTCTACGGCGGTGTTCGGACATCACAAGCATAGCAGTCATTTGGGCACGTATCAGGGATGATGTATAGATCATGTCAATAGGTATGTTCCTTATTCTTTTACCGGCTTCAATTGCCTCCTCCACTCCCTTTTTAGTCAATGGCACATCAACACAACCAGTAAAGAGGTTTTTCTCATTCCACAAAGACTCTCCATGTCTGATCAGAATTAGTGAAGCTTCAGCTGTGAAGCAAGCAAAAGAATAGTTTTCATTCGATGAAGGAACCCTTTCACAACTAAAAAAGTCAGCCCTCGAGAATTAGATCAATGAGATAACTCTTCAATCACTATAGTTACAATCTCTATAAAGCAGAAAGATAAGTAAGTTCTTACAAAAAAAAATCTTACTTGATTTTTTCTGGGAATCAGCAGAATTGCTGTTTGATGGTAGTTCAATTGGATCAGCAATGGAGGATTGCGAGCTCGATGATCGAACCACATGCAAATTCAAGCTCCGAGGGCAGTTGCCCTTTCTTTCAGGGAGAGGCACGTCGAGGCTGAATCCCTTAAGAACCATTCGCAGTGGGAAAACACCAATTTTATTTGGCGAGCCTGTTAACGAACCCTTGAAACCCTGTGCTTGGATGGAACTGGCAGCATGAAGGCATGCTACTGAAGAAGCCATTCTGATATGTGATATCGAATACAATTAAAATAGAGGAAAATCTTGTCAGTTATATTATCTATCAATTGCTCCGAGGAAGTACTAGAACTAGAACATAATGAACCCCAGCGGAGTTTCGAAGAATCAAAGTGCCCAAAAAGAGGAAAAAAAGCACAGAACTCAGAAATTAAACCCTAACATTTTGATCAAGGGCAGTAGCACCTTTAGCATATTGACAGACCGTCCTTAGGATGTATAAGAATTTCAATGGCTTCATTATGGAACCCAATTGCGATTGCATATAAGATTTATCAGAAATAAGGACCAGATTCTCAGCAGATTGTGATCATCACAAATGGCGTTATATGATTTTTGCCTACAAATTACTCAAAATAAAATTCAATTTTTTGTTTCCCAAATCAGCGCATCCGGGAACACATTGCAGAAAAAGAGAAGGAGAAGCAAGAATCAAGGCGCCACCTTATTCCGTAACGGAGCGAGATCGGTTCGGACACGCAGAAGGGGCAAGACTGCGCCCCTTTTCAGCGAGCTGGTGCAGCCCCCACCAGCGGCGACGATTTCGATGAAACTGAGGCCGAAAGCGACGGATTTGAGCAGGGTTGATTGTTGAAGCGCGGAAAACAAGGACGAAGAAGGCTGAGGAATCAAAGCTCCGTGTTGGAGAAGGCGATCGAAGATTGGAGGGCAAAATTCGGAAGCTAACAGGAGGAAGAGAAAGGAAATGGTTTGGTGGTGCAAGTTACAGCGGCGTCGCCAAAAAAAGAATCATTAAATAAAGCAACAATCTTAGAGATTGGAGGGTAAATTTTTTTTTTTTTTAAAGTCCAAATTGTATGGCCATTTTGGAGATCTTGAAAAGTAAGAGGTGCAGTTTAGACGAAAGGAAACGTCCAGGGGTGAAGTGACATTTTACAAAAATAAATAAATTAAATTAAAGTTAATCGAAGATGGAATTTTACTTTCAATGTAATACCCCAAAAGTTATAAAATTATCAAAATACCCTTCAAAGGATGACATAGTAAACTGCCAATGTAATTTCATAGTTTACAAAAACTCTTTTTTTTTTTTTTTTTTTTTTTTTTTTGACAAAAACATAGCACGTAAAAGGTAAAGATAAAAGGACCCTTTTGCCCTTCAGGTTGGAGATCAGGGAGTTGGTTACCACGCGCTAGCTAACAAATGAAATGTCAAACATGGAATGTTAGAGTGCGGTCAACGTCAAGTGAGGCCTACAATAGGAGTCATGCGAGCCAGTCATCGCAAAATAATCGAATATTCGACGAGACACGAGGGCAATTTCGTCCTTTTAATTCTCTCCTCTTACCTCGTTACTTGAGTTAGATTGAAGTTCGATAAGTTGGTGGAATATTTATACGGATGTTTAAGATTTTGGAATCAATTTCTAATAGGTAAAAAAAATCTCACTCAATATATATAAATGTTCTTTTAAAATTGTATAGGATCGTCGTACGCCGATATACAGAGAGATTTTTTTATGTCTCTCTCGCATGTATATAAATTAAATTTTCTCTTTTTAATTACATGCGATAATTATTATAATACTGATTTTAAAAACTAATATCATAATTTAAATACACTAGATATTAAAACGATTTTAAATACAATAAATAATAAACAAAACAAAGCATCCGACCTGCCGGATTCGAACCAGCGACTTAAGGATACCAGCCAACATACTACAGTCCTCCGCTCTACCAACTGAGCTAAGGTCGGTTTGCTTACCTGTGGTAAGAAAATATTATTATTATTAATAATAATAAAATTAGAAAACACACAAATAGATAATAAGTAGCTCCTCTTCCATAAACTACAATCAGTTTACTTATTCTATTACATGAACTCAAGTTCAAAACAAGGAAACAAAATGTTGCATACTTAAAACTATCGAAACCTCTAACCCATTTCACATGATAGAGCATGCATTAGGGTTGTCATCACTGAACATGGTGGAGAGTTTATCCTCCGGCCTCACCACTTGGTTGGCCATTGTGATCACCTCTACATTCCTCACATGCCCTGCCGGTGCCTTTTTGTCATAGGTTTGGGGCGTGTAAGGGTAAGCTACCACGTTGTAGGGCACATAAGGCCATATTTCGGCCCTTTTTCCGGTCGACTGCACCCTCTTCACCACTTTGTTTGGTTCGATATACCCGATCACCGTCACCTTGTATTGCTTTCTATTGATGTCCACGGATTGAACCCCTTTAATTAGAAGCCATAAGATCGAGCCAAAATCCGTTAGAGATCAATTGAATAGAGTTTGCAAAATGCTACAATGAAAAGATGTAAGTTTGTTCTTTTAACAACTCCACATGAGTTAACTACGTTATACTATTGGTTAAACAATGTAAACGAATGGCTCGAGCCCTCTTTTCTAATTGTGCTCGTTTAGAAACTCGATACGAGTTAGCCACAACTAACTCTGACTCGATCGATCGAACCACACCCAAAAAAGGCAACACAATTCTATGACAAACACAAGAGCTAGGGAGGAGAAGATGAAACCTTTCATGCTAGCGAGCGCATTTCGGACTTTGAGTTCACATCCTTCACAATCCATCCTGACCTTGAGCTCCACAGTCTGGAACTGCCTCTTCCTCTTGTGGCTGTAGCCACCCAACAAGCCGGAGAAGTAGTCCACTGCCCCTCCCATGGCCGGAAGTAGCAGGTTAGTGCCGATCGACAGAGGAACAAGCAAGAAATGGTAGAGCCAAAAGCTGAAGCAAGAAAAACTGATCAGCTTGATTGATCGATTAGGCGATGAGTGGGAGGAGAGGAAGACCTCTGTGGCTCACCTTCGTCCCTGCAACTGTTCTTATATAGTCCTAGCAAAAGGCATATGAAACCAATAGAAAACAAACAAGAAGAGAAAAAAATGTATTGGACACTTTCTCTTAGAAAAGGGGTTCTCATATTCTTTTTTGTCGGATTGAAGTTTGTACGATGGTAGATATATCTCTGTCGTTAGTAAATCGTAAAGAAAAAAATTGTAATAATATATGAAAATTACAGACACACAAACAAAAAACAAACTTGCCTCTTTTCAATTCTTTTGAGATTATTATATTTCACTGATAGTTGTTCATGCGCGAGGAATATTTATGAAAACAACTGTATTGAACCAATTAAAATTCCATTTTGTTTCCCACAAATTTATTTCAGTTGCGTGTTCGACACATGTAATACTTGAAAACTTAATTTCTTCATTTACATTTTGCAGAATCTTTTTTCATGTGGAGAATGAAGAACTGCAGTCAAAGGGGAATGCTGATGATGTGATTGGAGGGAGAAAAAGAAAAAACGAGAGAAGAGTTTTATAAAGAGACTGGTCTAAGATTACTTGTTCCAATGCATGATACATCATGATTAAGTCGCCAGTAGTATCAATTCCTTCTTACATGCATGGGTTCACTGTGTGCAGGTTCTTTGCTTTGTGCTCTTGAGAGTGTGCTCATGATTATCTATCTACCTACACAAACGCAAGATTCTGAAAGCTGAGGCCATGCACAAAGCTCGGTGGCATATTCTTAATCGTAATACAGTTTGGGAGGGTCCCTTAAGAATTTTTTGCTTTGACTCGAAGTTCTCTCATCAGTAATTCCTTCCTTCACAAAAAGACTGCAGAAAGGTCTTTAATTTATTCTTCATATTGCAGATATATACTTCACTCAATCATGCAGACTTAGTCATGAAGGAAGCAGGGAAGGGCAGTTTGCAAAATTTTATTCTTGGTAAAAAAAAGGTTGGAATCTTAATTATGAGGTCGATATATGAGGAACTCCATGCATGATGAACAATGAGAAAAAGACAGCAAATCTAACTAAAGGAGGCGGCTTTCACACAGAATTATATTCAGAGCTTTTGTTTTTACTCAACAAGCTGAAACTTACTACAATTCATGTAGGCTTTTACAAGATTATCTTGAATATGTATACCTCATCTGTATGCTTTGAGAATTTTACTTTAATTCACTGATATAAATTTACATAATTCTAACATATATATCTATTAAAGCTAAGGCACTCTTCACTTCAGATTTTCACATGGGGCTATAAAAGGGACCTTATACCAAGCAACTCCAATCATTGATCATATATAGATTTTGTAGCTAGGAGGAATTGAAAAGGTGTTCATATCTAATTGCCATTAAAATATCATATGCTAAGATTGCTTTAATTGCTTCCCTTAGGAAAGTGGATACTTTTAAGCAAAAGAATGGAATTAGTGCATGTGATGGCTCATGAGATAGGAGACAAGGTGGTGGGGAATGGACATAGAGGTGGCCTAAAGAATGTAATCGACTTTCGTGTGATTTCAAATGAATGATTGGGATCGAATTGAGTCGTATAGGTAAGTGAAAGAATGATTGAATCAAATCTCATCGAATCAAGTGGCTACAAAGGAAGCCTTCGTGAAGAAAACTTGTGAAGGCTTTTTTGGTTTAGTTAGATCTTAAGTAGTTTTAGCATAAATGCAATGTTAGCTTCTTGTCAAATTAATTTGTTTGGGATCAAAGACCACAAGATTACTACTCGGTAGATCTCATCGCTTCAAATTGGCACTTTTTAAATTTAAATTTGATGCCTTTAGAATATGAAACAACTTCCACTACAATACTTAAGGATCAAATCTTTTATTCCGCTAATAAAATAGTAGAAAAATCCAAAGGGAATCATTTAATGTGGTTTGAATTAAGCTTATGTCCATTGATGCGGTGATAAAGGGGACCCACCAAGTGCAAGTCAAAGGAAGAAGATAGCAGTCAACGTGGAGGTAAAAGTCAAGAAGGTCAATACCAGAGGACCAACGAACCCACTAAAAGGTAGCCGAGCAGAGCCCTACATTAAGGGTCGACCGGGCATGGGTCTCTCGACCAGCAATGGGATGACCCAAGCAAAGGCGCGTGTAGATGATCGGAGTATTATTCCGGTCGGGCAAGAACATACTATCGAGACTCGTCGTCGCAGGGAAGAGTAGCTGAGTAGAGGAATACTTGACCGAGCAGAAGAATATTCAGCCAAGTAGAGGAGTACTCGGTCGAGCGACTATCCTTCTCGGCCAATCGGCGAGAACACTGACGTGTATTTGAATATACTTTTCGGAGATAGCGCCGCCAACACGTGACATGGATCTACAAGCGGATCATACAACGGACAAATCAGAGAATGTGCCCATGATCAATTAGAGAACATGTATGTGATCATGTGTCCATGACCAATTGGAGAACGTATCCACAACCAATAGGAAAACGTGCCCACACCTCAAAAAGTGTGCACGTCGTCCACCAGGGCATTATATAAAGGGGTCCATATATCGGCGCGGGTAATTCATCTGTCATTTCAGACACATTTATTTATTTTTTATTTTTTTCCAAATCGGCGACGAATCCATAGATTCGTCACCAAATTTGTGACGAATCTTAGGATTTGTCGCAGATTAGGCTATATTTAAAAAATAAAAAAAATGTCTCCGGTTAATGAATCTAGAGAGCTTAAAATGACATGAAATCAATTTTTATATGTTCGTCTAGTTTTCATGATTATATAAATGCCCTCAAACATCAATTTGACATAATATTTTTTTTCAATGCTAAGTCAATTAGATAGACTTTAATCGACTGATGACTTAGTAAAAATACTAAAAAAAAGTTATTGATTCAACGTGTTAGAGTCATTTTGATGTCAAATTGCTCTCAATATATTGGATTAAATTAATATTTTAAGGTATTTCTATAATCAAGAGAATAAGATGCATTCCAAGCTCCCTAAATTCATCAACCAGTTTTGGAGACATTTATTTTTATTTTTTAAATATTGTCTAATCTTAGGATTCGTCACCCATTTGAAAAATAAATAAATAAATAAATAAATAAATATATATATATATATATATATATATATATATATATATATATATATATATCCAAAATCCGCAGATGAACTTTGAGAACTAAGAATGACACGAAATCAATTTTTATATGTTCATCTATTCTTCTAATTATATAAATGCTCTTAAACATAAATTTGATGTAATATATTGAGAGTAATAATTTTTTGAATATGAATGTATCTGAAAAATCTAATTTGTGTTAAAAAAAATCATTGATCTTAATATATTGGGTCAAATTGATGTTTAAGGGCAATTATATAATCAAGATATTTATACGAATACATATGAAATGATTTTATGTCATTTCAAGTTCTCTAAATCCATGTCCATTTGTTGTTTCAGACACATTTATTTTTTTTAAATTTTTTTTCCAAATCGGTGATGAATCCATGGATTCGTCGCCAAATTTGTGACAAATCCTAGGATTAGTCGTAGATTGGGCAATATTTAAAAAATAAAAATAACTATCTCTGAAATTGATTGACGCGCTTAGAGAGCTCAAAATGACATGATACTAGTTTTTATGTATTCGTCTACTTCTATTGATTATATAAATATCCTTAAATATCAATTTGACACAATATATTTTTTTCATAACTAAGTCAATTAGATGAACTTTAATATGACTTAGTAAAAATACTAAAAAGAGTTATTGATTCAATATGTTAGAGTCATTTTGATGTCACAAAATTATTGTTTTCAATATATTAGGTCAAATTAATATTTGAGAGCATTATATAATCAAGAAAAGTAGACGAATACACAGGAACTGGTTTCATGTCATTCCTACCTCTCTAGGTCCATTAACTGATTTAGGAGACATTTATTTTTATTTTTTAAATATTGCCCAATTTGCAATGAATTTAGGGATTCATTGCATACTTGGCCATAAATCCACGGATTCGTCGCAAAATTGGAAAAAAAATTAAAAAAATAAATGTGTCTGAAACTCGCAGATGGATCTAGAGAGCTCGAATGATATGAAATTGATTCCTATGTGTTCGTATAAATCTCTTAATTATATAAATACCCATAAATATCAATTTGATCTAATATATTGAGATCAGTAAATTTTTTAATATGAATTAGATTTTTTTTGACACGATCATATTTAAAATATCACTATTCTCAATATATAATATCAAATATGAATTAGATTTTGCAAATAATCCAGAAAGTACTTTTCAAAATACTTGCCAAAATTTACACTTGAAAAATGTTTTTGAAAAATACTTGGAAAAACTTTCAAAATCACTTTGAAAATATTTAAAAAATTCCTTACAACTTACTTTACTTAATCCTTGTGAGAAATATTTTGCAAAATACTATCAAAACTTTCTTTCAAAACTTACTTTGGAAAAAAAACTCTTATACTTTTTCAAATGTCTGTTTTAACAATAACATGAAAAGTTTTGCAAAATGTTATCTTATACATTTTATCTTTCCAAAATATTTTGTTTTTGAAAAATTTGATTTTCAAAATTTTGAAAATTTTTCTTATCCTCCGTCTAATTTGCTTACATTTACATATGTGCATAATTTTTATGAATGCCAAAAGGGGGGGAGTAACGGTTAAGTAAGAAAAATGAAAGATTTTAAAATCTTTTAAATTTGAAAATCTTAATCCTAAAGTGATCAAGAGAATAAAATAAAATAAAATTTGAAATTACTTAATTTTTCTCTTGTATCATTTTCATACTGCTCTTTCTTTTTATTTATTTTTCTAACTTTAACTCTGGTTATCATTAGATCAAAAAGGGGAAGATTATTGATGCATTTAGTACCAATGATTAAACCTAAGTTTTGATTAATGATAAGTGGATTAAAGTTAAATATGTTGTTGATCTAACCTTATTATCAAGTGTGCAGGGGTGACTAACTTGATGGGTCAAGAGGACCAGACACCAGGTAGGAAGTTTGGCAAGGATGTGTGATTCCTGATTGGTGAAGTCCAGATGTGGAATTCTAACAGGAGGTCGGGATGTTTGATTCCTGATGGATGGAAATCTGGATGTGCAATTCTGATAGGAAATCTGGATGTTCGATTTCATTTGGCGAAGTCCAAATGTGCGATTATGGTAAAACGACCTGGTGGGTTAGATTGGACGTTGAGGAGGTAACTCAACACTTGGTAAGCGAAGGTAAGTCATTGGAGGAGAGTGACTCGGTGAGAACACATTCCAGTTGAGAGGACAGTAGGCGTCAGCCAAATTTAGATCCATTTTAGAAATCTAAATTGAAACTCTGACTAGATCCTAATCTCAGGGAGACAGGATCTAATTAGTAATCAATAATATTTTTATTGTGCTAACTTTATTTTGCATATTATTATTTATTTTGGGCTAACATGAACTTGCAAGGAAAAAGGAACACAAGTTTTCCAAGTGAACAGTACCCGAGGCGCCTTGAGTATTGTCATGGAAGATGCCTTCAAGAACTTGGAAGGCACCTTCCAGAAGATCAAATCAGCAGGATGTGGATGTTATCATCTCTGAAGTGAAGGGGATAGAAGTTTCTACTGGAGGCGGCTTCGAGGTGGCTGAAGGAGCCTTCCACAAGCTATATATATCCTGTTCGAGCAGCACACTACACGACACTTCAATTACGATCTTCTACGAATTCGTTTGCCATTTTGACTGCTCTGACTTCTTGCTATTGCCCTGTTACGACTGCTATGCCTGACTACTATTGAGGAGCCATCCAACACCGAGCTTGATTTGAACATCTTCAAAGTTGTTGGGTAACGAACGGTTATTATTGTACTTAATTTCTATAGAAAAGGAAAGTGTAGCATGTTACACTTGTCCTGATTTTTTGTACTCGATCCCTTCTTCTGGCTATTTTGAAAGAAGTTATTAGTGGATTAGCCATCGATAGGTCCACGAAACCTGAATCTTGGAGTAGGAGTCGTTGAAGATTCCGAACTAAGTAAAATCGACTGAGTTTGAGTTTTCTGTTTTGCTTTCAAGTTTAATTTTTTAGCTGCATAGTTATTTCAAAAAGTAAAAAAGATAAGTTTTTAGAAAATCACATGATACACCCCCTCTCACATGCATCTTGATCCAACAATCGGGATGTTCGATTCCCGACGGGTTGAAGTCCGGATGTGCGATTCCAGTAGAAGATTGGAATGTTTGATTCTTGGTTGGCGAAGTCCAGATGTGCGATTCTAGTAGGAAGACCTAGTAGGAGATAACTTGACACTTGGTAAGTGGAGATAAGTTAGGAGAATGACTCAGTGAGGGCGGGATAAAAAATGGAGACTGAGTTTTGTGTTACACTTGTCCTGATTTTTTGTACTCGATCCCCTCTTCTGGCTATTTCGAAAGAAGTTATTAGTGGATTAGCCATCGATAGGTCCACGAAACCTGAATCTTGGAGTAGGAGTCACTGAAGATTCTGAACTAAGTAAAATCGACTGAGTTTGAGTTTTCTGTTTTGCTTTCATGTTTAATTTTTTAGTTGCGTAGTTATTTCAAAAAGTAAAAAAGATAAGTTTTTAGAAAATCACATGATACACCCCCTCTCACATGCATCTTGATTCAACAATCGGGATGTTCGATTCCCGACGGGTTGAAGTCCGGATGTGCGATTCCAGTAGAAGATTGGAATGTTTGATTCCTGGTTGGCGAAGTCCAGATGTGCGATTCTAGTAGGAAGACCTAGTAGGAGATAACTTGACACTTGGTAAGTGGAGATAAGTCAGGAGAGTGACTCAGTGAGGGCACGCCCCAGCTGAGGGGACAGTAAGCCTCGGTCAAATTTAGGTTCATTTCAGAAACTTAAATTGAGACCTTGACTAGATCTTGATCTGAAGGATAAGCTCTAAGTCATAAATTAATAATATTATTATTGTTCTAATCTTATTTTGTAGGTTAAATATTTTTATGTTGGACTAACACATTTTACAGAGCAAAGAGAGCACAAAAGGTTATAAATGAATAGTACATGAGGCGCCTTCCAGACCGGATAACATAGAAGACTTCGACAATGATAAGAAGCTAAAGTAAAGGGATAAAGTTTTGGGTTGAAGGTGCCTTCAGGGCTATGGAAGGCTACTTCAACTCTAATAAAAGAGCATCTCAACCAAGACTTCTAATACAACAATTATACAAGCTTCTGCATGTCCATTTGGCGTTCCAACTGCTTTGACTTCTTGCTACTGCCCTACTACAACTCTACTGCGCTCGATTACCATTGAGAAGTTGTTCAACATCAAGCGCGATCTGATCATCTTTGAAAGTGTTTGGTAACAAAATTTAGTTCTATATTTAATTATTGCAAAAGAAAAAGTGTAGTGTGTTACACTTTTTCCTATTCTTTCTATACTCGATCCCCTCTTCCGACGTTTTTGGAAGAGGTTATTAGTGGATTACTTGTCGATAGGCCCGCAGGATTTGAGTCTTGGAGTAGAAGTTGGCGACAGAGGCCAGGACATGATCTGGAGTTCCAGATCTATTGATCTAGGTTACTTTCCATTTCTCGGTTTGTTTGCGTTACCAATTCCTTCTTTTATTTTGATTTGTTCACTTTCTTCCACCTACTTGCGTCGCTTATCGAAGAAACTGATGTCATTCTAGGTTTTCTCCCCCATTTTTTTTTGTCGCATTCACCCTATAGCGATTGGATCTCTTTCCCATGAGAGAAAATATGATACCTTTGCTCCTCCCTCGTCTCCTTGTGCGTTGAAGTACATCGAGCATCATGTATCCAAGTTAGACACACTTGCAGGCGTCGCCATAAAGTACGGTGTTGAGGTAATTCAGATTTTTCTTTACTAAATGTTGATCTTGTTTAAGAAATGAGGGGAAAAAAGTTTCTTTTGATGAATATTGCTAAAAAAATCTTGGTTTTACTTATTTCTCTTGAATCCTAAATCAGTAAATATGTGATAACTATTAGATGTTGCTATTCTTTCTCTCCATTATGTAGTCCTTTGATTAATATTTGTCAATTTTTCATAGTTTTTCACTTTTAGATCTTTCAAGCATCTAGTGATAAGTGCAGATTAGTTAGCACTGAGAGTGTTCTCTTTTGTTTATAAAAGATTGCAGATATCAAGAGAACTAATGGTCTAACAACAGATCTTCAATTGTTTGCTCACAAAATATTACTTATTCCTCTTCCTGGAAGACATCCATCATCTACTCTAATTTAGTGTAATGGTTCTCTCGATGACAGGTACTTTTTGCCATCATATTTTATGAGGATTAGTTTAAAGATAAATTAATTATTTTTAGGTAGTAATCAACAATTGATGAATTCCCCTAGGATTAATAAAAGGGTATCTTGCAATGAGCAAAAGGATCATGATTCCACACCATAATATCTGGTCTGCTATTCTTGATATTTGCAATGAGCAAAAGGATTATGAATTTTGGAGAGAGGAATGATCCTCCACACAAAGGAGAAAAGGTAATTGGTAAATAATGATATTATTCACTTTAATAAATCTATCTAGTTTCCATGCTTTAGTCTTGTTTCTTTGGTTGAGTAGGAAGTTCCAGAAGGTGCTCCTTACTATTTAGCTAGTCAGGCATTCGTCATAAGTGGCACACTTGACAGGTAATCTAGTATCATTGCAAAAAATTTATATCTAATATGACACTGTAAGTTGTATCTCTTGGCATATTTATTTGTTTTGGATTAAGATCCTATCTAGAAATATTGTGGAGTCATAGGATCTTAAGATCCCAATGCTTAACAAAATATTTATTGGAAAATTATATTTGGTATTTGTGATTTTATCATATGGATTATCTTTCAATATCTAGTTTTGTTAGCCAAAATTTATGGCTAACGATGACTAATATTATTCATGTAGGAGATATATAAACAATGCATTATAACTAGTAGGGGTTGCATTTTTATATTGTACTCCTCTAAGATGGATGATGATTACAAATGTTAGTAAAGCTTCTTATACTCTGAAGTTAAAATTGGTTATCATATATAAAAAAAAATTCTTAGGTGACATGGTACGAAATGATCTACTCTGAAGTTAGCAATACTGTAATTATTTATTTGATTAAGTGGAGGCTTTCAAGACTTAGATCTTAAGTAGGATTGGTGAATGAGCATAGGGTTGGATCATAGTGATCATGAGATCTCTACTCAATTTAGTTCCTACTTTGTATCCAGATTTGTTTGGACCATTTTGGGCTGGAGCATCAGAAATTCGTGAGACAAATTGTGATTAACAACCATGCTTGAATTATATTATTCTTGTTCCAATTTTTTTATTCCTGTTCATGGATGTATTTTTTAACATGGATGTATTATTCATGGATGTATTTTCTTTTATCTGTATTAGTATTTTAGGTTTTGGAAGCTTGCCTTACCAATTCCTATTTCCATTACAGTGACTTTCCTTACATGCAGCTCAGTGGCATCATCTCCCTGAGCATTGGCTGGATTCGGAGGCTTCAAAGATTGTAAGCACATTTTTCTTTTAGCTCCTTTTTTTTCCTACTAGAACACCTTCGAATGCATGGTGATTCTGATAAAAAAAAAAACATGAAACGATGTAATATGAAATATGAAATCCCAAACAAGGAGACTGTGAACCACCATTTAGTAGATCACCATATTAATTTTTAAACTGTCTATTCAATATACTCTTTCTTAATTACATTTCTCTTGCTAGTGTTTGATCTAGATTTGAGATAGTACTGAAGATGAAATTTCTAATCTTAAGTAGCTATAGTGATGGAATTCTTTCAAGGATGAAATTATCATTGTGGCAGGGCTTTGCACCAAAACCGCTTGCATGGTTCTATTCCACAAAGAACTGCACTGAGCTAACAACATTGTATGCGTTTTCTTCTATTCATATATTTTTTTTATCGATTATAGTTATTGGCAATGAGAATTTACTATATATTGTTGCATGAAGTTGTCACATTACTTATTTTTCAAGGTATCTGAGAGCTAATTACCTTCAAGGGAACATTCCACCCGAGATTGGAACTTGTGCACCTTACCATCTTGTAGTTTTTACATCCCCTTGTTTTCTTTTGTTATATAGTTGTTTCTTTAATCAGTTTTCTTGAGCTTGATGTAAAAAAATGTAGGGACTTGTCAAGCAATTTGCTCAGGGGCACAATTCCTCCATCTATTGGCTCTCTGAACCAATTATGATTTCTATGAGTCTTCATGTGATTATTGGTGGCTAGGCAGTTTGTTGTTGCAGAGTTAACTGTTTGACTATGCTTTTTTTAACAACTGTAGGAATTTATCAACAAATTTCTTGTCTGGTGAGCTTCCAACCGTTGGAATCCTTGTAACTTTCCAAAGCACTTCATGAGTAACTCTTCTATTCTCTCTAATGCTTCATTGGCTTGTTCCATTAATTGTTACATGTTATCCAATTGTTTTCTACTTGGGCAGCTGGAGTTTTTTTCCCCATTACACAAGTGTTCTCTTCTATCTTTTTATTTGACATATAGTGCATAACTAGCGTTCTGGGTGAAAATATCTTATTAGTTTTGCTCAGTGTTAGAATGTGTTATGTTAACACTTTGCATTTGACCTTTCAGTGTTTGTTGGGTAAGTTTTATGGCATTGCCAACCTTAAAGTATCATGCTTTGATTTGAATATGCCACTGGCTAAATTGAACTCAATGAAGAACTATATGATTTATATAATTGAGATCGTTGCAAATTACCAAATAGTTGTGGATGTTATGCAATTTCATTTCCTTCTATACCAGTTGCTAATTTCCAATAACATGCTGCACAAATAAGACAACAGTAGCACAAAGCTTAATTGTATCATCAATCCGTATGTGTTTCAGCAGGTTAAGATAATTCTTATTCACTTACATGTATATTTTATCTTTTAATGTCTTTATAATTTGTTTATTTTTATAAGCTCCTACAACTTAATTCTGCAGATTTGATTGCCAAGGGAAATTTGTATACTCGGTCACGTGGAGATGCAGCCAGTAAGTTGCTGGAAAAGGCTTTAAAGATTCAGTTGGGAAGAGGATTTTAGTTGACATATTTTGGATTTCGATTACACAACTATTATTTTCTCATTTTGATGTGTGTAGTTAATTTTTGAAATTTGAAGACAACATTTTCATGGATTGAATGTAGTAAATATTTAGTTTTGTATTGGTGGTTTCTTTATATTAAATAAAGATTGGTTGTTTGTTATTCTCATGTTACAACATGAACATTAAAGACAACGATCAGAAACATTGTAAAAAGTACGTAACCACAATGGATTTTTTTTTGTGAAAAGTGATAAAAGACAACGGTTTTATCCGTTGTAAAACATTTTAAAATTATATACCACAACGGTTTATATCTGTTGTAAAAAGAGTCTACCACAACGGTTTATATCTGTTGTCGAAATTATCTATTACAACAGTTTTAAAACGTTGTCGTATCCTTCGTAAACAAATTTTGAGTATATAAACAACAACGGATAAAAACCGTTGTAGAATGTCTACAAAGACAACGGATTCAAAACCGTTGTCGTAGGGCAATACATTTTACAACACCCTCAGTTACAACGGTTTTTTGACCCTACGACAACGGATAATATTCGTTGTCGTTTGTAGTTTTTGACCCTACGACAACGGAGAATGTAGTAAATACACTTAGAGTGTACTAGTGTAATTTTATAGTCAAGATAGACTAATACCAAATTACACTACGACTATTCCAATGGTCTGTTCCTATCCATCTTAGTCATGAGCAACTGTTTATAATTTATAAAGAACTGATAACATGATCTTCTATGTGTGACACCACACACCATGTTATCTATAATATAAATTAATTGAACAACTACACTTAGCTTATAAATGTAGATATTTGACCAATATGATTCTTATTTCTAAGTAAATGTTTATACAAAAGCTAGGCTTTTAGCATACATTCCAACAAACACTTCGTCTTCTTCCTCTAGTTCGCATAGCTTTCATCCTTCGCTTTCTGCTAACCCTTCTTGTTCTTCCCACTCCCTCTTGTTAACAATGTCGACCTCCGATGAATGGTACACATAGTGCTCTTCCGAGTTTTCTACGTCAGAAGCCTGTGAGCTTCAATAGAACTATAATTTCCCTACATACCTAGCCATTCCTACCTCTAGGGATCATCTTCATCTTCTTCCTCCAGAAAATGTAGCGATTTTCTGGGAGCAGGTTTTATGTGGTTTTAGATTCCCCATTCATCCTTTCTTCCTTGATGTTAGTAGATATTTTGACCTCCCTCTAAATCAACTAATCCCCCAATCATTCTCTATTATGGTTGATTTTGTTGTTGTCTCCCATTTACTCGACTTTCCTTTATCTCCTCGACTTTTCCATCACTTTTTTGTTCCTTGTCAAGTGGAAGATAGCATTTTTAAGTTTTAATCACGCCCTAAAACCACTCTGTTCCATAGAATTCCCCCTCAAGGAGAATGGTGGGACAAGTTTTTCCTTATGCATCTTCCGTCTCCACCATCGTACCCAATAACTTGGCATCGGAATCTCTCCCCTATTCCTCAATTAGGTGATATTTTGGAAGATCCTGTTCTTCGTTCTTCTATGGGAAAATTAAAGGATGCAAAGTTTAACTTGTCTGCCCTAATTACCGAAGGCCTATTATTTGCTTTTGGTCTTAGCACAATAAACGCGACTTTGGATGTTTTCTTTGGTAAGATTATTTTCCTTACTCATGTTTTAAATCATCATTATATTGTTCCTAACATAAATTTCTCTTTTTTCCAGCTGATGCTATCCTTCCTGCTTTTATGTACAGGAACATTCATTTAACGAGGGCATTTTTAACCAGAATGGGCGAATAATTGTTGAGGGATCGTCATCTTAATCAACCCTCTTATTCCCTTGGCTTACTACCTCGATTTGTGCGATCCCAAGAATCCTCAAGCTCTTTAGAACAAGAGGGTCCCTTCGTGGTGAAGCACAAAAAACCTTGTACCTCAGTCCTTTATCCCCTTTCGCATCCTATAGCTACTTTTGAACAAGTCCCTATTACTCCTCCTGCATATGTTCATTCCAATTTTGCATTAACTATGATGAGACCCGAACTTCTCATTCCTATGTTTCTTGTTATTCCTCCAGCTACATCTTTAACAGAGGAGGTACCCCCTACTCCTGTGGATCCATTGCCTCTTCTTCCGGCTTTACCTTCTTCCTCCACTAAGCCCCGTGCCAAAAGAACTCCTTGTAGGAGATCAATTACTCTCGGGCCTATTACAACACCCACTGAACAGAGTCCTTCATTATCGAGCCACTCATCTTTTGACCTATCTTTACAGGCTTCTAAACTTCCTCCTTCTTTTCTTCACCATTTATAGCCTCTACAATCTCCTCCATCTTTTGCAAACAAGCCCACAAATTACCTGTTGGTGCGGTTAGCACTAACGATCTAACTCAGGTTTTGATGAATGACAAATCAGGTTAAGTTAGGTTTGTCGTTATCTAACACTCTGACCGAGTGTGCAGGCGAAATCCAGACAGGTCGATGGACTGACCAGATGTCTGGCACGAAGTCCAAATGGGTCGACGAGCTGACCGGACATTTGGCACGAAGTCCAAGCAGGTCGACGGGCTGACTGGACGCTTGGCACGAAGTCCAGCTAGGCCGACGGGCTGACCAAATAACTGGCGAGAAGTCCAGATGGGTAGAAGGGCTGACGGGACGTCTGACAGGTGAGTAAAGGTAAGTCACTAGAAGGGAGTGACTAGCGAAGTCCAGACAGGTCGATGGACTGACCAGATGTCTGGCACGAAGTCCAAATGGGTCGACGAGCTGACCGGACATTTGGCACGAAGTCCAAGCAGGTCGACGGGCTGACCGGACGCTTGGCACGAAGTCCAGCTAGGCCGACGGGCTGACCAGATAACTGGCGAGAAGTCCAGATGGGTCGAAGGGCTGACCGGACGTCTGACAGGTGAGTAAAGGTAAGTCACTAGAAGGGAGTGACTGTGAGGACGTGTTCCCGGGAAAGGAACATTAGGCATTGATCCGGCTTAAATCCATTTCAGATATCTAAGTCGAGATCGTGACTAGATTCCGGTCTCAGAAAGACGGAATCTAAGTCATACTCTTGATATTGAATTTATAAAACTGCGCTAACACTTTGTTTTACAGGAAACATATTATATATTTGCCTCGGACTAACCTTGTCTTGCAGGAGAAGGAATCTCTGGAGAAAGGTGGTCCGGGCACCCGGAGGTCCAGGCGCCCGGAACAGGTCCAGGCGCCCGAGAGGCAATTTTATCTTGATCGCGTCGTCGCCACGTGGAGCTCGCTGGTTGGACCTGCCACGTCTCACTAGGGCGCTCGGAAGGGATCCGGGGTGCCCCGAGCCTCATATAAAAGAAGGGTCAGGGGTGGAGCTCAAATCAACAACTGACAAGAAGATCTTCTACTGCTTGCTCTGCTGCTCTACGCTCCTGCGACGCTAACGAAGCTCCGACAACGCAATTTTGCCTTTTTGATTTATTCCTTTGACGATATTGCTTTTATTTTCATTAGCATTTTCTGTACTTAGTTTGTAATAATTTTTTAACTACTAGTGATTGCCCACCGAAAGCACTTAACGAGTGCGGGGCTTGGAGTAGGAGTCGACACAGGCTCTGAACCAAGTAAAATTGGTCTGTGTTAGCATTGCTTACTTTTTCCGCTGCGCTTAACTCTTTTCGAAAGAATTTTCGTAATCGATATTCACCCCCCCTCCTACGAAACATCACGATCCAACAAGTGGTATCAGAGCAGGTACCGCTCTGATTTGGTGCAACCACCAATCAGACATGGGGAGAAACATTTCTTTTAAATTTTTTTCGGTTCTCAGTTTTTCGCATAACTCCAAACTGGTATTATTATCTTTTTGGAATTTTTTTTGTTGTAATTAAAACTAAATTGGTGCAACACCAATTTAGCTCTTTTTCATTATTCTTAATTCTTCCCGCACTACTAATCCAAGACCAAGTCTTGGGGATATCTTGTCTATTTGTTGATTTGTGTGTAGGGAAATTATGTCTCAATTGGAAGGCTTCAGTACAGTACGTCCTCCCCTATTCAACGGGGATGACTTTTCATACTGGAAGAAAAGAATGGAAGTTTACCTGAAGACATACTACGATCAATGGTTCAGCGTCACAAAAGCCTACCGAGCGCCAGTCGACAACTCCGGAAATCCACTAGACCCGGAACAGTGGACTCCGAACATGAGGAAGAAAGCATCAACGGAGAACAAGGCGATTAACACACTACACTCCGGACTAACAAGGGAAGATTTGAACCGGGTCGGACCACATCAGAATGCAAAAGAACTATGGGACAAATTGATCGAGTTGCACGAAGGAACCAATGACGCTAAGGTAACAAAATGAGCTAGACTTGCTTCTAAATAGAATATTTAACATAAAAATGCAAGAAGGAGAAACGACCAGCCAACTCCACGCAAGAATCAAAGATATTCTCAACGGACTCCACGCAATAGGACACCAAATGGAGAACCGGGACTTAATAAGGTATGCTTTAAACGCTTTTCCACGCAACAGCTTGTGGGCATCTATCGTAGATGCCTACAAGATCTCTTAAAATTTATCAAAATTAAAACTAGATGAGTTTTTCTATGAATTAGAACTGCATGAGCAAACTAACGCCGGGGTCGAGAAAGGCGTAGCTTTATTTGTAGGTTCCTCAAAAGAAAAGAAGAACAAGTCTGAACCTGAAGAATATTCTGACCAGAACTCTGAAGATGAAGAACACCTGGTGAACTTGGTAAGGAAAATATTCACCGGGAGGAAAAGAAGCTTCAGCAAGAAGGACCTTCAAAAGATCAATTCTCCAACCGAATCGAGGAGTGTGACGTGATTCGGATGCAACAAGAAGGGTCACTACAAGAACGAGTGCCCAAGACTGAAGATCGACAAACTGAAGCCGACCAAAAAGAAGGCCCTCAAAGCGACGTGGGATGACTCCTCCTCGGACGAATCAGAAGCAGAAGATCAGAAGCACCAGAGTCACCTCGCGCTGATGGCCCACGAAGCAGAGTCAGAAGATGAATCAGAAGACGGGTCCGAACCCGAATCAAGCCACGAGTCCGTACTCGTTTCCAAAGGTTCCGAAGAGGTATTCCTAACCTTAAATCGAAAGTTTTTTAAAATTATTTCCTGCTTAAATAATAAGTTAGTTAAATTAGAAATGAAAACAAATTGCTCCTAGAGGAAAATCAAACCCTCAAGGAACAAGTTGTAAATAATAAACCAACTCAAGATCTAACACTTGAGGAGGATAATTCATCATTAAAATTACAAATCAGTAATTTAAAAAATATGTTAGAAAAATTTACTACCAGATCAAAAAATCTAGACTTAATCCTAAATAATCAGAAAGCATGTTACAATAAAACCGAACTCGGATATAAGTCGAACTCAAATAAAACCTTTAAATCATTAATTATCCAATGCAAACCAACGAATAAAGTCTGGGTTCCGAAAGCGTGTTTAACCATGCAAATAGGACCTAACCAACATTATATCCCTAAAGATAAAATATATTATGTAAAGTCAAATAAACCAAATCAAAAACCAGAATACAAACCTAAACCAAAAAATTTAAAATCTAAATATATTAGAACTCAACAAAACTTAAACTATCACCAAGTAAAATATAATTATAAAAGAAATAGACATAAACCTAGAACTAAAAATTAAATTAATAGCCATTAATTTAGGGGGAGGCTCCAGAATAGCTGACACCTCCAAAACTAACCTACCCGGCAGGGTAACCCTAACCAATCTACCCGATAGGGTAATTAAGGACTAGTTAAAAAGGGTTCAAGTTTAACTTGAAAAATGGTACTGGTGAAATTTTGGATGATAGTACGTTAGGGAAGCTTAGTCTATGCATGTCTAGGAAGATATGACTTTGACCTGGTGCATTTGGCTAAGTGGAACTGACCGAAGCTACCCTTTATGGATCCTAACTAGTTAGACCAAGGTTTTGTATTAAGTCCAGTGGATAGGACTATTTGGAAAACCTCGAAGGTATGGTTACTCTAATGATGTCCAAGTGACTCACTATAGCCCAGAAGTTTAACGCCTATTTGTTGAACCCAAAGCTAAACCTGAATCTAACACAAGTTAAAAACAAACCCTAAAACTGAACCAAATTCATGTCACAAAATTATAGGATTTCTTGATTGAAAACATATATTGGGTGAGATGGCTAAGAACTAAAATTAAATTAAACTAAAATTAAATTAAATTAAAATTAAATTAAATTAAAATTAAGTTAAATTAAACTAAAATTAAAATTAAATTAAATTAAATTAAACTAAAATTAAATTAAAATTAAAATTAAAATTAAATTAAACTAAATTAAATTAAATTAAATTAAATTAAATTAAAATTAAAATTAAATAAAAAATTATTATTTAAAAAAAAAGTAATTTTTTAAAAAAAAATTAAACTTAAATTTTTTAACTTAAAAATTATTTTAAAAATCAAACTCAAATTTTTTTAACTTAAAAATTAATTTCAAAAATTAAACTTAATTTTTTTACTTAAAAATTATTTTAAAAAAAAATTAAACTTAAATCTTTTAACTTAAAAATTATTTTAAAAATTAAATTTAAATTTTTAACTTAAAAATTATTTTAAAAATTAAACTTAATTTTTTTTAACTTAAAAATTTATTTTAAAAATTAAAACTTAAATTTTGTTTAACCTAAAAATTTAATTTTAAATTAAAACTTAAAATTTTTTTAACCTAAAAATTTATCTTAAAACTTAAATTTTTCTTAACTTAAAAATTTATTAAAACTTAAATTTTTTATTAAACCTAAAAATTCACTTAATAATTTTTTTCCCTTTATAACTTAAATGATACTTGCTTGAGAATTAACTTAAAATAACCTTAAAAGACTAAAATTAGACTAACGTTAATTTCTACTCATTTTAGGAAACAAAGTGGATTTTGGACAGTGGTTGCTCCAAACATATGACTGGAGATCACACAAAGTTCACTCAACTCACTTACAAAAGCTTAGGGACAATTGCCTTTGGAAACAATGACAAACTCAAGTTAATTGGTATAGGTAATATTGAATTAAAAATAAATTTATAATTACAAATGTTTTACTTGTTGAAAATTTTAAATATAATCTTCTAAGTATAAGTCAATTGTGTGACACTAGGTATAAAGTCAAATTCTTATCTACAGAATGCTTAATCAAACATCTAAATAATCCTAAAATAAGTCTAAAAGGGTTTAGGAAAAACAACATCTATGCGATTAACTTAACCACTTCTTCAATTAAGTGTTATTTAACACAAAAAGAAGAAACCTGGTTATGGCATAGAAGAATGTCACACACGAATTTTAGAAACATAAGCAAATTAAATGGACTAGTTAGAGGACTACCAAAATTATCTAACTTTGATTCAACCATATGCAATGCTTGTCAACAAGGTAAGCAAACAAAATCTACCCACAAACCAACTAACGAATTACAAACCAACTCAATATTAGAACTTCTACACCTAGACCTATTTGACTCCCATGGAGTCAATTCAATAAATGGAAGCTTATATTGTCTAGTAATAATAGATGACTATTCTAGGTTCACCTGGGTAAAATTCTTAAAAAATAAGGATGAAACGTTTAAAATTTTTACAAACTTTTGTAAACAAGTTGAAAATGAAAAGGACCTTAAAATTAAAAGAATTAGAAGTGATAATGGGGGAGAATTTAAAAAACATAACTTTAACAAATTCTGTCTTGAAAAAGGCTACCATCACGAATTTTTGTGCCCTAAAACCCCCCAACAAAATGGGATTGTAGAGAGAAAAAATAGAACCTTACTTGAAGCCTCTAGAACGATGTTAAATGAATACAATTTACCTAAATATTTTTGGGCAGAAGTTGTTAGTACAGCTTGCTATGTACAAAATAGAACAACACTAAATAAAACCCATAACAAAACATTCTTCGAAGTTTATTATAATAAACAACCCAATATAAAATACTTTAAAGTATTTGGGTGCCCAGCTTTCATCTTAAACACAAGAGAACACTTAGGAAAATTCACCTCTAAAGTTGAAAATGGAATTTTTTTAGGCTACTCCCTAAATAGTAGAGGATACAGGGTTTATAATAAGGTTACCTTAAGAATTGAAGAAACTACTAATGTGAAATTTGAAGAATCCAAACAAAACCTAGAACAAACACAACTTCAACCAATTGAATTTGTTCAAGAAAATAATAATTCTGAAGGAACCAACCAAATTCTAAGTCATGAAGAAGAAGAACAACCTCAGGAGAGTCAACCCCCTAGAACTATAAGAGTAAACCCAAATCACCCAACTGATCAAATAATTGGTGACCCAGATCTTAGGGTTCAAACCAGATCATCCTTTAGAAATCTAAGTCAAATATCTTTAATCTCAAAAATTGAACCCAAAACCATAGTTGAATCCCTACTTAACCCAGACTGGGTCATACCTATGCAAGAAGAATTAGCTCAATTTGAGCGTAATGAAGTTTGAGACTTGGTACCACTACTCAAGAATAAGAAAATAATAGAAACAAAATGGGTATTTAGAAACAAATTAAGTGAAACAGGAGAAATTACTAGAAATAAGGCCAGGCTAGTTGCTAAGGGGTTTAGTCAAGTAGAAGGACTTGACTATGATGAAACATATGCCCCAGTGGCTAGACTAGAGTCCATTAGGATGTTACTAAGTTATGCAGCACACAAAGGGTTTAGACTATACCAAATGGATGTTAAGTCAGCATTCCTAAATGGACTAATAAAAGAAGAAGTCTGCGTAGGACAATCACCTGGGTTTGAGAGTCTAGAACACCCTGATTATGTCTATAAATTGAAGAAAGTCTTATATGGACTTAAGCAAGCACCTAGGGCATGGTATGAAAGACTAACTTCTTACCTAATCTCTAAAGGGTTTAACCAAGGTCAAATTGACTCAACCCTATTTGTCAAATTAATAAAAGAAGATATTTTTATAGCACAAATTTACATAGATGATATAATCTTTGGTTCAACAAATTCAGAATTTTTAGATGAATTTACAAGTTTAATGGAACACGAGTTTGAAATGAGTCTAGTAAGTAAATTAACCTATTTTTAGGATTACAAATCAAACAAACAAATGAAGGTAACTACATTTATCAACAAAAATATACTAAGGAAGTACTTACAAAATTTGGAATGGTAAACACCAAAGAGATAAAAGCACCTATGGCAGTAAACACAATCTAGATGATGGCCCCAATGGAAAACTAGTTGATTTAAAATACTATAGGAGTACCATAGGTAGTCAACTATACTTAACTGCAAGTCGACCAGATATCTTATTTGCAGTTAGTATGTGTGTTAGATACCAAACCTATGCTAAAGAATCTCATTTGACTCAAGTCAACACTACAACAAAAACCTTCATAGACATCGGTTTTCCACCGGTGTCTATTTCATTTTCGACCGATGTCTATGAAGCCGATGTTAAAAGTCTGCCATTTTAGACATCGGGTTAAAATCGGTGTAGTATCACTTAACGACACCGGTCTTCGAATCGGTTATTAACCGGTGTAGTATCACTTAACGACACTGTTTCATCAACGGTGTAAAACCGATGTAATATTGTATGTTAATAACACCAGTTTTGGCAGCGGTAAATGACCGATGTAATATTAGTTATTAACACCGGTTTTACAGCGGTGGAAAACCGATGTAATATGTATATTTTTTTAACAGCACAATTTGATTTCCGAAACAATGAAAAACCGACAATAACAAAAAAAATACACAAATATTCACAAATTATACAAATATTCTTCATTCAATAATATCCATAAAATACACAAATATTCACAAATTATATAAATAATCTTCTTACAACAATATCCATAAAATACTCAAACATTCTTTTTACATCAAAAGCTAGCTAATAGATATCAAAATCAAGGTAGAACATTCTTTTAACACATCAAGGTAGAACCGCACTTCAAATGTAATCTAGCATGCATTCAGCCCACTCGAACCGTACTTCATCAATTTCAACTCTGGAGTACTTGAGATTTGTAAACTGTAAAAACACATATATCCACCATATGTCAAATAACTAAAACAAATGTGTGCATGTATCAAATAAAATAGAATACTGAGTTTTTAAAGGCTACTATGGAAGATAACGAATATAACATAGAATCTAAAACTTTCATATATGACACTTAGTATATGCTGCTTAGAATATAACATAGATAATTTGCTCCTTCTAATTCAAGTGTACAGATTGATAAGAACCGACAGCATCATACAACAACTTACTAGGCATGATAATGGTTGAACAAAGAAATATGACTACACAACAAATCCAGTGAAGGAAGCATAGAAGAACAAGGCTACCTCTGATGAAGAGATATACTATTTATTGTACTACCTCTGATGCCATCTTGGTATCCTGAATATCCTGCACTAAGCCCCCTATTTTTTGTGATTTCTGCTACCAACCACAGCAGCAAGGAATGCGGCAAGAAGGCAGCTGCCTCCTTAGTTCAGCACCCAAAACAACAAGTTAGAGATTCCTTTTGAACACTCAAACAAGTTAGAGTTGATGTGTATTTATCCTTTTTGTCTTGTCTTTTGATCCAGATATCAGCATCATAAGTGAATTAACTAGAAAACTCTACATGTTTTGCTTCAAATAATGTCTCAACTGTACAACCTTCAGTCATTATTGTCTTTCTCATGTTTTTTTAAGGTCGACTTGGGGAATCCATCCTTTGACATAAGGCATTACATCCAGGTGCCTAATTGCTTGAGATAACAAGTCGATGGCAATAAATACCTACTCCCCAAATGATCATTTGTTCTTTATTGGTTACTACAGTCAGTCATATGGAGCATGGTTCGCATGAGAGCAACGCCCAACTATAAAGGCGCACCTTTAAACACTGCATTTGGAAATATTAGGGTAACTGTAACTCTCTTGTAAGCCACCAAAAGTTCTTTTAACAAACTGGACGTGAAGCTGAGGCATTGATGGGCAAAACTAAGATCAATTGGCCTTTTAACCCCAAGTAAGTAATACCTACAGGAACCCATAGCAGTTAAAAAAAAGTGTAGGCTGACATCTGAAGGATTTGCAATTTAAACTAAGAAAATTAGAAAAATTTCTCACTATCACCCAGCTTAAAACCAGGGATACAGACATCTGTAAAGTCAGCATCTTCTTCCTCAATTAATTTCTTTATTGTTCCAGATGTTGTTTGACATATTAGTGCTTTCCTCATATGCTATATTTATCAACAGCTCAAAGAACAGATGTAAAGATAAAATTGACCTGTTTGATGCAATATGTGACGGCAAGAACAGCCCAGGACATCATACCAAATCGGCAGTTTGTAAAAACCTTGATGTCAAAGTTTTTGCCGATACGAGGATACAGTTCCATGCCCTGCACAAGAAAAAAAAATTGTCCACAAACTGTATAAATTGCAGCTACATTGATAGGAAAAATTAGGCTGAAAAGCATTGCCAAGTAATTCATTTGTTCATTATAGAAGGATATTAATACATGAGATACAACTTGCATAATAACAACACATAGCTAGAAAAACTAGCATGAAGAAAGGCACAAACCAAATGGTTGAGCAAAAGGAAGTCCAACAATATCAACAAGAGGTAAGATCCTCATGTGGTTTTAATGGCAATTATTTAAAAGCAAAGAATAACCTATTCCACCTAAGGTTTCCTCTGCCAGGACCTCATATCAGTGAATATACTTCTCCATGCAAGAAAATTGAACAAGCAGTGTGAGGCAAGTGTTTATTGTATAGCCAGAAATCAAACTTTACTGATAAAAAGAGGAGAATTTCAATTCTATCAAGATGCTATTTTCCCAACAACTTAACATGAATGGAGCTTTAGAGATTGAAAAGTTCATGGAATTGCAGAACTAGCTTGAAAAGCTTCAATAGAGACCAGGCAGGAAAGTATTCCAATGCGCCATATTCAAATTGACTTGTGACATCCCAATTCATTGGGTATTTCCTTATAATGAAAGCTAGAATGTGGTTGCCGAAATCAAAGACATCATATTCTAAGCCATGTTTAAAGAGTTTTTACATGTATGTGATATTATATAAGATCCCATCATCATAGTAAAAATAATCCTATTGTTGCAACAGAAGTACATGCATATGTGTATTATAGTTGGCAATGAGACCAAGGATGTGAGAGAATTTTTTTTCCATGACGGTGAATATATGGCAACATTGAATATTGGTGGGCAAGTGTTTTAGATTTCTAAATAAATCATTTCATAAGATTTCACATAATGGAAAAAATACTTGAAGGTTTTTTGTGATTCAGTTGGTTCCACAAGTAGATATGGTTAGAAAATATCCTCTGAACTCTTAAGTCAACATATCTTGGATCACGAACAAACACATATAGAGTAGGCAATGAAACATTTGAAAATAAAATACTAATGAAGTCACAAATAAGGTTATTCATTTGTACCAAACATAAATATTTAACTATTTTTTTTTAAGGAAATTGCATTTTCCAATGCAATTTGATCTCATGGTACTCCTTTTACGACTAAAACCCTCAACACCAAAACATGTTATAGCACAATTCCCCATGGAAATATCTAGAGCATTAACTACTAGTCTTGGGTAGTTCTGCTCCCTGGTGTTGGCTAATGATTGAGACTTAACTATTCAACAAAACAAATCACAGAGTGATTTTCCTGTTTAAGTCTGTGATCAAGAGCATATATTACTTTCTATACTAAAAAAGAAAATGAATGAGGCTACATTGAATTTATGACATTTGACTTTAGCAAATAGACGTGCTTTTTTAATGTTTGTTGAGGATAAACATGCACAGTTAAGAAGCAAAAGAGAATCAATTGGTTAAAGAGACAACCAGAAGAAAGTAAGACTGCTACATATTCTACAAAGTACACTTACATACACAAATATAGTTTAATCTATATGCAGATTGGAGAAATCTCATGTAACCATTAGTACAGAGAATGGAAATGCAAGAATAGAGTGCACCCATGCAAACATAATTATAATATGTAAAAATAGTGATACATCTGGGAACAATTAACAGATAAAATCCTTCACTATCAAATATAGCTAATAAAAGTTTAAGCATTGGCACATAACCTTCCATGATTAGGTAACAGTGATTAAAAAATAAATCAACAAATCCATTGTAATATGTTCATTTGTTTTTTTTTTTGAGATATTTGCAAGGCCCTTGCATACTCCATAGTATCTCAAATTATCAATCAGATGCATTTATCTGATTATTTTATGTGCAATCAATCCAGAAAAAAACAATGACACAACAACTCTGCAAATGATGTCTGGTTAAGAAAGCTCACCCAATACAAATCAATTATGAAGTTCCCTAATGAACCAGAATCCGAAGAAGATGGTGCCAAATGACCCTTTGGAGAAAAACAATCATCTCAAATTAGGAACAAAGGACAGTAATAACCATAGGCAAAGCTAGATTGAAATTTACAGAAGCTCACTTTCAAGTATAACAAAATGCAGAACACTAAGCTTCCCAGAATAAGTGCTGAATAAATTTCTCCCAAGTGATCATACACGACTGCTGGGTTGAAGATTCCAAACCTTCAAAGATAATTCAAGAAGCACTGGTCATAGTTAAAAGTTAGAAGTATGTTAAAATAAAGATAAATACACATGAATTGTCAACCGATGTCAAAAAATGTGCATACATGTAGAGGAAAATAAGAGATGCAACTAGGTGTCTATAAACCACTCATCTAACTCCCTGTAGAGAAACAAAATCCTATGTATGCACAACAATACGAAAAAGTATGAAATTAAACCATTTAATTACATACTTGAGGTATGAGTTAAACATAGGAGATCAACAAATTTAGCAATAACAATGGTAATCATCATGGCGACTTATCATTAATACTAACAAAGATTTCCTTTTTCCCTCCACCCCTTACATCTTCAACTCTAATTAATCCAAATACTTGAGAGTTTATGCACTTTACTAACAATATTCAGTCTTTGTCTGCATGACTTTATGCCTCTGTATATGCTTTGTGAACCTTGATCACAAGATAGGACTTTACTATGTGCTATTAAATTTGGAAAAAGTGGCATACTTGTAGCCGTTTAAGTGATATGCTAGTATATAAAATAAAAAAGACTGCCATTACCTTCAAAACTTACAACAAATAGCAATCAAACCAATCTCCATAGCTTGTGTTTTCCAAAAACAGAAATTGGAAACGAGAAAGAAAAAAAACCACAAATTTATGTCGGAAACGAAAATTTGCGGGAGGGAAAGACAGGGAGTTTCACCTCGTCGGATTCCTCCTTCTCCTCCACCTTCTCCTCCTTAGGCTCCTCTGCAGCTGGGGCGCCGCCCGCGCCGCCGCTACCTGGGGCGGCGACCCCAATGGCAGCCACAGAGCCACCGGAGGGCACGAAAGCGAACTTCTCCCGGCCGGCAGCGATGACTTCCGTTATGTCCTTGCCCTTGACTTCCGCGAGGAAGTGGTTGATCCTCTTATCCTCTGCCTCCGCTCCCACTACAAGCAAGAAACAAGGATCACCGAAATGAAACCAAGATAAATATGAGAGGGAAGAGAGTTCGACCTGATTCAAGGATGGATCTGATATCATTGGCGGAGGGGTTGGGGTTGCCGCCGAGGACGGCCAGGAGATAAGCCGCCACAATTTTCATCTTCGCTTCGAGATTTGCAGACGACGATGCCGCTGTTGCAAGGTCTCGGACCTCTCGGTGATGAGTGCGTAGAATGAGGTGGGTCGGCTTAATTCCAATTTGTATCTTATCAAAACCCTAGGGTTGGGTCAGCGGAGGGAGGGCAGCGGAATGCAGGAGTAGGGGTGGGAGACGCAGCAGCAGCGGCGGCTAGGGGAAAGTTGGTCTTGGCCTTGGAACCACGGAACGCGCGAGCGGCGGAGTCGTAGGCCAGAGCGGCAGCCTCGGCCGAGTCGAAGGTTCCGAGCCACACCCTGACCTTCTTCCAGGGGTCCCTGATCTCGGCCGCGAACCACCCCCAAGGCCGCTTCCGCACGCCGCGGAACCGCGTCTCCGCTACTGCCGCCGCCGGCTCCACCAGAACTCGGCCTTTCTTCATCTGGCCAACAGATCGACGGAATGAAAAGGAACAAAAGAAGGGGGAAGAGGGAGCGAGAAATGGGATCAAAGGAAGAGGAGTGCTAATTTTGCCATGTCGAATTGTTCAAAATTGGGGAGATAAATTGGCTGGTTGCTTCATCCAAGGCGAGGAGAAACCCAAAAGAAAGGGCGCTAAGAAATTCCGTCAAAATTTTGGTTCATAGACACCGGTTTTAAAAACCGCGGTTAAAATCGGTGTCTATTAATGAAAAAAAGGCGCTCATAGACATCGGCTAAAAAAACCGATGTCTATGAGCGAAAATCTGCGCTCATAGACACCGATTTTTGGAAAAACCGGTGTAAAATACTCAAAGACATCGGTTTTTGCTTAAAACTGTTGTTGTTCCACTGATGTCTATGAGGGTTTTTCTTGTAGTGCAAAAGAATCTTTAGATACCTTAAAGGAACAACAAATGTAGGTATTTGGTTTCCTAGGACTAATAATTTTGAATTAATAGGGTACTCTGACTTAGATTATGCTGGATGTAAATTAGACCGCAAAAGCACAAGTGGCGGATGTCAATTACTTGGTCCATCACTTGTCAACTGGTTTAGTAGAAAGCAACACTGTGTTGCCCTATCCACAACTGAGTCAGAATATATAGCTATAGGAGAGTGTGTTGCACAATTATTATGGATGATGCGCACCCTAAAAGACTTTAACTTGAACCTTACAAATGTAAAAGTCTTAATTGATAACATTAGCTCAATTAACCTAACAAAAAATCCAGTGCATCATTCCAGAACTAAACACATTGAAATTAGGTATCACTTTATTAGGGATCATGTTACTAAAGGTGACATTGAACTCAAATACATTGAGTCCAAGTCCAATTTAGCTGACATATTCACAAAACCACTCATTGAAAATGAATTTAGCAATCTGCGTAGAAAACTAGGGATGTGTTTAATAGACTAGGATTTTCAAAATTCCAAACTGTTTTAAAAATGACTGTTTTAAATTCTAGGTTAAAATTGTTTTATTTTTTAAAAATTTTCCTACTTTTAGAATTTCAAACAATTTTAGCCTTAGACTAGAAAAATCCCCTTAGAAATCATGTTCCCCTAGGACTAGTATTTGAGCATCTCACCAACACTCTAGGTTTACCTTGCTTGTGATTGACAAACATAGAAAGGGGTAAGATGTATAGGCTAGTTGCCTGGACTTAAGATGCTTATGTCAGTGCATCAAAATAAGTCTGGGCGTTAAATACCAAACATATATTAATCAAGTTAAGTTATTCAGTTTAGTCAACCGCTAGCTGATTACAATGAACTTAACTTGACTAACCAAGTGAAAGTTGCTATCTTATGATAGTCAGTAAGTACTAATTGGTTAGACAACTATTTTAGATGTCAGGTTTAGGGGGAGGATTAAATCAACACTTAGCACCAAAATTATTTTCTCCACCTTAAACATAATATCTTTTCTAATTTTTTTTTTCAGTTTTGAGATTGAATTTCAATTTTCAAATTTGAAGTTTTTACAAACTTAGTCAGTATTGAAAAGTAGATTTTTCAAACTTAGTTTTAAAATCTTTAATTTTGCAAACTTATGTTTCAAATTTTTTTTAATAAACCTATTTTTGAAAACTAGCTTTTATAAAACTAAATTCTTCAATTAGATTTTATAAACTAAGATTTTGAATCTGCTGCAAACTTAGTTTTAATCAGTTTTGAAAAGTAAATAGTTTTTAAACTCATCTTTGAAATTTTTGATTTTTCATGTTTGAAAAGTGTTTCAAAATTGAAACTTAGTTTGAAAATTTAAACCTTAATCTTAAACCTTGGTTTTGAAAACTCATGTTTGTAAAATGTTTCAAAGTTGAACCTTATTTTGAAAATTTTAAAATTTGGAACTTAAACACTTATATTTGAAAATTAGTCTGTCTAAAACTTAGCTTTCCTAAACTTATACTTGAAAATTAGCTTTTAAACTCTTTTTGGAAAATTCTTTTTGAGTTCATTTAATTTTGCAAAAATTATCTTTAAAAAATTACTCAAAATAGACTAAATACTAAGTTATGTTGCTAAATTAGTTACTTCTCAAAACTTAGCTATTTTCTAAAAAACTAAAAGCTAATACTTTAAACAAGTTTTCATAATTTTAAACCCCCCCAAGTCAACTTGACATCATTTCTTACAACTTATACATTTTACTCTGTCTGAATTCTATTGGTTACTTGCTTATGTCCTTATTTGATGAATGTCAAAGGGGGAGGGATAGGTGGTTAAGTTAGTTAAGTTAGAGCAACTAAATGTAAATTTGAAATTTGAAAAACTAACTTAAACCTTAAAAACCTCAAAAATCATGCTTGATTTTTGCATATATTTTCACTAACTTAACTAGGTTGTCATTCCATCAAAAAGGGGGAGATTGTTGGTGCGATTAGCACTAACGATCTAACTCAGGTTTTGATGAATGACAAATCAGGTTAAGTTAGGCTTGTCGTTATCTAACACTCTGACCAAGTGTGCAGGCGAAGTCCAGACAGGTCGACGGGCTGACCAGATGTCTGGCACGAAGTCCAAATGGGTTGACGGGCTGATCGGACATTTGGCACGAAGTCCAAACGGGTCGACGGGCTGACCGGACACTTGGAACGAAGTCCAGCTAGGTTGACGGGCTGACCAGATAGCTGGCGAGAAGTCCAGACGGGTCGAAGGGCTGACCGGACGTCTGGCAGGTGAGTAAAGGTAAGTCACTGGAAGGGAGTGATTGTGAGGACGCGTTCTCGGGAAGGGAACATTAGGCGTCGATCCGGCTTAGATCTATTTCGGATATCTAAGTCGAGATCGTGACTAGATTCCGGTCTCAGAAAGACGGAATGTAAGTCATACTCTTGATATTGAATTTATAAAACTGTGCTAACACTTTGTTTTGCAGGAAACATATTATATATTTGCCTCAGACTAACCTTGTCTTGTAGGAGAAGGAATCTCCAGAGAAAGGTGGTCCAAGCGCCCGGAGGGGATCCGGGCGCCCGGGAGGCAATTTTATCCTGATCGCATCGTCGCCACGTGGAGCTCACTGGTTGGACCTGCCACGTCTCACCAGGGCACCCGGAAGGGATCCGGGGCACCCCGAGCCTCATATAAAAGAAGGGTCAGGGGTGGCGCTTAAATCAACAACTGAGAAGAAAATCTTCTACTGCTTGCTCTGCTTCTCTGCGCTCCTGCGACGCTAATGAAGCTCTGACAACACACTTTTTCCTTTTCGATTTATTCCTTTGTCGGTATTGCTTTTATTTTCATTAGCATTTTCTGTACTTAGTTTGTAATAATTTTTAAACTGCTAGTGATTGCCCACCGAAAGCACTCAACGAGTGCGGGGCTTGGAGTAGGAGTTGACATAGGCTCCGAACCAAGTAAAATTGGTATGTGTTAGCATTGCTTACTTTTTCCGCTGCGCTTAACTCTTTTCGAAAGAATTTTCGTAATCAATATTCACCCCCCCCTCTATCGAAACATCATGATCCAACATTACCTTCCCAGCTTGGTCAAACTTCTGCCCCTGCTTCGTATGGACTACTTCAACTAAAGGGGTCCCTAGGTGAATCTTCGTTACAGTCTTAGACACATATGAAAAGAAGTACGTATCTGATCATGCCGATAACCACAGTTGTCAAGCTACTACAGTAAGTTTTTAATTCTATCTTCCTTATTTCATACCTACAAAATGTAACCATGCTATTATTCTATCTAGCTATATGCTTCAAGCTTGCATTTGGGCAAAATAGTTATAGATTTGGAGAGAACTAATCAGGCCTTAAAAGACAAAGTGGAGGAATTGTAAGCTACTTCCAACCTCCCTAACAATGAACTCATTCAACTACGAGATAAGGTGAAGTCACAAGCTGAGTTTACTACTAGCTTCGAAAAGGCTTTACAAGCACCCACCAATTGTTGCAATCCCGAGAGGAAGAAAAGAGAAACTTAGAGCTATAATGACAAGGGCTTACTTCTACTCTTGATGTCAAAAAGGCCTTAAAGGATAAAACTCTCTCGGATGTTGCTCACAAAACTACTCTACTAAGCCAGTTACAGCAATCACATAGTTCGGGGTCCCCTAAGTCAGCCCTAGAATTAGCTTCTAAAGACTTTGCCTTATTCCAACAATAAGAAAGATTGCGAGCGCAAGATTTGCAAATAAGTTCGCTCTTAAAAGAACTAGCGGAGGCTAAGGCAGAGAAAACTACTTTGCAAGGGGAAAAGGATAGCCTACAATCTGAGCTTCAAGCATATAAGGTAAGCAAGGAAGAGCGCTGGCAAAGCAGGCGCAGATCCTATTTAGATTCTCTCG
Source organism: Zingiber officinale (assembly GCF_018446385.1). Taxonomy (NCBI): domain Eukaryota; kingdom Viridiplantae; phylum Streptophyta; class Magnoliopsida; order Zingiberales; family Zingiberaceae; genus Zingiber; species Zingiber officinale. Next base: position 114,742,046 of record NC_055997.1, read on the forward strand.
AGTTTGGTAAGGAATATGCTAAGCGTATTGTAGGAGCTCTCACTCATTCTGTTGAAGGAGTAATCCAACAACTAAGAAAGGGAGATTGCCTATTTGAAAATCCTCCTCCCTTATTTATAGATCACAGACGACTTAACCAGGAACTTCCAAAAGACCTCCTAAGCAAATTTGAGTAATCTTAGGATTTGGTATCTATGGCTTTTCATAATTTCATAACCATGGTATACTATTTGTTGTTTATAAAATGTTAATGAAAATTTATACTTAAAAATTTATACTTACCTATCTTTCCTTGTGTGATTTTCTTATCTTCAGAACCACCCAAGTGTTTATATAAATGAACTTTTTCAATATGTTCACCATATGTAGAGATATCCCATAGAAAAATTATAATCAAAGGAAGTAGATCTCCTAGTTATCCTTTGAGTGATATATAATGATGAATGAACTTTTTCTAATGATCTATGGGTTTGTACAATAAGTTAAGTGCCTTGCTCATATATGAAGAATTCCCGACTTGTCTAATAGACTGATCGGATTTATATACCCTGGCGAGATTAAACATCTGTAATATATATGCTCCTTTAGGCTTTGCCTGACTACATGACATACCGATCGGATTGGTACACCCAAACAAAATTAAATATCTATCGTGTAAATGCTTCTCTGGACTTTCCTGACTATATGAAGGACCGGTCAGATTTGTATGCCCGGGCGAAATAAACATCTGTAATATATATACTCCTTTGGGCTTTGCCCGACTGCATGACAGACCAATCGGATTGGTATGCCCAAGCAAAATTAAATATCTGCCATGTAAATGCTTCTCCGAGCTTTCCCGACTGTATGAGGGGCCGGTCGGATTTATATGCATGGGTGAGATTAAACACCTGCACAATAAGTAATGTTGATGCTAAAACCCATGGTTGATCTTGGAGAAGATTTAAAGTCTCCGATTCCCCTTAAAAAAGTCAGTCTAGTCACTCCTTAAAGTCCCCGATCGACTGTTATGATTTAAAGTCTCTGGTTCCCCCTAACGAAGTTTAGCCTGCCACTCCTTAAGGTCCCCGATCGACTGTTCAATGGTTTAAAGTCTGCAATTCGCCCTAAGGAAGCTAGACTGGTCACTCCTTAAGGTTCTCGATCAACTATTCAATGGTTTAAAACCTCTGGCTCCCCCTAAGGAAGCCAGGCCGGTTACTCCTTAAGGTCCCCGATCAACTATTATGGTTTAAAGTTTCTGGCTCCCCCTAAGGAAGTCGGGTCAGTCACTCCTTAAGGTCCACAATCGATTGTTATGGTTTAAAGTCTCTGGTTCCCCTTAAGAAAGCCAGGTCGGTCACTCCTTAAGATCTCTGATCAACTGTTATGGTTTAAAGTTTCTAGTTCCCCCTAAGGAAGTCAGGTCGGTCACTCCTTAAGATCCCCGATCGACTGTTCAATGGTTTAAAGTCTCTGGTTCCCCCTAAGGAAGTTAGGTCGGTCACTCCTTAAAGTCCCCGATTAACTGTTATGGTTTAAAGAAGAGTATATGTCTTCCCCAAATAATATTGCCTACACTTGTTATGTTATTCATATCAACAGTGTTTGTACAAAACATATAAATGACTTACAGGCATACTTGTTAAGTTTTATATGGTTGCAAATGATTAGCACTCCAAGGTCGTTCGAGTTTTCTCCCTTCTGTATCTTGGAGATAATAGGAGCCCGATACCAGTTTCTGTATAATTTTATAAGGTCCTCTCCATTAGGGTTCTAGCTTGTTAATATCTCTAATAGGCTTAATGCGCTTACATACAAGATCTCCTACCTGAAAGAACCTTGGAATAACTCTTTTGTTGTAATTTTGTCTCATCCTTTAACGATATGAGATGAGCCAGGTTGTTGCTTTATCCCATGCTTTCTCTATTAAGTCCAGTTCCATGAGGCGTCGATCCGCATTATTGTCATCATAAAGCCTTCTTCGATTAGACTCCACTCCAACTTCAATTGGAATCACTACCTCACCCCCATAGACCAGGTGATAGGAGTGATCCCAATGGCTTCTCTAAGAGTGGTACGATATGCCCACAATACACTGGGCAATTCATCCACCTAGCTACCACCAACATAATCTAGCTTGATTTTGAGTCCTTTGATATTTTCCCTAATAGTCACTTCAGCTTGTCCATTACTCTGTGGATATGCCACAGAGGTAAAAGATTGTGTAATGCCATAATCAGAACACCATTTTTTAATTCTTCAACCATGAAATTATCTTTCATTATCAAAAATTATTTTATGTGGAATAGCGAATCTTCACACAATATGTTGCTATAGAAATTTAATAACTGCATGTTCAATGATTCTGGCTAGTGGTTCTGCTTTTACCCATTTTAAAAAATAATCAACAACTACCAATAAGAATCTCCTCTGAGTAGGTGCAAGAGGGAAAGACCCAACTATATCCATGCCCCATTGATCAAAAGGACAGGATACTATGAAAGTTTTCAATAATTCAGTAGGATGATGAGAAATATTTTGATGTTTCTGTAAACAGGTTCTCACAAGTTGAGCCGCATATGCTTGTAAAGTAGGCCAAAAATATCCAGCGAATAATATCTTTTTAGCAAGAGATTGACCTCCCATATGGCTACTGATCCGGCGGTAAGGATGGGGGACCCCCTTTAAGGGGAGTCAATGCCACGTGGAGCTCAAAATTCAAACGGCCGATCGGAGAATCGGGAGGACGAAGCGGTCGAATGGGTCCAAGCGGAATCAAAGACAACCCGACGAGGAGTCGGGTTTCCGACGCTCATGGTGAACAGGGTCCCTGTGCCTAGCGGGTAGCTCGCTCGACAGAGGCATAAAACAGCATTGTTGTGAAGGAACAGTCTCAGCCGAGAACCCGGTCGGACCGATACCTACGCCCGGTCGGACTGATGCCTGCCGAGCGGATGGACGCTCGGCTCGGGGAAAAGGAAGACAAGGGCAAGGGGACATTGGGGAACATCATTTCCTGACAGCAAGCATGTTTGACGACCAGGCCATACGCAGAATCGTACGACGGAAGTTCAGCTGTCCCATCAAAGAGGTGATCAGACTGTAGCAATATGGTGTCAGACATGTTGCTCTGACAAGCCTATACTAAGGTATGGTAAAGGACACGTGTACACCTCAGTAGGTGTGCATACGCCTCCCCACAGCTCTATATAAGAGCCCTCAGACTTCGATGGAGGTACGGGATCTCGCATCTTTGGAGCCACTTCATAGTTTCCTCTTGCCTGACTTGAGCGTCGGAGGGTCGTCGCTGGGAACCCCTTCCCGGCCCGACTTTCTTGCAGGTTCGCCGGAGATCCCTACGGTCGATCGGAGATCCACGTCATCAGTTCGGAGAGCGCCACGTGCCCAGCGTCCATTGATTCAGCGTTCGGACAGGATCAGCTACCATAAGAACCGTGATGCACTTCTTGTAGGATATATTGTATGTCGTCTGATCCAATACATTTGAGTAGAGGACTAGAGAAGACCCTTTTATATAGATGATCTCCAATCATAGTATATTGGCTTATCCTTTTCTTGAATACCTTGGCTTGTTCCGCATTAGTGGGTAGAATTCCATGATATACAAATAGAATGATAGATATTCTCTAATCACCCTAGATTTCTAGATTAACCTATTGCTCAATAGAAGATACTAATAATGTCTGCTCCATTAGTTTATCCAAACTCCAAGGTATAATGGCAGAAGCTAATTTAGCTAATTCATTTATAATTGCTTGATTGTCAGTTCGAGGAATTTTCTTTACACTTACTTCATGAAACTCATCTTTTAATTTATCAAATGTCTATGCATATAACTTGAGTCTTTCATTGCTAATTCCAAAGTTGTCTGTTAATTGTTGTGCTGCCAATTGAGAATTAGAATGAATTATCACACAAGCAACCCCCACATGTTTAGCAGCCTGCAAGCCAGCTATCAATGTCTCATATTCAGCCTCATTGTTGGTAGCTCTATAATTCAATCTGGTTGATAACTGTATCTGATATTCCCGGGGAGATATAAGCAAAATCCCTACTCCACTACCTTGTTGAGTAGAAGATCCATCCATATAAATGATCCAGATTTCCTCTGTTTCTAGACTGGGTATTTTTGTTATGAAATCCACCAAAGCTTGAGCTTTGATGGTTGTTCGAGGCTGATATTGTATATCATATTCACTAAGTTTGATCGTCCACTTAATCAATCTTTTGGATGCTTCTGGGTTAACAAGTACCCGACCAAGAGTGTTGTTAGTCAATACTATAATTGGGTGTGACAGAAAATAAGGACGTAATCTCCGAGCTACTAAAATCAATCTATAAGCTAACTTCTCGAGTGGCGTATACCGACACTCTGCTCTTTTTAATAAATGACTTAAAAAATATATAGGTAACTGTTCTTTTTCTTCGTGCCTTACTAATACATAACCAACAGCATGATCGTTGGCTGATAAATGCACCCACAAAATCTCTCCTACTAGTGGTTTAGCTAATACAGGGAGAGTAAACAAATATTCTTTTAGCTCCTCAAACGTCTTGTTGCAATCCTCATCCTATTGGAACTTAGTTTCTTGTCGGAGTATCTTGAAGAAGGGAAGACTCTGATCGTCCAACCGAGAGATGAATCTGGACAGGGCGGTAATCCTCTCTGTCAATCTTTAAGCCTCCTTTAGGTTCTTCGGGGGAGCCATGTCTTGTAATGCTTTCACTTTGTTGGGGTTGGCTCTATTCCCCGCTCGATCATCATGTATCCTAAGAACTTCACACTCTTGGCCCCAAATAAACACTTGTTGGGATTGAGCTTGAGCTCATACCTCCTCAGGGTTCTACAAGTTTCTTCAATATCAGCACATAAAATAGAAGCCCATATAGATTTATTAAGAATGTCATCCACATAAACTTCCATGTTTATTCCAATCTGCTTCTAAAAGACCTTGTTCATAAGCCGCTGATAAGTATCTCCTTTGTTCTTTAAATCAAAAGGCATAACATTGTAACAATAAGTACCCTCAGCAGTTATAAAGCTAACATTTTCCTGATCTGCCTTGGCAAGTGGAATTTGGTAATACCCTTGATAGGCGTCCAACATACTGATGAATTCGCATCCAGCTGTAAAATCCACCATTTGATCTATACGAGGCAGAGGATAATAATCCTTTGGACAAGCCTTGTTGAGGTCCTTGAAGTCAATACATACTCGTTATTTATTACCGGGCTTAGAAACTAAGACCACATTAGTCAGCCAGCTTGAAAATTGTACTTCCCAAATATATCCAGCTTCTAGTAGTTTATCTACTTCTTCCTTGATAATTTTATTTTGATCGAATCCGAAGTTCCTTTTCTTTTGCTTGACCGGCCAAGCATCTGGATATACATGAAGAGCATGCTCCATAACCATTGGTGCTACACCTTTCACCTCTTTAGGTGTCCAAGCAAATACATCACTATTTCTCATCAAACATTTAACTAAGTCTTCCTTGAGATTAGGAGCCAAATCGGATGCAATGTGAGTAGTGGCTTCCGGTTGGCCGACTTGTATTTGCACATCTTCCTTTTCCTCATATACAAGAGTGGGTGGCTTTTCATGAATAGCGTTGATATCCATCCTTTGAGCTTTTCGGGTGGCATTAGCTTCCGCCATTACTAACTCCACATAGCACTTACGTGCTATTATTTGGTCTCCCTTGACTTCCCCTACTTGATCATCCACAGGAAATTTTATTTTCTGGCATAAAGTAGAAATGACCGCCTTGAATTTATTCAAGGTCAGCCGACCCAGAATAACATTGTATGCTGATGGGCGGTCCACCACCATGAAAACCGATCGACGTGTCCACACAAGGGGCTTCTCCCCTAAAGATATGACCAATTTTATTTGACCCAGTGGTTGTACCTCCTTACCTGTGAACCCATATGATGGAGTAACCATTGGCTGAAGCTCACTCGGATCAATCTACAGCTGATCAAAAGCTTGTTTAAAGATAATATTAACAGAACTACCAATATCAATAAAAGTACGTGAGATGTTGTAATTGGCTATAACAGTCTTAATTATCAATGCATCTTCATGGGGTACTTCCACCCCTACTATATCTCTAGGCCAAAACTGATTTCCGGTCCTGTTGCCTTCTCAGCACTACACCCAACAGCGTGAATCATTAATCGCCGAGTGTGCGACTTTCTCGTCCAGTTGGAATCACCATTAGTGGGTCCTCCAGCTATCATGTTTATGCTACCTCGGGCAACATTGTTGTGATTTTCTTCTTGTCGGGCTGATGGTTGCTCTAGTTGTACTTGATCCGGCGTTTGTGCTTGTACAGTGGGGAGAGGTAATATTCCCGCTTGTTGTCCGCTCAGTTGATACTCAATTTTTAGAGGACTATTCTATCATGGATACCGTCAACGATTTGGAACTGGGGAACGTCGACGATAGCGAGTGCTACCCGCCTGCTGATTCTTTAAAGCACAATAATTTTCTGTGTTGTGGGTGCTAGTCAGATGATAGGTGCACCACCTTTGCAGGAAATGTGCAGGAGCATCTACATGTTGTACTGCTTGAGGCCGAGGCTAAGGATGACAATGAGGCAGATCTGCCCGAGGTCCTTTAGGGGGCTGGAAAGGTCCCACCGAACGTACCACAGCCTAAACTGGCGCAGAAGTGTTGACGTCCTTCCTGCGGGTAGCTTGGGCTTCTTCCATATTAATGAACTCCGAAGCCCGCTCAATTAATATATCAAAATTGGTAGGAGGATTCCTAACCAAATCCTTGAAAAAATCATTGTCATTAAGCCCCTGAGAGAAGGCTCTTACCAAGATCTCCGTAGTGGCCGATGGAACATCAAAAGTCACTTGGTTGAATCTCTTAATATAAGCTCAGATAGATTTTTTTAGGGTCTTGCTTGATAGAAAAGAGACTCCAAGTAGTTTTATGGTACCTCTGATTACAAGAAAAATGGTGTAAGAATACCTTGTGGAAATTCTTGAAGCGACGAATAGAATTCTCCGACAGTCGCTTGAACCATCTCTGAGCTGCTCCTCCTAAAGTAGTAAGGAACATCTGGCATTTAACTTTATCAGTAAAATGTTGGAGGAGCGCCACATGCTAAAATTTAAGAAGATGACCCTCGGGATCAATTGTTCCCGAGTATTCTCCGACATTTAAATTCTGATAATGTTTTAGCAACGGATCATCTAACACTCGTTGAGAAAAAAGAGTGATAATATCAATAGCCACTTAGTTGAATCTCTAATTCTTTCAGGAGAACTATCACTAGCTATAACCTTTGCTTTTCATTTTTCTCTCATAGGGTTTCTCTAGAAAACTCTTGAAGAATTGATCTTTGTCCTCCTTGTTCAAGAGGTATTCAAAAATAAGCTTTAGGGCATCGAGTGGGAGAGAGAGGGCGGAAAATAGATGAGCCGGATCTTCCCCTTTAATCTCTCTCTCTCTCTCTATGTGATGGGAAGTTACAGACATTATCGAAGGTGACACTACAGGTAACATGCCACCAGTGTTGACATGTTGTTGCTGTTATTATAATATCTTATGTACTCTAGCATTGATGAGCAACTCCAAATCATCTTGCAAGATAGTAATAGTGTTGGGTTTGTTGGATCGAAAGCGCTAGAGGGGGGGGAGGGTGAATAGCGCTCGTGGCTTTCACTTTTCGTTTCGGAAATCTTACGAGTAACGCAGCAGAAATAAATAAAAGAATCAACACACAGAAGACTCCAAGATTTACTTGGTTCGGAGCCTAGGGCGACTCCTACTCCAAGGCCCACGCTCGTTGAGCATTTACATTGGGCAACAACTATAATATCGAAAAATTATTACAAGTTGAGTACAATTGAAAGCTGTAATAAAAGTTATACTGACAACAAAAGGCTAAATCTGAAGCTCCGGGTTGTCAGGATGTTGCTACAGCACTTCTGGAATGTTTCTTGAGCAGCACGTTGAAGAAGGATAACTTTTTTGATTGATGTACCAAGCTGCTACTCGAACCCTCCTTATAAACAGTCATGGAGGCACCTCCAAGCCTGTTCGAGGTGCCTCCAGGCCGCCGAGTCACACGCTTGGATCAGCTCTGATCTGGTCGCACCTTATCCCATTGAAGGTGCCTCCAAGCTGCTCTAAGGCGCCTCCAACGCCTGGTCCAAGGTGCCTCCAGCTTCCTCCGAGGCGCCTCCAGCTTCTCTGGACAGCTGGCTTCGGCTAGCACCCAAGGTGCCTCCAAGCCCCATGGAGGCGCCTAGGACACTCTTCATCCGAGGCTAAGTGTGCTCCTTTGATCCTGCAAAATGTGTTAGTCCCAAACATAATCCCTGCAAAACAAAGTTAGCACAGATACAATATGATAGATATACTTGACAGTCGTCGAACTGTCCGAGTCTGACTTAGGATTTCCAACCGAAAACCCTAGGTCGACCCGACGCTTACTGTTCCCTCTACGGGGAACGCGTCCTCACCTACTCCACTCAGGAGATTTACCTGATGCCATTGCGATCCTCCAGATCGACTGGACTTTTGCTCAACGTTTGAAGCTTCCGGACTTTCTACTGGACTCCCGCTTCCCGGCTAGTCCAGTCTTTCACCTGGTTCGCGACACCAGGACTTTTCACCTATGGTTACCCCCCCCCCCCCTTAGGACTTTTGCCTGAAGCTCTCGACCCACCAAGACTTTCCGCATAGGGTTATCGCCCCCTATAACCTAGGGTTACCACCTCCTAGGGTTTTCCTCCTGCCTAACCGCAGCTAGGACTTTCCTGAAACACTAAATTAAGTGCATTAGATCACAAAACAACTTAACTTTGAATTCCTTTGCCATTATCAAAATAACGGTCGATCGTCGGATGCTTCCCGAACCAACAATCTCCCCCTTTTTGATTATTGCAACTGAAATTCAAAGCTAAGTAAAATAGATGCATAAAGTTTAAGTAAGCAAGCTTAATAAATTTTAAATTCACGCATGGTTAAGCTAAAACTTAAACTTTGTTAGACTCCCCCTTAATAAAGGCATTCTTTAATAATTTTATTTATAAATTTTTTCTTTTGAATTCTGAATTTCTCTACTCTCCCCCTTTGTCATTTATCAAAAAGAATGAACATGTTTGAAAAAAATCTTAAAAATTTTAGGACAAAGGTAAGAGGAAAACGACTAAGTAAAGAAGCTTTAAGACACTTTGTTTAAAAAGGTGATATTTCTTGTAAATCAAATTGCTAACTAAAATAGTCTGAGCTTGAAGTTAGTTTTCTAAAACTTTAGCAATTGATTTTGCTAGAGAAAGATTTTTCTATTGTAGCATAGCAAAAGCAACTTTAGTTTTAAACAACTTAGTCAAAATTTTGAAACCTTAGGCTTTTAAAGAGGAAAAAGTATTTTGGTAACACTTAGCTTTTTACAATTAATATTCTTAGCTAAGTGAAACCAAGGTCTAAAGAGAAATTTTTCTTTCAAAAAGCATTGAGGGCAAGGGAGGATTTTCAATCCTTAATGTCTAAGCATGAGTTAAGATTGATTAGTTAATTTCTCTTTAAGTAAGGTATCAGAGCCTTAATGTTCATGCTTGAGCGATCTCAAGAGGTTTTAAAAATCAAGCATGTAGGTTCGCGGCCACATGTCTAACCATTTAGCTACTAGCTGATTACCTAGAGGGCAACAGCTTTCACTTGGTTAGTCAAGTTAAGTCAATAGATCCAGTTAGATTTGACTAGTGTTGGAAGACTTGACTTGATTACTGTTAACTAGGTGTTTAACCCCCAGACTCATATTGATGCATAGATATAAGCATTCTTGAGTCCAGACTGCACCCTATGCATCTCACGTCGTTCTATGTTTTTCAAACGCAAGCAAGGTAAGCCTAGGTGTTTGTGAGATACTCTGGCTAAATTCTAGGGGAGCATGATTTATAGGGTAGAGTCTAAGTTAATTCCATATTTTGAAAATCTAGTAAAATTGGAATTTTAAACACAGTATTTTCTTAGAATTTTAAAACATAAGATGATTTTAAAAACTTTAGGAAGCTAATTTGAAAATTAAAAACTATTCTACCCAACACATTCCTATTTGCCTTCTAAGTGCACTGAACTCAAGTTCAGGTAAGGGTTTTGTGAAAATATCAGCTAGGTTTGACTTGGACTCAACATAGCTGAGTACAATTTCACCCTTAGCCACATGATCTCTTACAAAGTGCTGTTTTACCTCTATATGTTTGGTCCTAGAGTGGTGAATTAGATTTTTAGTTAAGTTAATTGAACTCACATTATCAATTAAAATTTTTGTATTTTTGTATTCTAGCTGATAATCTTTTAGTGTATGCATCATTCATAAAAGTTGGGAAGCACATTCTTCTAGTGCTATGTATTCAGCTTCAGTAGTGGATAGAGCAACACAGTGTTGCTTTCTGCTTGACCAACTTACTAGACACTGACCTAGAATTTGGCAGCTACCACTTGTGCTTTTTCTATCTAATTTACACCCGGCATAGTCTGAATCAGAATAGCCAAAAAGGTCAAGGGTGCAAGTTCTAGGGTACCAAAGTCCTACATTTAAGGTGCCTTTAATGTATCTAAGTATTCTCTTAACATTGTTAGAGTGTATACTGAAAGCCTAAGCTTTTGTAAACATTTATTATGAATAAAGAATCACATTTGGTCAAATTATCTACATTTGTTTGTAGTTGTTCAATTAATTTATAGTGTAGATAACATAGTATGTGGTGTCACATACAGAAGATAATGTTATCAGTACCTTATAAATTATAAACAGTAGCTCACGATCAAAATGGAAAGGAACAAACCATTGGAAGGTCATAGTGTAATTAGAAATTAGTTTATCTTAACTAAATAATTACACTAGTACACTTAGAGTGTATTGAGTAGGACCATTAGAGGTCGTTTCTTTTATACTGACTTTATAAAGAAACAAAGACCGCAGTTATTATGGAAGTGTGTGCTCTTAATCCTAATATAATAACAAGCACATATATTTGATATTTATTTCTTTAATTTATCAATGGGTGAGATTTAGTTCGATAAATCAATAAGCCCGATAAGTTGGGAAATGATATCACTTATAGTGTGTGTTGTTGATTATAGAAGGAAACTGTGTCCTAGTAATCTAGGTTGATAATGTCCCCAAGATGAGCTCATAAGGATTGTCATGTTAAACCCTGCAGGTGGACTTAGTCCGACATGACGATAAGGTTGAGTGGTACTACTCTTGGACTAAGATATTAATTAAATGAGTTGTCAGTAACTCACTTAATTAGTGGACATTCGATATCTTAAACACAGGGAGACTAACACACTCATAATAAGAAGGAGCCCAAAAATGTAATTTGGGATTGGTGCGGTAGTTCAATAATAGTTCTCTAGTGGAATGAATTATTATTGATAAAATTAAGTTGTGTGTTCGGGGCGAACACGGGATGCTTAATTTTATCGGGAGACCAAAACCAATTCCTCCTCTTGGTCCCTATCGTAGCCTCTTATTTATAGAGTACTATACCCACCTATACCCACCTTCGTACCCATGATGTAGGGGCCGGCCAAGCTAGCTTGTGGTTCAAGCTAGGGCCGGCCAAGCCTTGGTTCATGGGTGGCCGGCCCTAGCTTGAACCCAAGCTTAGGTGGCCGGCCCCTATTAAATTTAAAAGAATTTTAATTTTAAAATTTTCTTATGTGAAAGATATAATTTAATTGGAGAGATTAAAAATTAAAATATCTCTTTTTAAAAGGATCTACAAAAGATTAAAGAAAGAGATTAGATCTCTTTCCTTATTTGTAGATTGGAAAGATATTTTATTTTTTCTCTTTGTAAATTATTCACATGTTGAAAAATTAAAATTATAGAAATTTCTTTTTATCAACCATGAAGGGATTTTAAAGGGAAATTTTATTTTTTAAAAAATTTCCGAAGACAAATAAGGAATTTTTAATTGTTGATTAAAAATTGTCTTGTTTGATCTCCATGAGGTGGCCAGCCATTACAAGGTTAATTGGGAAATTTTATTTTATTTTTCTCAATTAATTCATGTCAAGGAAAGTTAAGGAAATTTTATTATAATTAAATTTCCTTATTTGCCAAAACTAAGGAATATAAAAGAGAGGGTTGGGGTGCCTTCATGACACACAACTTTTATTATTCTTCTCCCTCTCTTCTTCCTTGGTGTGGCCGACCCCTTCAAGTTCTCTCTTCTCCTTGTTGTGGCTGAACCTTCTCTTCCTCTAGGAGATCAAGTGGTGGCCGGATTCAAGCTTGGAGAAGAAGGAGAGAAAGCTTTATCCCTTGGAGCATTGGTGGTGTTTTCTCTTCATCCTTGGAGGAGATATTGACTTGGCCGAACCTTGCAAGAAGGAGAAGAAGGTGTATTGGTGGTTTCTTATCTCGGAAGATCGTTGCCCACACAACGTCCGAGGTTAGAAGAGGAATACGGTAGAAGATCAAGAGGTCTTTCTAAAAGGTATAACTAGTATTTTTCCTTTCCGCATCATACTAGTTATTTTTGGAAATAATACCAAATACAAGAGGCATACGATTTTAGTATTTCGAATTTATTTTCGATGTTATGTTCTTTGTTTTTCTTTTCCTTGTGATTTGATTGTTCTTTTCGGTTGACCTAAAGTTATTTAAGGAAAATAAATATTAACTTTCCTTAAAAGGCTTTGTCTAGTCGGTGGTGGTTGCTCCCATATCCAAGAAGGCCACATGCCTCGCCACGTCAAAACTGGAAGCCAATTTTGGAAATTAATATTTAATAGAATTAATAACCTAGGTGATTTGGATCGAAAGTGTTAAGTTCCGCAGGAGATCCAAGTCTAAACCTAAAAGAACAAATAGATTAAACTTTGGATCAAACGTGTAAAGTTCCGCAGGCGATCCAAGTTTAATTTAAAAGAACACATGGTAGCTAGGAAAAGGTTCAGACCTTTGTACAAAATTTTTGTACAGTGGAACCATTAGGTTTTCCGAGTAGCAACCAACAAACATATGTTAGGTGTGACTCTTTTGCACAGGATTGGTATCTTGCGCACATACGTACTGCAAATAAAATATCGGGTTGACTTGCAGTTAGGTAGAGTACGCTACCTATTATACTTCTATAGTACTTTGGGTCTACTGATTTTCCATCTGAGTTAGAATCAATGTTGCTATTTGTTGCCATTGGAGTATTTATAATTTTTTAGTTTTTCATGCCAAATTTTTTAATTAGTTCTTTAGCATATTTGGTTTGGTAAATATAGATTCCATCTTTGGTTTGTTTAATTTGTAAACCTAAGAAAAAATTGAGTTCCCCCACCAAACTCATCTCAAATTCGTTTTCCATTAAATTAACAAACTCTTTTAAAAGTTTAGTGTTGGTTGAGCCAAAAATTATGTCATCAACATAGATTTGGGCAACAAAAATGTCTTTTTCTATGGTTTTGACAAATAGAGTCTGGTCTATTTGACCTTGGTTAAAGCCCTTGGATATTAGGTAATTAGATAACCGTTCATACCATACCCTAGGTGCTTGTTTTAGTCCATATAAGGCCTTTTTTAGTCTAAATACATGGTTTGGATGATCTAAGTCCTCAAAACCTGGGGGTTGACCTACATATACCTCTTCTTTAATAAATTCATTCAAAAAGGCTGACTTGACATCCATTTGGTATAATCTAAATCCTTTATGTGCTGCATAAGCCAGCAGCATCCTAATGGATTCGAGTTTAGCTACTGGTGCATAGGTTTCGTCATAATCTAAACCTTCAATCTGACTGAAACCTTTGGCTACTAGTCTGGCCTTGTTTCTGACTATTTCACCCTGATCATCCAATTTGTTCCTAAATACCCATTTGGTGTCAATTATGGACTTATCTATGGGTTTAGGTACAAGTTCCCAGACTTGGTTTCTATCGAATTGTGCTAGCTCTTCCTGCATAGCAATGATCCAGTCTGGGTCAGGTAGGGTTTCTTCTATAGTTTTAGGCTCAATCTTAGAAATAAGGGCAATCTGACTCAGATTTCTAAAAGAGGATATAGTTCTAACTCCTAGGTTTGGGTCACCCAAAATTTGGTCAAGTGGGTGAGAAATACCTATTCTAGTTGGTCTTATATTTGTGTTAGGAGTTAGTTCCTCTAGTTTACTAGTATTCAGTTGAATTTCATCATCTTCTATAATTCTTGGGTTAATGTCTGCATTTTTATCTATATCTGGTAGATTGTTTTCTTCATCAAATATTACATTAGTTGTTTCTTCAACTTTTAATGTATTTTGGTTATAGATTCTATAGGCCCTACTGGTTGTAGAGTATCCTAAAAAGATTCCTTGGTTTGATTTGGCTGTAAATTTTCCTAAGTAGTCTTTAGTGTTTAAAATATGAACTTTACATCCAAATACTTTTAAGTAGTTTAAGTTGGGAATTTTATTATAATATATTTCATAAGGGGTTTTATTATAAAGTTTGTTAATTAGAATTCGATTTTGAATACAGTTTGTCGTATTTATTGTTTCAGCCCAAAATTGATGATTTAGATTATATTCGTTTAGCATGGTTCTAGCGGCTTCTTGTAAGGTTCTATTTTTCCTTCTACTAGCCCGTTCTGTTAGGGGGTTCTAGGGCATGAAAATTCGTGTTTGTATCCGTTGCTTTCACAAAATTGGATAAACCTATGATTTTCAAATTCCCCCCATGATCACTTCTTATTCTTTTAATTTTAGTATCTTTTTCATTTTCTGTTAGTTTACAAAAATTACTAAAGACTTCAAAAGTTTTATCTTTTGTTTTTAGAAATTTTGCCCAGGTGAACCTGGAGTAATTATCAATTATAACTAAGCAATACTGGTTCTTGCTTAGTGACTTGGCTCCATGTGAATCAAATAGGTCTAGGTGTAGGAGCTCAAGTAAAGAGTTAGTTCTATCTAGATTGGTTGACTTGTGGGTTGACTTGGTTTGTTTTCCTTGTTGACAGGGATGACAAATTGTATTTTCTAGGTTTCTTAATTTGGGCAATCCTCTGACTAAGCCGTTTTGACTCATTTTCTAAATGAGTCTAATATGAGTGTGACCCAGTCTTCTGTGCCAAAAGTTAGTTTCCTCTTGTTGTGTCAAGAGACATTTTATTGAGGGTAGGCCAATTGTATAGATGTTATTTTTCCTACGTCCTTTAAGTCTGATTTTGGGGTTGTCGACGTTTTCAATTAAGCACCCAGAATTATCAAAGGTAACTAAGTATCCACTATCACATAATTGGCTAATACTCAATAGATTAAAATTAAAATTTTCAACTAATAGAACTTTTTGAATGACAAAATTAGAGTTAAGTTCTATATTACCTCTTCCGATCACCTTAAGTTTACCGTCATTGCCGAACGCAACTGACCCTAGGTTCTTCAGTTTGAGTTTAGTAAACTTCAACCTATCTCCAATCATATGTCTAGAGCATCCACTATCTATCATCCATTGATCCAATTCAGAGGGATCGGGCCCTTCAGAAACGGATACGGACCCGTGGCTTCTTTCCGATTCTGCTTCCGACTCGCTCTCGCTCTCGGACACCTCGATCTGGTCTCGGGCCATCAGGGCAAGAAGGCTTGACTGTTTAAGCTCGTCGTCGGTATCCTCTTCTGAAGATTCTTCAAAAGTTGCTTTCGGCACCTTCTTCTTCCTCTGCTTCTTTCCATTCTGATTGGGGCAGTTTGCCTTGATGTGCCCTTTCTAGTTGCACCCATAGCAGATCACCTCAAACTTGACCTTTGAGCTCGGTTGACCCTCCTTGGATTGGACTGCCTTCTTTAGGTCTTTCTTGTTGAAGCCCTTCTTCTTCTTGTAGAGCTTCTTTACCAAGTTCACGAGTTCGGTTGTTAGTTCGTCGTCTTCATTGTCTGAGTCTGGTTCTGGTTCCGACTTTGGCTCAGTTCTTCATCCTGATCTTGGTTTACGTGTTCTACTGGTACCTGCAAGCAAAGCTACACCTTTCTCGGGTGGCTGTGTATTAGTCTGCTCATGAAGTTTAAATTCATAAAATAATTCATCTAATCTAATGGAAGTTAAATCCTTGGAGACTTTGTAGGAATCTACCATCGATGCCCACAATGTGCTCCTCGGAAAAGCATTAAGTGTGTACCTTATAATGTCCCTGTTCTCGACTTTTTGTCCGATAGCGTGGAGTGAGTTGAGGATGTCTTGAATCCGTGCATGGAGTTGACTTGCTGTCTCTTCTTCCTGCATTTTCAAATTATATAATTTATTGAACAAAAGATCTCTCTTGCTTACCTTGGTGTCGGAGGTGCCCTCGTGGAGTTCGATCAGCTTCTCCCAAAGCTTTTTTACGCTGGAGAAAGGTCCAACTCTATTGAGTTCCTCCTTGGTCAGTCCGCACTGGAGGGTGCAGGTCGCTCTGGCATCAGCTTCCACCTTCTTGATTAGGGTCGGTTCCTATTTTTCGCAGGGTGTCGGCTTGCCGTCTTCGTCGGTTGGCAGTTGTAGTCCAGTCTTGATAATCATCCATGTGTCGAATTGTGTCTTGAGAAAGGTTTCCATTCGCCCCTTCCAATATCCGAAGTCTTCACCGGAGAAGAGTGGGGGGCGAACGGTGTTGAAACCTTCTTGTTGGGACATTAGAGATATGCAAACACAATGATAAAATAGAAATGTCCCAAGACTAGGTCTTGGATTAGTAGTGCGGGAAATAAAGTTAAGAAGTAGCGAACTCGAGTGGTGTTGCACCAGTCTCGAGCAAAAATCGATTCAAAAAAAATAATTAGAATATAGCTATTTAGCTAATTCTAATTGACTCCGAAAAAAACTGAAAATACCACGGAAAAAAAAAATTACGTGATTGGTGGTTGCACCAGATCAACGCAACTCCGCTCTGATACCAATTGTTGGATCGAAAGCGCTAGAGGGGGTGAATAGCGCTCGTGGCTTTCACTTTTCATTTCGGAAATCTTACGAGTAACGCAGTGGAAATAAATAAAAGAATCAACACACAGAAGACTCCAAGATTTACTTGGTTCGGAGCCTAGGGTGACTCCTACTCCAAGGCCCATGCTCATTGAGCGTTTACGTTGGGCAACAACTTTAATATCAGAAAATTATTACAAGTTGAGTACAATTGAAAGCTGTAATAAAAGTTATACCGACAACAAAAGGCTAAATCTGAAGCTCCGGGTTGTCGGGATGTTGCTACAGCACTTCTGGAATGTTTCTTGAGCAGTATGATGAAGAAGGACAACTTTTTTGATTGATGTACCAAGCTGCTGCTCGAACCCTCCTTATAAACAGTCATGGAGGCGCCTCCAAGCCTATTCGAAGCACCTCCAGGCCGCCGAGTCGCACATGTGGATCAGCTCTGATCTGGTCGCACCTTATCCCATTGAAGGCGCCTCCAAGCTGGTCCAAGGCGCCTCCAACACCTGGTCCAAGGCGCCTCCAGCTTCCTCCGAGGCGCCTCCAGCTTCGCTGGACAGCTAGCTTCAGCTAGCACCCGAGGCGCCTCCAAGCCCCATGGAGGCGCCTCGGGTACTATTCATCCGAGGCTAAGTGTGCTCCTTTGATCCTGCAAAATGTGTTAGTCCCAAACACAATCCATGCAAAACAAAGTTAGCACGGAAACAATATGATAGATATATTTGACAGTCGTCGGATTGTCCGGGTCTGACTTCGAATTTCCAACCGGAAACCCTAAGTCGACCCGACGCCTACTGTTCCCTCTACGAGGAACACATCCTCACCTACTCCACTCAGGAGATTTACCTGATGCCAGTGCAATCCTCCAGATTGACTGGACTTTTGCTCAGCGTTCGAAGCTTCCGGACTTTCTGCTGGACTTCCGCTTCCCGGCTAGTCCAGTCTTTCACCTGGTTCGCGACACCAGGACTTTTCACCTAGGGTTACCCCCTAGGACTTTTGCCTGAAGTTCTCGACCCGCCAAGACTCTCCGCATAGGGTTACCACCCCCTATGACCTAGGGTTACCACCCCCTAGGGTTTTCTTCCTGCCTAACCGCAGCTAGGACTTTCCTGAAACACTCAATTAAGTGCATTAGATCACAAAACAACTTAACTTTGAATTCCTTTGCCATTATCAAAACAACGGTCGATCGTCGGATGCTTCCCGCACCAACAGGGTTTGCTAGCTTCCTCCATCTTCGTAGCTTCGTATCCAGTGAATAGTTCCCACAGATGGCGCCAAATTTGATCCTATATGAAATCTGTGAAGATGTACACTATCTTTGGTGAACAACGATCCCTGATGAAGAGATCCTCCTCGAGATCTAGAAGAAGTCCTTCGCGATCCTACGCACTGCGAGACAAACCAACAAAGCGTTAGTGACCTAAGACTGGGGTGGGGATCTCTGGTTAGGCCCTCCGATGCTCAAGTAAGTTTCTCTCTCAAAGGTGGAAGAAAAGAAGAAAAATAGTAACTGAAGTGAATACTATAACTTGTGTACCTTACCAACGGAGAGGATCCCCCTTTTTATACTACCTCACGTGACCTCTGTAGTCGTGAAGTAGTCCCCCGTTCGTTAGGATTTGTTAGGAGATGAAGTCATCTTCTATATTTTGTGCAATAATCCTTTAAGGAATCTTTTTTTACCCCAGATGTACATCTTTTGTCATTTATGACTTATATTTGTGATGGGGGCACGTCATTGTAACTGAAGAATCTTCTAGAAGATATTTCCCACCAAATATTATGTTGGGCCTGTCTCGGTCAGTCGTTCAAGCCGATCATATATTGAGAATACTTTTTGTTGAACTTGTCTCAGCCGGTCATTCAAGACGGTCGTATATATATATATATATACCTTTTATTTAGCACGTCTTTATGCTCAGGCGGACTTTGCCCAGTCGAGTGTGCATGAGCATAGGGATATTCTCTCGACCTGCGGTCGACCAGTTATATGCTAAGAATTATATATAAGGCTAAATGTCTTTATGCTCCGGCGGACTTTGCTTGGCCGAGTATATATGAGAACGTGGGTGCTCGGTCGGCCTATAGTCGACCGATAATATGCTAAGAATCATATATAAGGCTAAAATACCTTTATACTCAGACAAACTTTACCTGGCCGAGCATATATGGGCACATGGGTGCTCGCTTAGCCTGCGATCGGCCAGTAATATGCTGAGAGTCACATATAAGGCTAAATGCATTTATGCTCGGAAGAACTTTGTCCGGTCGAGTATATACGGGCACATGGGTGCTCACTCAGCCTACGGTCCGCCGATAATATGATGAGAATCACATATAAGGCTAAATGCCTTTATACTCGGGCAGACTTTGCCCGGTCGAGCATATACGAGCCCGTGGATGCTCGCTCGGCCTGCGGTCGACCGATAATATATTGAAAATCACATATAAGGCTAAATGCCTTTATGCTCGGGCGGCTTTGCCCAACCGAGCATATATGGGCACGTGGGTGATCGCTCGGCCTGCGGTCGGCCGGTAAAATGCTGAGAGTTACATATAAGGCTAAATGCCTTTATGCTCGGGCGGGGTTTGCCCGGTCGAGCATATACGAGCTCGTGGATGCTCGCTCGGCCTGCGGTCAACCGGTAATATGTTGAGAATCACATATAAGGCTAAATGCCTTTATGCTCGAGCGAACTTTGTTCGGTTAAGCATATACAAGCACGTGGATGCTCGCTCGGCCTGCGGTCGACTGATAATATGCTGAGAATTATATATAAGGATAAATGTCTTTATGCTTAGGCAGACTTTGCCCGGTCGAGCATATACGAGCACGTGGGTGCTCGCTCGGCCTGCGGTCGGTCGGTCACATATTACTCCAACTTTCTTGACCTAAACCTCTCTTTCACTCGCCAGGCCGACCTATCATAACCCATATCAAAATTCATTAATAATGATTTTATAATGTCTCAACATTAATGAAGACATTAAACACATTAATGGCGACATTAAACACAGCATTAAATTACCATAATTTGATTATTTATTACAGGCAAGGTGAGAGCTCCTATATAAGGAGGCTGGATCTTGAGCAAAGAGTAGAGCGGAAGATAAGCGAAAGAGAAATTAAAGCGAGATGAAGAGCAGGGAGCGAACCTCTGTCCACCCATGTTCTCCCATAAAACTCTCTCAGTTGTGCATCCGCTCAGCTGAACAACTCATGATAGCACTCAGGTGCATTCTCAGTTTGCCACAAATAACCAATGCTTGGTTGTGTTCGTGGTTTTGCCATTGTATCCTGGGAAACAGAGACCCCGAGAAAATCTCGAAGCATAGCCGGAGGTGGAGCGAATTTGTTTCAAGGAAACTGCATTGAGCACAGGCCTAGGCATCTTACTCAGTGAATTCTCTTTCTGACTCGACAATCGACTCTGATTCTGCTACGCACCACATCAAGTCCGCGACTTAGACCACCGGAAGCTTGGCAGAACCAGCCCCGCTAGCAACCTCAGATTATCAGCTCAGGTCATCTCGACAGATAAGTTACAATTAATTTTTTTATAATTTCAGTTTAGTTAATCCCCAATATCTCCTGTAACAGATTGTACAACAATCTTGAAACATACTCGATTCTTTGGAGATGGCCACAGAATAAAGTATTGAGGTGCAACAGACTCAACACATGAAGACCCCCTCCGCCCCGATTGGAACTGTGCCAATCAATCATGGGGACAAACCATTCAGTGGATTGAACTTCAAGAGGTGGCAGCAGAAGATGCTCTTCTACTTGTCCATGCTTAATCTAGCTCTGTTCTTGACCAAGGACCCTCCCAAGTGTGCTAAGGATGCTGATGTGCAGACCATCAGTGCAATGGAGGCATGAACTCATTCTGAATTCCTTTACCGAAACTACATCCTCAACTACCTTGTCCACTCGTTGTACGCTTTGTATAACATGAAGAGAATGGTTAAAGAGCTATGGGAGTCCTTGGACAAGAAGTACAAGACATAGGATGTAGGGGCCAAGAAGTTCATCATGGGTCGATTCCTGGATTACAAGATGGTTAACTCCAAGACGGTGATCTGCCAAGTCCAGGAGCTTCAGGTGATCTTGCATGAGATTCATTCAGAATGGATGGTTCTGAGTGAGACCTTCCAGGTGGCTACTATCATTGAGAAGTAGCCTCCAAGCTGGAAGGACTTCAAAAACTACCTGAAGCATAAGCGGAAGGAGATAAATGTGGAGGAACTCATTGATAGACTTCGTATCGAAGAAGACAACAAGAGTTGAGAGAGAAAGATGTTCTCTTAGGCTACTGTGAAAGACAACGTGATCGAGCATGGTCAAAGCTCAAAATGGAAGAACCCCAAGTCCTCCAAAATGGGACCCAGAGGAGGCATCAGCAAGAAGAAATTCTCTAGGAGGTGCTTCAACTGTGACCGAGTTGGTCACAAAACTTCGGAGTGCAGAAAGCTGAAGAAGAAGCAAGAGGCCAACTTGAACAATGGACTAGAAATAGATGACCTCTGCGTTGTGGTCTTTGAGTTGAACCTGGTGGGTTCAAATCCACGACAATGGTGGATCGATATTAGAGCCATCAGACATGTGTGCTGCAACAAGGAGCTGCTCCACAACTTCAAAGAAGTCAATGGAGATAAATTGTTCATGGGGAGCTTAGCAACCTCGGATATCATAGGCCAAGGAAAAGTGGTGCTGAAGATGACCTCAGAAAAGAACCTTACTCTGAACAATGTGTTATATGTTCCAAAGATTCAGAAGAATCTAGTGTCTGGATCACTGTTAAGCAAGCATGACTTTCGCATTATTTTTGAGTCAGACAGAGTTGTACTATCTAAGAATGGATTATTATAGAAAGAGACTATGTATATGATAGGCTGTTTAAACTCAATGTAATGACCATTAGGCCTAAGATAAATAAGAATGAAAGTTCTTCCACTTATATGCTTGAGTCTTCATGTTTATGACATGGTAGATGATAATGAGCATTTTTATATATTATTTTAGCTCTTATACTTAATATTTTTTATCATCTCATATACTTAAATTTTATTTTATATCACATTTTATGAGTTGATATTTATTTAGAGTCTTGATATAATTCTTACTATATTTTCTGGTATTTTATCTAAAAATGTGTATTTTATTTGTAGGGAAGTAATTTGGAAGATCTGAACTGTCCATAGAGATTAGCATCATCAAAAAAAAAAAAAGTCCACTTTGGATCCAAGAAGAGAGAAGCCCAATTTCACCCTCTAATGGATCCACATCTTCTTCTTCCACCAACTCAAAATCCAGATCCACTCACGCTTTATCTCATCCTCAAATCTGGTCCATTGATTCAAATTGAAGAGCATCCAAGGGTTGAGGAAAAATCCCTAATTTTGGACTCCTATTCCTTTCTTCTTTGCATGCGGACGCGGAGGAGAAGAGAGGCTACTTCTCCCACGCACGGACGCAAGCCAGCATCATGCCCTCAACCTCACGGTCGGCGGCTCACCTTCACCTCACGACCGCCGGCCGGCTGCTACCTCTCCTCTCCATGTCAATCTACGCCGCCATCAGCCGATTCTTCATCTGATTTCAGGCAGCAATCTCTTCCCAGAGAAAGTTTCTTCTCCCATTGTTGATACGTTGGGTTGGTTTGCATGGTTGTTGATTTGATGTAATTGATGTTTCTTGTTGGTTGATGAGTGCTTGTACTTAAGTTGTTCTCCCATATTTTCGATTTGCACGTACTCATGTTATTTTGATTCATGCTCTTAAGGTGTTTGACAAAATGCTTCTTCCAATAGTTAGGTTTAAATTCGTGCACTTTATTTTACTTGATTCTTGCTTGTTTTGTCTCTTTCAATTGCTCTAAGTTTTGTTCTTTATTTGGATGCAATTAGGTTAGATTAGATTTATTTAATGCTCTAGGATTCGTTCCATGCTTAGTTTTTTTATTGTCTTACTTTATGTTGTCTTTAATTTCCTTGCAATCATAGTTTAAGTTGGACTAGATGTTCTTATTTGCATCGTCTTTCATTTACTATGTTAGGTTCATTTAATACTTTGCTATTTCATTTCTTAGTTTAATTCCATTATTGGTGAAATCGTAGCGTAGAGTGACAATGCGTTATGAGATCACTATTAATGGATGTCTTTCATTAATTAGGATTAGATTTCATACTTGCATTGCTCTTTTGTTCCTTAGGTTTAATTTCATACTTATTTTGTTATTTCATATCGTAGGCTCAGAATTCAAAACTCAAACCCCCAGTTTCATATAAAAAATCCAAAAGCCATAACCAATCCTGAAGTTATCATCCTATCGTTACATTAGTTGGGAGATGACCCGAGTCAGCTCTATACTACTTTAGTGTAGAGGGGTTCAGTAACTTTAATTGTAATTTGATAAGCTCCCGTAGTACGACACTCGAACTCATATCAAATTTTAGTGTCATTGTCGGGAATGTGTAGTGGTGTTTGATAATTTTAGGATTATTTTTTTTAAAACAAAAAAATTTGTCAAATGCTTTAATGTTCATAGATTCATGTGTTTGATATCATATACTCATGTGTCTTCTAATCTTGTCTGTTAGTGTTTCAGTGTAAGACCAGGACAATTCTTTCAGTTCAATATGGATCTTTATTCTCAGCAATTTGGAGGTTTCAATGAATATCACAATTTGGATATTGGGCAAGTGAAGCACATATGTACTAATTATGGCAGTCCATCGCATCCAGTTGCTATATGCCATCTTATTCAAAAGACTGCTAGATTTCCTATGGAACCCCAGTATTTTCAACATCAATATCAAGAGGCATATGATCCAGCTCCTAGTACCTATAGTCATGACTGGGGTAATTATTCGACTTAGTGCTTTCAACCTCAGATTCCAGAGTAGCATGGATACTTTCAATCCCAATGCTATCAACCCCAACAAATTCCTGAGCAGTATAGAAATACACAACAACAGGCTATTAAGTATTCTCAATGTTACAATTCAGACTGGATGGGCCATAAAAATTTCATGTATGGGAATGAGCAACAACAATTGGATCAATCTTTTCCATCATACCAGAGGCCACAAGGATTTCAGGATGATTCTATGCCCACATGGTCACATTCGGTCCAACAGATCAATCCAGTACCTTGGGGAACATTTCAAGGGTTCACTGAAGAAGTTCATGCCCCTAGTCCATCAGAATTTCAAGATCTACAGGAGGTTATACAGCAAATGCAACAACAACAAGAGGCATATATCCAGTCTCAACAAAGAAATGAAGCATCACTACAAAATTGCCAAATATATCTAGATCAAATTGTAGCATCCATCAGCCAACGATAAGCCCAATTATCTAGTGAGGAGATGGATTCTAGAGATTGTCATAGCCTTGACCTTGATTCTACTATTATACAGGACTCCTCTGATTTTGTGTGTTGTGATGATATAGTTGTAATTGATTTTAATTCTGATGATATTGTTATTGTAGATATTGTTGATGCATGTGTTATTGGTGATGTTGAGGAGCTAGCTAAGCCTGATTATACATCTATCGATAAAGAAAGTATAGGGACTTGCATAGTGGAAGCAATGTTTCAAGAATCACCTAGTTTTGTTGCATGACATAAGAGTGTAGGGACTTGTGCTGTGGAGGCAGAGCCCCAAGAATCACTTCTTTTTGATGCACCACCAGAGCCTGAGCTATTACTTGATGAAGATGAAGTCACATCCATTATTCTAGAACCTCCAGGTACATTTCAGTGTAGCAATGTTAGTATTTCTTGTGATCTTTTAGAGAATTCCATAGAGGTTCCTAATATTGATTTTATTAGATGTGACTCATATTTGGATTCATGCTTGTCTAAGTTTGATATTGTTTCATCTCTTCCTTACCCCACATGCGTGTAGAAGGTGCGTTCTGTCCTTGGCCTTGTAGGTTTTTACAGGCCCTTGGAGTGGATGCCTAAGTTGAACCGCCTTCAACCTTCGGGAAGAACTTTAAAAAAGAATAGGGTGAAGGGAGCGGTCTTTACTTCAAATGCAAACATTCCACTCCCAACTTGGATTTTACACCTTAACTGATTGTAACCACCGAGAAGGATCATTCCACTACCGACATGGATTCTACTTCTGAATCGTCTTCAGCTGCCAGGAATAAAGGGGAGTTCGTTCCTTTCCTTTCGTTTTCTTACTTCTTTTTATCTTTACACTTGCATGTTTGTTTGCTTCTATACTTTGCTTCCATCCTTTGTTTTCTTATTTTGCATTTTGTTTGGTCTTGTTTATACCTTGCTTGATTTTGAGTCATATCTCCCTAGATGTCCCTTTATAATGCTTTGAGAATCGTAAAAGATAGTTAAGTTTGACTATCAAGTTTTGGTTTCCTTGGTATAGTTGGGTACATTAATTGCATTAGTTATTTGTTGTGGTGATGGACTCTATCTTGTTAGATTATGCATGATATTTGGTTATTCACCTAGTGGGGTTGTTGCCACGCTTATCCTTAATCCTCTTGTGTGTGATAGCACTTGTGATACTTGACACTCTAGAACTTGCTTTGATTCTTTTTGAAATTATGGTAACATAAGCTTGCATGAATATGATAGAGGTAAACTTTCTTGTTGATTTCTTACTTGTTTCTCTACTTTGTTGTTATTACCAGTAAGCATTTCACGTATTGCTTTCATGTATCATTGTACTTCCCTTGTTATATCTTCTCATTGTCATTATATTTTCATTATCATATCTTTATTGATTCATTCATTCCCTAGTCCTTTGATGAGAGCATTGGGTGATTGCATGATGAGTTATATTTTCATTGTCACATCTTTATTAGTTTATTTTAGCCCCTATTGTTGTGAGTTTTATCATGATTTGTTATATTGTCTGAGACAGACAAGTTTAAGTGTGGGGGGAGGCAAATTTGTATGAACGAATGCTTGTTGAAAAAAAAATCTCTCTATGTACTAAAAAAAAGAAAGAAAGAAGAAAAACAAAAACAAAAAAAAAGAAGAAAAAACATCAAAAAAAAAGTTGAAAAAAAATAAAAAGAGAGGAAAAAAAATTCTCAAGCATTTGTTATTTTGTTAGTGATGAACACGAAGAAATATCTCCATGGAAAGATTGATGTATATCCATTTTACATTGTTATTGAGAGATTCTCAAGAGTTAAGTTGTTAATACATACATGTATTTTGGAGATGTTATAAGTGGTTGATGTATATCGCATTGAGAATGTGCAAGGAGAGTTGAGTGTTGGATGTTTGATTGAGTTTTTGAGTATAGTATTTGATTAAATTCTTCATGTTGATTACCCCAATGCTCTCATATTCTCTTTGAATTCCTTTATTGTCTATCCTTCTTGTTATATTGTTTACATGTGAGGTTTTATTATTCATGATAAGTCCTTGATGTGCGTAGATTATATACTCTTTTATGCATACTTTGACGCGCATCTACTTGTATTTCATTGGCATAATCTATGTTTATTGCACCCTATTTCATTAGAATATCATATTTTCATTATATTCTGTTCGGAGATCTACTCTTTGCTTATTTTGATTGACAGGACGTGATTTGGAGCAAAAACAGAGTTTAAATGAAGTCGAGAGCTTCCAGAGTGACATGGGCATGCAAAACTATGTTTTCTTCACGTTCTGGCCGTGTAGAACTCACATGGGAGTGTTAAGGCCGTGTAGGGGTCATGTTGGGGCCGTGTGAACTTCACATGGCCGTGTGAAGGCCGTGTGAACCTCACACGGCCGTGTGAGGTTTTCTGCACTGCAGACTAAAACTAAAACGGCCATAACTTTGTGCTCGGTTGGAGATTTGGGTATTCTTTATACCAACTTGTAGATAACTTCAAGATCTACAACTTTGATGAAGACTTCAACGGGAGAAAACCCCATCTTGGTGGCCTAAAAGATGTTGCAATGAAACATAACTATTCAAAGCTAAGACAAAGGGTGTGCAAGGGCCATGCAAGGGGGTGTGAGCTGCACACGGCCATGTATGGCATCTAGTGCTGAAACCTTACATGGCCGTGTAAATCTACACGGCCATGTGAGGTTTCCAGAGGCCAAGCAGGACATGGCCGTGTGGATCTACACGGCCATGTGAGGTTTCCAGAGGCCAAGCAGGTGGTGGCCGTGTGGATCTATACGGCCGTGTGAGGTTTCCAGAGACCAAGCAGGTGGTGGCCGTGTGCACCACACGGCCGTGTAGCATTTCCAGAGAGCAAGAGGGCCTTGGCCGTGTGCACCACACGACCGTGCAGTATTGGTAGAGAAGGAATTGGACATGGCCGTGTGGATCTCACACGGCCGTGTCGAGGGGCTGTGTGGCGCCCGATTCCCTCCTCTATTTAAACCTTCCTTCATGAATTGAAAGGGGATCTCTCTCCCCCTTTGGAAGAAAGCAAGATTTGGTGGTTTCCTCCCATTCTTGGGAGGATTTCTGGGCGATTCTAAGGGAGATCTCGACGATTTCGACTCCGGAGCGAGGATTGGATCCGAAGACAAGGCTTCTTCGTAGATAAGTTTTCTCTTTCCCCCCTCTTCTTGTTTTCTTGGATTGGGGATTCAAGGAAAGCTTGTAATCTCTATTTCTTCGGATTTTCTTCCTCGATTCATGGAGTAGATCTTGTATTCTAGGATTAAGGGAGTATTTGTACGATGGATTGATGTAATCTCTTATGGATTTGCCATTTTCTTGTTTCAATGACATTATCTTGCTTGTATCAATTAGATCTTGAATGATTGATGGTGATTTGTGCTTAATTCTCATTCTTGATTGATTGTTTGGATTTTTTATGGACTTTGTAAAGATAAACTCTCACTCGATCATCCGAGGGATCCACGTGACAGGTGCAAGCCCGTGTAAGGACGTTTGAGAGATAATCTTGAAGAGGAAATAGGGATATTCAAGAGAGTAGGATGGATTTTATGATTAGCTTCTTGTATCTTGATGGATTAATGAGTCGTGGGCTTCTACGTTGATATCCGAGGAAGGCATAGTAATAGGTGCACTTCTGTGTAAGGACAACATAGGTTCATGTCTATTTAATCCTATTTAGATACATTTCTCAGTCCTTAGCCGGTTGTCTATTGCAAGAGGGAACCGGCAACTTTCTACATGTTTGGCAATTGAGGGATAAGAATTGGTGAACCATTTACATTCAAGAAGTCTTACAAAGAAATCGAAACTCCTAGAATCTTCCTTTATCATAACCCAAAACTCTAAACTCTTGTTTGTTGATCTTTAATATTAGATTTGTTTACCTTTACTTTGCTTTTGAAACGATTGGATAGTTGTTTAGCTAATTCGCATTGAGATATTTCTAGTTCTTATTCCAGTCCCTGTGGATACGATAATCTTTTATATTACTTGCGACATTTCCGTACACTTGCGGAGACGAACAGTCCTCTTGATTTATGTGTACTTATGTTTACATTAGTGAAGAAATAGAAAATAAGCAAGCATATGATAGTGCAATGTCATGAGTGCTTTAGAGAGAGCTCCACTTTCATATTTATTATTTATGTGAGCATTAGTGCATATATCCACCTTGTGAGGTTCTATCATGCTTAGTCTATTCAAGTTGATTGAAATTACCATGCTTCTTGACTTATGTGAGAATTGAAAACATGAATACCTTGATTCTTAAAACTTGATCATCCTAAATAACTTTCTTTTACTATTTGCAAAATATTGCTAGGGAATTGATAGGGAGATGAGTTTTTTGTTGCTTCTTAGTTTAATTTCACTTGCCGAGACGTGCAAGAATAAGTGTGGGGGAATTGATAATGAGCATTTTTATATATTATTTTGGCTCTTATACTTAATATTTTCTTATCATCTCGTATACTTAAATCTTATTTTATATCACATTTTATGAGCTGATATTTATTTAGAGTCTTAATATAATTCTTCCTATATTTTCTGGTATTTTATCTAAAAATGTGCATTTTATTTGTAGGGAAGTAATTTGGAATATCTAAACCGTCCATAAAGATCAGCATCATCAAAAAAAATCCACTTTGGATCCAAGAAGAGAGAAGCTCAAATCAATCTTAAGCCCAATTTCACCCTCTAATGGATCCACATTTTCTAATGGATTTGGATCTTCTTCCACCAACTCAAAATCCGGATCCACTCAAGCTTTATCTCATCCTCAAATCTGGTCCATTGATTCGAATTGAAGAGCATCCAAGGGTTTAGGAAAAATCCCTAATTTTGGACCCCTATTCCTTTCTTCTTTGCACGCAGATGCGGAGGAGAAGAGAGGCTAGTTCTCCCACGCACCGACGCAAGCCAACTTCATGCCCTCAACCTCACGGTCGGCGGCTCACCTTCACCTCACGACCGCCGGCCGGCTGCTACCTCTCCTCTCCATGTCAATCTACGCCACCATCCGATTCTTCATCTAATTTCAGGCAGCAATCTCTTCCCAGAGAAAGCTTCTTCTCCCATTGTTGATACGTTGGGTTGGTTTGCATGGTTGTTGATTTGATGTAATTGATGTTTCTTGTTGGTTGATGAGTGCTTGTACTTAAGTTGTTCTCCCATATTTTCGATTTGCACGTACTCATGTTATTTTTGTTAGGATCGTTGTACTCGGCTAGAGAGGGGGGTGTGAATAGCCGACCCCAAATTGCTCGTTTCTTCCTACGATTAGGGTTAGCGCAGCGGAAATGAAACCGTAGAAACGAAAAGGAAGAAGACAAACCTCAAACTCGATGGATGTAACGAGGTTCGGAGATATACTCCTACTCCTCGGCGTGTCCGTAAGGTGGACAAAGCCTATCAATCCGTCGGTGGATGAGACCCCGGAAACCCGACTAATAATCACTCCTTCTGGGTGGAGAAACCTCGCCACAATGTCTTGCAACAGCAAGATAAACAGGAGTACAAGAATACAGCAGGAAACTAAGTACAATACAAAAATGTAATAACCCTAGCTTGCCTTCTTGTCGACTGGATGAAGCAACAACTTCACGGGAATCCAACCACAGCACCAAACTGTCCAGTTGAAGTCCCAGCCGAGGGAAGCTCACGCGAAGCTTCAGCGAAGAAGAGCTCAACAAAGCTCAAGCAGAAATACTTCAGCAGTCAGTAGGAAGAAGAGGAAGAAGAAGGATCCGGTTCTGTAGTGCCTCTCGATCCTTTTATAACCTCTGATATCCTGAGCCAACCTGCGAACCTGCAAGGCAAAAAGGCCAGAACACAGAAGCCCGAAATAGCCTAGCCGTTGAGTCACAACGGCTAGGCCTGGACCGATCAGGCTCCACCCTGATCGGTCCAGGGTGCTGCTGATCGGTCATGGGGACCGATCAGGCTCTATGCTGATCGGTCCCTAGACCGATCAGAATGCTTTACAGAGAGTGGCCCAACTCTCTGTGCGTACCCTGATCGGTCCCGGCGACCGATCAGGCTTCATGCTGATCGGTCCCCAGACCGATCAGTAAGCTCACAGAGGCACACTGATCGCTTTCTGATCAGTCTCCAGACCGATCAGGAAACCACAGTATCACTGGATCGGTCTGCCGACCGATCCAATGGCTAGGTTAGAGCTTCCAGCTCTAAACCCTAACGCCTGGTCTAGAGAACGAGCTACCGAGCCCTCTCTGACCTAGTCCGGAGAACGAGCTACCGAGCCCTCTCCGACTTCCACGTCCAGTCCAGAGAACGAGCTACCGAGCTCTCTCTGACCTAGTCCGGAAAACGAGCTACCGAGCCCTCTCCGACTTCGTCCGGTCCAGAGAACGAGCTACCGAGCCCTCTCCGACTCCATCCGATCCAGAGAACGAGCTACCGAGCCCTCTCTGATCACAGTCCGGAGAATGAGCTACCGAGCTCTCTCCGACTTCCCATGCTAAGTTTCCATACTTGGACTTCTCCGTGCCAAGTCTCCATACTTGGACTTTTCCCGTGCCAAGCTCTCTGCTTGGACTTTTCACTAGATGTCTGGTCAACCTTGACCCATCTGGATTTCCCTTGCCTGGTTTCACTCACCAGGACTTTCCAACTGCCTGGCTTCACTCACCAGGACTTTCACAACTGCCTGGCTTCACTCACCAGGATTTTCCCACTGCTTGGCTTCACTCACCAGGACTTTCACCAACTGCCTGGCTTCACTCACCAGGACTTTCCCACTGCCTGACTTCACTCACCAGGACTTTCACCAACTGCCTGGCTTCACTCACTAGGACTTTTCCACTGCCTGGCTTCACTCACCAGGACTTTCACTTTCACCTAGCTTCACTCACTAGGGTTTTCACCTGGCTTCACTCACCAGGATTTCCAATCTGCCTGGCTTCACTCACCAGGACTTTTCCGTCTGCCTGACTTCACTCACCAGGACTTTCCAATCAAGTATCCGGTCAACCTTGACCTACTTGACTCTTCTTCATTCAACCTGATCAGACCCTGATCAGTATCTCTCCACATGGACAACTGCACCTGCATTGTCCATGTCTACATGTCTTTCTGTATTGTCAAACATCGAAACCATGACCAAGGTTTACGCTTGGTCAACTAGGTCAACCTTGACCTATTAGAAATTGCACCAACAATCTCCCCCTTTTTGATGTTTGACAATACCTTTAAGTTAGGCTAATCCAATAGCCTCAACTTTCTTCATGCCACTAGGTAATGAAACATAAGTTACAACCTTACATTCTCCTTCTAAGAAGGCAACCTCCTTCTTAGATAATGAAGGCCTAACTTAAACCCTTCATTCTCCCCCTATTGGCACACATCAACAAACTCTCCCCTTGAAGAGTAAGTTATCGTTGTTCACAACTTCATTTGTTGTGATCAACAAACTCTCCCACTAACTCCAATGTTCTTCCTTGAACATTCTCTAGACATTCTCTCCCCCTTTTTGATACACATCAAAAGGAGTAAATCAAGGTCAAGAGTTTCTTCCTAATGAAAGTCTCATACCTTTCATTGAAACCCTTAATTTCCCCCTTGATACTAAATTCAACAATCAACTTAGTGATAATCCCATATCACTCATTCTCAAAAATTTCGACGAGTAAAAACTCCCCCTAAAGGTCAACTCCCCCTTGACCATTGCACCAACAATGTCTTGGAGAGTTCCAAACCTTTAGAAACCTAAAACACCACTTCCCGAGCTGAAATTTCAGACAACCAGTCGAATTTCAGCAAGTTGGCACGCCCTGATCGGTCACCGGACCGATCAGGCTTCCTCTGGATCGGTCCAGTGACCGATCAAGAAATCCCTGGATCGGTCCAGTGACCGATCCAGACACTGATGGACAGATTTCTGAATTTTTCCTTCTCGAAATTCAGAGACCTCTAGAAAATCACAGAAAATTCGAAAAATTATGAAATTTTGAGTATACATTCATCATACCACATACTATCATGGAAAAATAGTTTTCTATTAAAATATCTTCCATTTTTCAATCTTGATACAAAGTTCAAAAGACTTTGAAATAGCTCAAAGTTAAGTCATCTTTGTATCAACTTGTTCAATGATGAAGGCTATTACTAGAAAAGCTTCATCAAGGTTTTTCAAATCAATTTTGAAATGATTTTAAACCCTTTAATTTGGGACCATAATCTCAGGACTATATGTACATGACTTGTACACAAGTTTTCCCTATGATCCTCCAATTTCGAATTAGGCTCATCTAGGTACAAGAACTATGCACCTTGATCCTAACTCATCATCCTAATATCTCACACACATCTAAGGTGTATCAAACACATCCAAGTCAATTTTGATGTGAGATATGAGTTTAGGTCATCTTAGGCTAAGTTCTCATGCATTTTCTAAACAACAATTTGATCTCCATATCAAATTGTGTTTTTGTCCTTAAATCAAATTAATTGATTTTAAATGCAAAAGATGATGACATGGCATATAATGATATCATATGTAAAAATATGTGCCAATGTCATGATGTCATGTCATAAAGTATGAAACTTAAATAGAGCATGACATTTAACTAAAGCATTATCATGACATTTCAAATGATGATAAATTAAGTATGATGTCATGACATGGCATATGGCAAACAATATATGGCAAATAACATGTAAAGGTATAGAAAATACCTAACTCTAGCCTTAGTTGCCATTTTTGATCATATTACCATAAAATCCATATTCCTAAGTGTATTAGACCTAAAATCATATACTAAGGATTTTTAGATCACTATGTGCCAATTAGATTGACCCTAGAAAACTCTTCAATTGTGATTGGCACATCCTAAACTCCTTATGAATAATTTTCCATTTCATTTCCAAGGCTTGATTACACCTTGAAAATTCCTAAAGTGCCACCTTTTGCCATGATTAGGTTAACTACCTATTCAAGTAAGGTTGGCACACCCTAACTCATCTAGCGTGATGAAATCACGCTCCTAGGAATCCAATACCTATTGGAGCTCATTGGGTTCACTAAATATTCACTAGGGATGTCTTCCCTAGCAACCCTCCTAATGACCCTCCTATGCTTTAAAGCCTTGGTCATTTGGGACTCATCAAGATCCACTCTAGGGGTGACTCCCCTTGTGACCTTGGTGATGGTCTTCCTAGCCCTAGATTTTGTTCCATAATCGAATGGAACATTATGATAAGTGGGCTTGACCACTTCGGACTTAGGTTTGTGACCCAAACCTTTCTTGTCCTTGGACATTGGTTTTTGACCCTTAAACCCTAGAGATGACTTCTCCAAGTTCTTAAGAGTCTTTTCCAAAGTATCAAGTCTTGACCTCAAGACTTGATTCTCCTTCTCTAATACTTCAATTTTTAATTTTTCATTTTTCTTTGAGGTATTCCTAGGCATGTGTCTAGTTGTTTTGGGGTTCCTACCTAGATTTTCCTTAACCTTAGATGAATTAATCCTAGGGTTGGTATTTCTAGTGTTGTCCTTACCTAGACTAACATGCTTGGCACCTAAGCACATGTATTGGTTCCTAAAATTAACATGCTTATCATTATTAGCAATTGCAATAAAACTACTAGCATGTGTCTTATTAGAATTGCAATAATGTGCCTTAAAAGGTACCTTAGAGTTTGCCTTAGCTCCCCCTATCAACGTGCTCGGTCTCTTGTCCTTATGAGGTTGCCTCCCCCTCGGACATTGACTCCTATAGTGTCCCCTTTGATTGCATTGAAAACACACCACGTGCTCCTTGCCTTTACGTATCGGGACTCCGGCTTTCTTGACCTTTGGCGCCGGTGGGGGCTTTCTAATCCTCTTTGGACACTTACTCTTGTAGTGCCCAAATTCCCTACACTCAAAGCACATTATGTGTAATTTGCTAGAAATTAAAATGCTTGAGTTACCTAGGTTTGAGGATGGATGAAAGTTCTCTTCTTCATCCCTTCCGGAGGTAGAAGCTTCTTCTTCTTCTTGCTCCGAACTTGAAAAGGAGCTCTCCTCCACTTCATCCTTAGATGTTGAGTGGCCCTCAACTTCTAATTCGACACTTCCATGATGTGAGCTACTTGGCTCACTTGACTCCTCCTCATGGCTTGAATTGGAGCTCTCCTCATGGAACTTCGCCAAGTTGTTCCACAACTCCTTGGCATCGTTGTAACCACCTATCTCACACAAGACATCATTAGGTAATGAAAATTCCAGAATTTTCATTACCTCGTCATTGATTCCGGATCGGTGGATTTGATCCTTCGTCCACTTTTTCTTCTAGATAGGTTTTCCTTCTTCATCCATTGGAGGAGCGAAACCTACTTGGACACAACTCCAATTCTCAAGATTAGTCATAAGAAAATATTTCATTCTTACCTTCCAAAACGCAAAGTCGTCGCGATCGTAGAAGGGTGGAATCGTGATGTCTTCTCCAAGTAGATCCATTCTCTAGCTTGTGCTCCCTTGGGTGTTAATCCGTCGAAGAGCAACCTCGCTCTGATACCACTTGTTAGGATCGTCGTACTCGGCTAGAGAGGGGGGTGTGAATAGCCGACCCCAAATTGCTCGTTTCTTCCTACGATTAGGGTTAGCGCAGCGAAAATGAAACCGTAGAAACGAAAAGGAAGAAGACAAACCTCAAACTCAATGGATGTAACGAGGTTCGGAGATATACTCCTACTCCTCGGCGTGTCCGTAAGGTGGACAAAGCCTATCAATCCGTCGGTGGATGAGACCCCGGAAACCCGACTAATAATCACTCCTTCTGGGTGGAGAAACCTCGCTACAATGTCTTGCAACAGCAAGATAAACAGGAGTACAAGAATATAGCAGGAAACTAAGTACAATACAAAAATGTAATAACCCTAGCTTGCTTTCTTGTCGACTGGATGAAGCAGCAACTTCACGAGAATCCAACCACAGCACCAACTGTCCAGTTGAAGTCCCAGCCGAGGGAAGCTCACGCGAAGCTTCAGCGAAGAAGAGCTCAACAAAGCTCAAGCAGAAATACTTCAGCAGTCAGTAGGAAGAAGAGGAAGAAGAAGGACCCGGTTCTGTAGTGCCTCTCGATCCTTTTATAACCTCTGATATCCTGAGCCAACCTGCGAACCTGCAAGGCAAAAAGGCCAGAACACAGAAGCCCGAAATAGCCTAGCCGTTGAGTCACAACGGCTAGGCCTGGACCGATCAGGCTCCACCCTGATCGGTCCAGGGTGCTGCTGATCGGTCATGGGGACCGATCAGGCTCTATGCTGATCGGTCCCTAGACCGATCAGAATGCTTTACAGAGAGTTGCCCAACTCTCTGTGCGTACCCTGATCGGTCCCGGCGACCGATCAGGCTTCATGCTGATCGGTCCCCGGACCGATCAGTAAGCTCACAGAGGCACACTGATCGCTTTCGATCGGTCTCGCACCGATCGAAACCACGGTATCGATCGGTCTGCCGACCGATCCAATGGCTGGGTTAGAGCTTCCTCTAAACCCTAACGCTGGTCTAGAAGGCGAGCTGGGCCCTCTCGGCCTAGTCAGGAGAACGAGCTACGAGCCCTCTCCGACTTCCACGTCGATCCGAGAACGAGCTACAGGGCTCTCTCGACCTAGTCCGGAAAGCGAGCTACAGCCCTCTTGACTTCGGTCCGGAGAACGAGCTCAGAGCCCTCTCCGACTCCATCCGATCCAGAGAATGAGCTACCGAGCCCTCTCTGATCACAGTCCGGAGAACGAGCTACCGAGCTCTCTCCGACTTCCCATGCCAAGTTTCCATACTTGGACTTCTCCGTGCCAAGTCTCCATACTTGGACTTTTCCCGTGCCAAGCTCTCTGCTTGGACTTTCCGTGCAAGTCTCCATACTTGGACTTTTCCTTGCCAAGCTCACTGTGGACTTTCCAACTGCTGACTTCACTCACGGGACTTTCCCTTGGCTTCACTCACGGGACTTTCCCACCGGCTTCACTCACCAGGACTTTCACCAACTGCCTGGCTTCACTCACCAGGACTTTCCCACTGCCTGGCTTTACTCACCAGGACTTTCACTTTCACCTAGCTTCACTCACTAGGGTTTTCACCTGGCTTCACTCACCAGGATTTCCAATCTGCCTGGCTTCACTCACCAGGACTTTTCCGTCTACCTGGCTTCACTCACCAGGACTTTCCAGTCAAGTATCCGGTCAACCTTGACCTACTTGACTCTTCTTCATTCAACCTGATCAGACCCTGATCAGTATCTCTCCACATGGACAACTGCACCTACATTGTCCATGTCTACATGTCTTTCTGTATTGTCAAACATCGAAACCATGACCAAGGTTTACGCTTGGTCAACTAGGTCAACCTTGACCTACTGGAAATTGCACCAAAAATTTTGATTCATGCTCTTAAGGTGTTTGACAAAATGCTTCTTCCAATAGTTAGGTTTAAATTCGTGCACTTTATTTTACTTGATTCTTGCTTGTTTTGTCTCTTTCAATTGCTCTAAGTTTTGTTCTTTATTTGGATGCAATTAGGTTAGATTAGATTTATTTAATGCTCTAGGATTCGTTCCATGCTTAGTTTTTTTATTGTCTTACTTTATGTTGTCTTTAATTTCCTTGCAATCATAGTTTAAGTTGGACTAGGTGTTCTTATTTGCATCGTCTTTCATTTACTATGTTAGGTTCATTTAATACTTTGCTATTTCATTCCTTAATTTAATTCCATTATTGGTGAAATCGTAGCGTAGAGTGACAATGCGTTATGAGATCGCTATTAATGGATAGATAGGATATCTTTAATTAATTAGGATTAGATTTCATACTTGCATTGCTCTTTTGTTCCTTAGGTTTAATTTCATACTTTTTTTGTTATTTCATATCGTAGGCTCAGAATTCAAAACTCAAACCCCCAGTTTCATATAAAAAATCCAAAAGTCATAACCAATCCTGGAGTTATCATCCTATCGTTACATTCGTTGGGAGACGACCCGAGTCAGCTCTATACTACTTTAGTGTAGAGGGGTTCGGTAACTTTAATTGTAATTTGATAAGCTCTCGTAGTATGACACTCGAGCTCATATCTGTAGACTAGGGCATGTTAACTACGATGTGTTGTGTAGATTAATAAACATGTAAAGCATACCTATATTCCACCTTGACCCAAAACACAAGTGTGATATTTGTGTTGAAGCAAAAATGATAAGGTCATCCTTTCAATATATTAAAAGAAGCAACGAACCACTCGGGCTAATTCACACTGATGTGTGTGACCTCAAAGGTACACCAACACGTGGTGGGAATAAATACTTCATCACTTTTATAGATGATAACACAAAATACTGTTATGTGTATCTTCTCAAAAGTAAGGATAAAGTTATAGAGAAATTTGCTCTCTATAAGAATGAGGTTGAAAACCAGTTTAATAGAAAGATTAAGGTGGTTCGAAGTGGCCGAGACAGTGAATACATATCACCATTCGCTGAGTTGTGTGTTGAACATGAGATTAGACAAGAAACAATAGCTCCTTATACTCCTCAGTAAAATAGAGTTGCTGAGCGGAAGAATTAAACTCTAAAGGAGATGATGAATGCTCTTCTATTGAGTTCTAGATTGTCAAAGTTCATGTGGGGGAGGAAGTTGTGTTAACAACTAATTACCTTTTAAATAAAGTGCCCCGAAAGAAAATAGATAAGAGCCCTTATGAGTTGTGGAATGGAAGACAACCATCCTATAAATATTTACGAATGTGGGGATGTCTTGCCAAAGTTTTGGTGTTTGATCCGAAAATAATTAAGATAGGATCAAAGACTGTTGATTGCATATTCATTAGGTATGCACATAACAGCAATGCGTATCGATTTTGTGTGTATGAGTCACATAAACCAGAGATACACAAGAACTCGATAATCAAATCGAGAAATGTCTCATTCTTCGAGAATGTGTTTCTATATAAGACCCGAGAGGATGCTAACTTCTCAAAGCAAGCATATAAAACACAAGGTGAAGATGATAATGAGGAACTAGTGGAGGTTGAGCTTAGACGGAGTAAAAGAGCTCAGGTAAAAAAATCCTATGGATAAGATTTTATCACTTTTATGTTGAAAAGTGAGCCCTGAAGTTACTCAGAAACTGTAGGCTCTCATGATGGACCTCACCGAAGAGAAGCAATTACATCTGAGATGGAATCTAACTTGCAAAATCATACTTGGAACTTGTGGATCTTCCTCTGGGAAGTAAACCACTAGGTTGCAAGTGGATCTTTAAGAAGAAAATGAAGTCAGATGGCACAATTGATAAGTATAAGGTCAGATTGATAATCAAAGGATATCGACATCGAGAAGGCCTTGATTACTTTGATATGTATTCTTCGGTGTTGAGAATAACTTCTATTAGAGTATTGTTGGCTATTGTCGCTCTATGGAATCTCGAAGTACATCAGATGGATGTAAAGACAGTCTTTCTAAATGAGGATTTAGAAAAGGAAATCTACATGGAGCAACCTGAGAAGTTTTCTGTGCCAAGATAGAAAAACAAGGTTTGTAGATTAGTGAAGTCATTATATGGCTTGAAACAAGCACCAAAGCAGTAGCATGAGAAATTTGATAATGTCATGAAGGAATGAGGATTCAAGATTAATAAATGTGATAAATATGTCTATATGAAAGTCATAGAGAATGACTACATCATCTTGTGTCTATATGTAGATGGCATACTTATCATTGGGAGTAATGATAAGATAATCAAATCGACTAAAGATATGTTGAACTCAAGATTTGACATGAAAGACATGAGTGTAGCTGATGTGATTCTAGAAATCAAAATTCTTAGAACAATAGAAGGACTTGTTCTTAGTCAGTCTATTTCATGGATAAGATTCTTGAGAAATTCACCAAGGGTGGCACTGCATTGGCACGAACGCCGATAGATATGAGTCAAAATCTATCAAAAAAATCAAGGTGAAAGTATCTCTCAGATAGAGTACTCTCGAGTGATTGGAAGTCTGATATACTTAATGAGTTGTACATGACCAGACTTAGCCTACGCAGTAAGTAAACTGAGTAGATACACGAGTAATCCTAGTGTTGAGCACTGGAAAGGGATAATAAGAGTACTGAGGTACTTAAGGTATACTCATGAATATGGACTGCACTATATGAGATATCTTGCTATAATCGAAGGATACAATGATGCGAGTTGGATATCTGATATAACAGATTCTAAGTCTATGAGTGGATATGTATTCACTCTAGGAGGTGCATCCATTTCCTGGAAATCTTCTAAGCAAACCTTAATAACCAGATCCATGATGGAGTCTGAGTTTGTAGCTCTTGACAAATGTGGTGTAGAGATTAAATGACTACAACAATTCTTAGAAGATATTCCGAGATGGCCAAAACTGATGCCAGCAATTTGCATACATTGCGATAGTCTATTGGCAATTGGCCGGGCATAGAGCCATCTGTATAATGATAAGTCTAGGCATATATGTCGTAGACATAATATCATTAGAGAACTACTCTCAACGAGAGTTATCACTGTTGACTATATGAAGTCAAAGGATAACCTAGCCGATTCGCTAACCAAAGGGTTAAATCAAGAGTTAGTTACGAGTTCATCACGAGGAATGGGCCTGATGTCATTGTTAGCGATCAGTTCAGAAGACATTCAACCTATGCTAACTGGAGATCCCAAGAACTAGGCTCAAAGGGATAACTAATTTGCACTGACTAGACACACTATGGGGGAACAACCCAATGAATTAGTGAAGGATGGAGGTTAAACACATGACTTTTAATGATCAAGAAGAGTAGATGGCTACTCTCGAGGGATTACCTATGTGAGAAAGAAGTGGGGTCATTTCAAAGAGAATTAGAGGCACAATTCTTAAAGCTTCTCATAGAACTAAGCGTGTTCATGGCAAAGAACGAACACACTCATAAGAGCTTAGTTGTATCAAGAAGAGTCCTAGGTGAGATATATCAATGCTTACATAGACGGAAGAACAGTTTAAGGACATCATGTCTACTGTCGGCCAGTAAGTAAACAGATCTTCACAAGAAAAGGTTCAAAGGGTAAAATCTATCTATCCTATATTTGACTCAACTGTTGAATGCTATCGTATACCCTATTTTCCATTCATGTGGGGGATTATTGGAAATGTGAACGGAATAAAAAGGTGAAGATGAAGAGACTCTATTATGCATGGGTTTAGTCTCACATTAGAAGTCTCTTGGCTTTATTGTTGGTTTAAATTATGACACATGCATTGATGTTGTAAACATATGCATGGGGAGAGATTCTCTCATGCGTAAGTGCGCAGGGATGGGTGCAAATTCAGGGCCCGGATTATGCTGAATCAAGGTTGACTCGTGTGCGAGCACGACCTGTGCATGTCGAATGCTGGACCGGTCGAGGCAAAATTTGCCCAAAAGAATGAATCAACATATTGCCACTTGAATCTCTTTTTGCTATATACTCAAGTGTGTAGCGGAAGAATTAATATGAAATTAATGGTGATTCCGTAATGTCTCGACATTAATAGTGGTATTAAACTCATTAATGGTGATTTCTTAACGTCTCATTATTAATGGTGATATTAAACTCATTAATAATGATTTCGTAACGTCTAGACATTAATTAAGACATTAAACTCATTAATGACTACATTAAACCCAGCATTAAATAATCATAATTTGATCATTTATTGTAGGCAAGGTGAGAGCTCCTATATAAGAAGGTTGGATTTTGAGCAAAGAGTAGAGCAGAAGATAAGCAAAAGAGAAAGCGAGAGGAAGATCAGAGCGAACCTCTATCCACCCATATTCTCCCACAAAACTCTCTCAGTTGTGCATCCGCTTGGCTGAACAACTCGTGATAGCACTCAGGTACATTCTCAGTTCGCCATGAACAGCGAGTGCTTGGTTATATTCATGGTTTTGTCATTGTATCCTGGGAAGCAGACGACCCGAGCGAACCTCGAAGCATACCTAGAGGTGGGGTGAATTTGTTTCAAAGAAACTATGTTGAGTGCAAATCTTGGCATCTTACTCGGTGAATTCTCTTTCCGACTCGGTGATCGACTCCCGATTCTGCTATGCTCTGCATCGACTCCGCGACTCAGACCACCGGAAGCTTGGCAAAATCAACCCCACTGGCAGTATGAGATTATCAACTCAGGTCATCTCGACAAATAAGTTCAAATTGATTTTGTGTAATTTTAATTCAGTTAATTCCCC
Organism: Zingiber officinale; assembly: GCF_018446385.1. Classification (NCBI taxonomy): domain Eukaryota; kingdom Viridiplantae; phylum Streptophyta; class Magnoliopsida; order Zingiberales; family Zingiberaceae; genus Zingiber; species Zingiber officinale. Next base: position 114,783,590 of record NC_055997.1, read on the forward strand.
AATATCTCTGGCAACAGGTTGTCCAAGACTTATTTGCGACAAAAAGTTTTTCATCATAGATTTCATGACAGATTAATTTTGTGATGTTTTTTTTTACAAAATTTGTCATCAAATTCATCATAAAATAATCATTTCTTTTAGTGAAGTTCATGACTTGGTTATTTGACAGAAAATTATATGTCCCCACGAGACACATAGTTGGCTAAAAGGTAGTAGATTTGTTATAATAAAGCAGGAAAAATTCCTCCCATTTTTTATCCATTTGGCGGTCGACAATATATAAATTGACTCTGTAATTTATCTTCCTTCATATAATTTGGAAATGAATTATGAGATTATGAGTATGATGAGTATAATAAATGACTCGGTTATCTAACATATATTTAATTGGACAATACTAAATGTCTTGACTCTACCCGATTAGGATAGGTTTTTTATAAATTTTAATTCATTATTAAGGGTGGCAGTCAATTATATTCTTTTTCACCCATTTTTATATTTAATTTTAAAAATAATATCTAATTAATTTTTTTAATTAGCTTAATTAATTTTTTAATTAGCTTAATTAATTTTTTAATTAGCTTAATTAATTTTTTAATCAAGTAATTTCATCTGGTCGAACAGTTACTCCATTATGCATCTCATTTAAAGTTTGTTCTACTTCTGAAATTTAAATTCTATAATAAAAATTTTAATTTTTATGCCTATTTAACCTACTTAAATTACCTAAGTTAAGTTAGTCATCTAAATCTTCATTAAAAAGTATACCATAACTTAAAACCTGAGTTCTCAATCAGTTTTACCTTTTTACATATCCATTTTGTGTCTTGTATACACAAAATACTAATTCTTCTTATAATCATCATATCTAGTACCTCTATTGATTTACTAGTGAGGGTTTATATATTCCATATTCTAAATCTTAGATTATTAGTTTTCCTATCATATTTATTTTTATATAACCTATGGTGTGAGAACTTTTACCTATTAACACTATACCCAAATTCTTATGGAGATGTTGGAGTCCTTGTCGAAACATTATAGTCAAACCTTGTAATACAAACTCTTGCATATTTAGCATTACACCCGAATTTTAGAGATGTAGCGGTTATTTCCAAGACGTTATAATCAAACCCTATAATGTGTTCCTTCCGGGAAACAACCTAGCATGAGCACAATAGTTTAATGGATCTATTTATTGAATATTTGTCATAGTTTTAGCGCAGAGTGACAACCTAACACAACCCTCCTCCTTTATCCGAGTTTGGGACCGGCCATGACTGGCTTGTCTTGGACAGAGTTAAATAATTCGTTTTATATTTGAAATAAAAGTGAATATATAATCAATTATTTTTATCCATTACAACGGTTATTCCCTTGGGACCCTAGTCATAAATTGGAAATAAAGAGGATTTTCAAGAAAAAATGTGGTAATTACATCCAGCATGTACTGAATCATGGTAAGACTAGGGGAAAAAGCCACCTTGCATCACCAAGAAAAATTGGACTAGGATCTCTAATTTTTGGCAACCGAGGAGAACGAATAAAGGAGTGAATAGAATAGAATAAATCAAGTTTATAATTCTAGAGACTCGTTTGCGATATTTGCCAGAGACTCTATTTGATACATAAATTGATAATTTTTTAACCCTCCCACTAATTTTTTAATCTATTTCATACTATTTCAATGAAGAAGAAGCCTACATTTATAGATACTTTCACACACATATTTACAAAAAAAAAAAATGATAATCCCAGTTAGCCTCATTGACTATCTCTGGGGGTGACCGACACATATTTACAAAAAAAGACAAGACTTTGAGTGGAGATAGAGCTAGATCAATTAAGCTTTGGACTAATTAGGATTATATATGTTTCTAAATTATTGTTATTGTAAATTTATTTTAATTTTTCTCATTACAATATAGGATAAATATGATGATTTAGAGCTAGCACAGAGATGTTCATGTGCTGTTGATGATAATCAGGGATCTGAGTCGTCTATTGTAATAATTTAGATTTATGGTTAAAGGTGAGTGGGAGACAGAAAGGGGGAAGGATATTCGGAATGAGTTCTTTGAGCATAACCCATAGAGTGTGTTTGGTTCAAGATTATCATGAATTACCTTAGTTAAGTGATTACTAGGTAATCACTTAATCTTGGTTATATGGAATGAAATATAATCTAATGTTGTTTGGTTCAATTTAAGTAATCAAATAAAACCTTGTTTGCTTAGAGGTTTTAATGTATAACTTAGTATAACATTTTACGGTATTACTCTTGGTTCAATCCTAAGCATGATGATATTGTATGCTTGTCCAAATTAAAAATAGAAAAAGTACGATGATATTGTATGCTTGTTTGCACTCTCGATTTAAGTACAAAAAATTATATCAATCGTTGGATCGATGATTTTGTGATTATATTTATTTTAATTTTGAAAATTAAAATTTTAAAATATATATAATATTAATAAGAAGAATATTAATAGTGATATGTATAAATAAATAAAATTGGATAATATTTTTTTAATTATTTTATAGTTTTGTAGATAATTTTATTGGCCTTTAGATTAAGTTAATTTAGTTTATTCCAATTATAACTAAGAGTTGGCTGATTTATTTACTAAAATTTTAATTAAAATATCAAAGTTTTAAAAAAACGGTAATTTACCAAAAGGCGTATTACAGTTAATGTATTTACCAAAAAGCGCATTACGGTTTTGTATTTACCAAAAGGCGCAGGTAAGTGATGTATATTACCGAATATAACCCTACCGCCAACCAACACCTCTGATCAGTCATCAATTCCCAGGCATCCGAACCACATTTTTAAAAAACTTAGATATTAAAAAAAAATGATCATTAGGGTACCTCCCTCCTTCGTGACATGCGAGTGCAGCTCAGTCTTGTGAAACCCTAGTTTAGTGTTCGTGAGCCATCAGTTCGAGTTTTTCTCAAGCGCCATCTAGCTAGCATTTCAGTTTAATTAAAAACCAAGAGTGTTCGTGAGCCATCAGTGAAGGATTCTAGGGTTTACATTACATTAATCAGCTAGTATCATAATGGCGCAAAGACGTCGATCGGGTGAATCATCATCCTCGCCACATCAATTAGCTGTAAAGGTTATCATTTTACAAACTCTGTGATATTGAGAAGCTGAACTAGTATGATTTAAATTTTTTTTATTTTTATAAAGTATAGGGTTCAGTTGATGTTGGACAGAAACTGCATTGGAACAGTGTCCTCGGTCACTTTAAAAGTTTTTTTCAACCATCCATGAAGAAAGGAACGCATGGAGGCGGTGTTATTTTACATGACCGACACATAGTGCTGATCAAACAGTCACCCTTTCGTATTTTTTTGGACATAGAAGATATGCAGCACATCCGTGGGATTTTGGTAAATATATTTGAAAATTGGGATTCAAGTAGTTAAACCTTTAGATTCTCAGGTACAATTTATAAATTTGTATTTTAATTACAAAGTAGTTGTATGGTAAAATTTAAGCTTTTGCTAAACGTGGGGCTGATACGATGCCGTATCAGGCCCAACGTGGGCCTGATACGACATCGTATTAGGCCCAACGTGGGCCTGATACGGCATCTTATCAGGCCCAACGTGGGCCTGATACGATGGAGTATCAGTTCTTGATATGACATTGTATCATGTCTACGGTGTTCCTAATACTTTTGTATGTGTTGGTAGAATTCTAATAATAATTTAACTTGGTTAGGTGTTCCGGTTTGCTTCACAAGAGGAGACGTTTCATTGCTGCTCGGTATTGCAGACCGAGGAGCTTCAATTCCGATTGATTCAGCTAAAGCATCCAGTGACCTTTTTCTAACTTACTTCTCAAACAAAAAAGAAGCTACTAGATCAAGAATTGAGGAGTTGCTTAAATTTTATGGCAATCGCGTTGAAGTCGAAGATGATGTTTTATTATTTTGCAAATTCTATATTTTGTATATATTTGTTTGTGTCTTATTTTCTTCTAGTACATATAAGGTCCCGTTAAGTCTTATAGATATAGTAGATGATTTTGAGAATCTTGATAGATTCAACTGGGTTGAATCAATCCATGAATTTATGGCTCCACAATTACCTAAGATTGGGGACATATTTTCATCAACTGAGACAAAACATGCTAACACCAACCTCCCTTACCTAAAGGGATTTGCTGGTCTTTTGGCAGTAAGTGTTTAATTTGTGTGAAAATTTTTAATATTTTGCGAACAATTATAAAATAGTTAACCCTTGTCATGGTGAATCAGGCATGGTTTTTGGAGCATGTTCCAATCCAAAACCATACAAAATAAAAGGAGCCAGAATAAATAAGTGGAGGAATATTCCTTCACATATTAGTAAGGTGAGAGAAATGATTAACCAAGTTTCATCTGAAGAGGTAAATTTAGAATACTTTGACTATAGTTTGGTAAAAAAGTATGGTTTTAACATGTGGTTTAATATTCTTACAGGTTGTGATTAACCTAATCCCTAACCAAGATGAAAGATCATTGGTTGAGAACCTTGCTGGCGTTGAGGACAGTCCACATGCAATGGAGGCATCACAAATTGAAGTGAGTGTAGGAGGAAGGCAGATTAATAAGGATTGTTGTAATTGCATTATTCAAGCAAACATAAATAAAGAGCTAACAATGGAGAACATGCAATTGAAGGAGATGGTGAAAGAGTTACTTAAAATAGTTGAAAAAAAGACATGGAATCTCAATATAGCGAGCCTGTAGACGATCCTCAAATTGAACCTGTAGGTGTTACAACAGGAAGTAGGAGAGGACGTGACAGAAGTCGCTATGATTACAGGGATACTCCAATTGATAGTCCATTGTGGCTCAAAACTTTACCTAAGAGGCAGCGTAGAAATATACATGTAAGTGAGCCTGCGGAAAAAGTTACAAGTATAGGAGAAGGAAAAAAATTTGTCAAAGAATATGTTGTTGTGGGCAAGGGGAAAGGAAAAATAGGTTTGGATGAAATGGAAGAAGAAATTAATATTGTACAAATGATGGAAGATAAATCTGATGAAGAGGCAGACAAGGATGTAGAAATGTTTGCCAAATATGACAAAATGAGGAAACAAGCAATTGCTGTAAGACGATATATGCAAATTTCTTTACAATTTGTTAGATATAATGGATTATCTAATTGCCTTTTTTGTTTGTATGCATAGTATGTGAAGAAGCAATTTAAGTCTTCCAAGAAAAAAAAACAAGACGAAGAGGTGGCGTACTTGTTAAAAGCCTTGGAGGAAATCAAGTATGTAAATTAAATAGTTGAATAGTAAAGTATAATATATGCATATCTGATTACATATTTGGGCTAAGGTTATCAAAAAGAAATTTGTAAAAATAATCTGTGATTTGTTTACTTTGTAGGTTTACAAATGATATAGTTTGGGAGGAACCACCCTTTTGTTTAAATTTGTATTCCCTTTTATCTGGTGTGAATGGAGAAATGTTGACAAGAGGGGATGTAATCGACACGTATTGTAAAATTTTATTTAGGGGGGCATTCCCGTCTGGAAGCACATACAACAAGTCAATATATTGTTCAACATTCTTCACAGTAAGGAATTGATTTGATTATAGTAAAAAATAGAATTCTTTTTATTAGTTGGTTATGTATGTATGACTTTGCATATTTGTAGTCATTAATGAAATCGTCAAGTAAGTTTGCCTTCCAACACATGATAAAGACGGATAGACGAGATGAAGAGGTAAGGTATATATTTATACCTTTGTGCAGTGATAATGCACACTTCCACTTGCTGGTGGTGGACACCAAATCAATGACGTTCAATCAGTACAATTCTCTTGCAAGTGGAAGTAAATACAAATATGAATTTGAAGCAGCGGTGAGCATCTAATAATAATGATATTGTTTGTATTTTAATATAAATGCTAGTTGATGGAAAATGAAAATTTCCTCTTCAATCTTCAGGTATCAGATTTTAAATTATATAGTCGTGAGCACGTTGCTGCTATTCATCCAAACTTGGAAAGGCATTATCCGTTTGATAGATGGGTCTCTCGCACAATTGAATGTCCACAACAACAAGCAAAGTAAATCGAGCACAAGGTGTGAATATAAATAATTGATAAAAAAATATTGACAATTAAAATGTTGTTGTTCTTTACAGCGTTGACTGTGGCTTCTTTGTGATGCAATACATTCGATGTCTCCTATATGATATGAAGATGGACTTCAAACAAGGAGACATGAAAAAGATTAGAATTGATGTAATGGTAGCAATTTTAAGGGATAAATATTTTCAAACATTGGATTAAATATCCAATTTTGTAAGGCAAAAACTTGTATAGAATGTAAATGCAATTATTACGTAGTGTAGGACTTTTAATATCTTTGTATGTAGTCTTTGTTGTATAATACGGTGGTATGTAGTGTATGAGAAGATTAGAAACTGTCACTAGAATATTAATAATATTGCATAGTGATTAGTCAGAAATATAAATCACAAAATACAAAATGCAATGCTGGTGCTTATCAGTGGAAAGAGACAATGTATATAAGTTGTAATGCGCACCATTTCTATCTTCTCAAAACTGAAATCATGGTAACGGTTGGGATTGTTTAAAAAATCAAATAGGCTCGGACCAATAGTCAGTTTCCAGAGCACGTCACTAGGTTCCGTGCCAACTGCCACGGAGCAATACCTTATTAGAAATGGGGTATAAATACGTTTTGACACCAGATATACCATCTTCCCAGATAGAACTTCACAGGGAACATGATTTCAGGTAGAACCAAGTAGGGGAGGGCCATCAGTGGGTTTGGTCAAAACCCACTGATGGACCTAGACACATCGGATTGGACCCATTTCAGCGCTAGTGGTATTCTGGAGTTGCAAGGACTCAGAATCTGGTGGCAAATCATTATTTAAATATTTATAGGTGCTGGGAAAAATTTAAAATACAATCAGCCTCCGTTGGGCCTGATATGCTTGGGCCTGATATCCAAGCATATCAGGCCCAAAGTGGCCTTGGCACTTATAAATGGCAACTAGCACGGAGCCATACTTCGTAATCCATGGTGTATAAATTATGTTTGACACCATAAATACCATCTCCCCACCAAGACCTTCACAGGGGACTTGATTTCATGAAAATCCAAGTAGGGGAGGGCCATCAGTGGGTTTTGGTCAAAACCCACTGATAGACCTAGACACATCGGATTGGACCCATTTCAGCTCTAGTGGTATTCTGGAGTTGCAAGGACTCAGAATCTGGTGGCAAATAATTATTTAAATATTTATAGGTGCTGGGAAAAATTTAAAATATAATCAGCCTCCGTTGGGCCTGATATGCTTGGATAGCCTGATATGCTTGGATATCAGGCCCAACGTGGGCCTGATATGAGTGCATATCAGGCCCAACGTGGGCCTGATATCCAAGCATATCAGGCCCAAAGTGGCCTTGGCACTTATAAATGGCAACTGGCACGGAGCCATACTTCGTAATCCATGGTGTATAAATTATGTTTGACACCATAAATACCATCTCCCCACCATGACCTTCACAGGGACTTGATTTCATGAAAATCCAAGTAGGGGAGGGCCATCAGTGGGTTTTGGTGAAAACCCACTGATGGACCTAGACACATCGGATTGAACCCATTTCAGCTCTAGTGGTATTCTGGAGTTGCAAGGACTCAGAATCTGGTGGCAAATCATTATTTAAATATTTATAGGTGCTGGGAAAAATTTAAAATACAATCAGCCTCCGTTGGGCCTGATATGCTTGGATATCAGGCCCAAAGTGGCCTTGGCACTTATAAATGGCAACTGGCACGGAGCCATACTTCGTAATCCATGGTGTATAAATTATGTTTGACACCATAAATACCATCTCCCCACCAAGACCTTCACAGGGGACTTGATTTCATGAAAATCCAAGTAGGGGAGGGTCATCAGTAGGTTTTGGTGAAAACCCACTGATGGACCTAGACACATCGGATTGGACCCATTTCAGCTCTAGTGGTATTCTGGAGTTGCAAGGACTCAGAATCAGGTGGCAAATCATTATTTAAATATTTATAGGTGCTGGGAAAAATTTAAAATACAATCAGCCTCCGTTGGGCCTGATATGCTTGGATATCAGGCCCAAAGTGGCCTTGGCACTTATAAATGGCAACTGGCACGGAGCCATACTTCGTAATCCATGGTGTATAAATTATGTTTGACACCATAAATACCATCTCCCCACCAAGACATTCACAGGGGACTTGATTTCATGAAAATCCAAGTAGGGGAGGGCCATCAGTGGGTTTTGGTCAAAACCCACTGATGGACCTAGACACATCGGATTGGACCCATTTCAGCTCTAGTGGTATTTTGGAGTTGCAAGGACTCAGAATCTGGTGGCAAATCATTATTTAAATATTTATAGGTGCTGGAAAAAATTTAAAATACAATCAGCCTCCGTTGGGCCTGATATGCTTGGATATCAGGCCCAACGTGGGCCTGATATGAATATCATTTAATAAAGCAGTATTCTATCTCCCCCTAATAAAAACTCCAAGCATTCTTATAGGGGCCTGATCAAAATAATAAAATAACATCAATTTTAATAGTCACCTTCCATAGGGTAGAAAAAGAAAAGGTGTGCACTGTTCCGTGCCTACTGGCACGGAGCCATACTTCGTAATCCATGGTGTATAAATTATGTTTGACACCATAAATACCATCTCCCCACCAAGACATTCACAGGGGACTTGATTTCATGAAAATCCAAGTAGGGGAGGGCCATCAGTGGGTTTTGGTCAAAACCCACTGATGGACCTAGACACATCGGATTGGACCCATTTCAGCTCTAATGGTATTCTGGAGTTGCAAGGACTCAGAATCTGGTGGCAAATAAATGTTTAAATATTTATAGGTGCTGGGAAAAATTTAAAATACAATCAGCCTCCGTTGGGCCTGATATGCTTGGATATCAGGCCCAACGTGGGCCTGATATCCAAGCATATCAGGCCCAAAGTGGCCTTGGCACTTATAAATGGCAACTGGCACGGAGCCATACTTCGTAATCCATGGTGTATAAATTATGTTTGACACCATAAATACCATCTCCCCACTAAGACCTTCACAGGGGACTTGATTTCATGAAAATCCAAGTAGGGGAGGGCCATCAGTGGGTTTTGGTCAAAACCCACTGATGGACCTAGACACATCGGATTGGACCCATTTCAGCTCTAGTGGTATTCTGGAGTTGCAAGGACTCAGAATCTGGTGGCAAATAAATGTTTAAATATTTATAGGTGCTGGAAAAAATTTAAAATACAATCAGCCTCCGTTGGGCCTGACATGCTTGGATATCAGGCCCAACGTGGGCCTGATATCAAAGCATATCAGGCCCAAAGTGGGCTTGACACTTATAAATGGCAACTGGCACGGAGCCATACTTCGTAATCCATGGTGTATAAATTATGTTTGACACCATAAATACCATCTCCCCACCAAGACCTTCACAGGAGACTTGATTTCATGAAAATCCAAGTAGGGGAGGGCCATCAGTGGGTTTTGGTCAAAACCCACTGATGGACCTAGACACATCGGATTGGACCCATTTCAGCTCTAGTGGTATTCTGGAGTTGCAAGACTCAGAATCTGGTGGCAAATCATTATTTAAATATTTATAGGTGCTGGGAAAAATTTAAAATACAATCAGCCTCCGTTGGGCCTGATATGCTTGGAGATCAGGCCCAACGTGGGGCTGATAATAAAAAAAAGTAATATTTCAAAATAATAATAAATAATCTTACACATAAATCGAGGCGATTAAATAAAATAAATTAATGAGATATCAGGCCCAAGTTTCAATCTACAAAAGCGCACACTCTCCTGCTTCGGTCTTTATCTTCTTCTCGAAGCCATTCAACGCAGCTCCAGGCCAAAACCCACTCTTCCTTCACCGGCGTTCAAGAATCATTTCCGTACGGAGGTCGGTTGCTCATTTAGTTAAGCATTCTATAACCGGTTAACCTAGGGTTTGTGTGGGTGTGTTAGAATAAGAGCGTAGTCATTATTACGGGAACTAAGAGTTGTTTTTCTATGTGTGGTTATAAAGTACGTAGGTTCGCAATGGCAACAAAAGAAGTCTCCACAAGTCTGTGTGCTGATCGACCAAATTATCAAAGTTACGTCAACAGAGGAAGAACTAAAAGAATGAACTGGAAAAGTACCATTTGCCACTTCAGAAAGTTTATCTCTTCTGTTAACCCGACTGCAGAACAAGAACAGATGATTCGAGGCACACCTTTTTCCTGGATCCTCGACCTCCCTGATAGTTCTTTTGTAAGAGCTCAGGTACAAAATATGTTTGATAACTGGGATCATGAGGAAAAAAACTTTATCTTCCATGGGAAGAAGCTCAATTTTACAAAGGTAGATGTGGGACTGATTCTTGGCCTACCCGACAATGGAGATATAGTTCGTCTCGATTTAAATGAGGCTTCAAGCGAACTGTACATGGAGTTTTTCCGAGAATCGGATTGTTCTGCCAAACATTTAGAGAAACTGATTAGGAAGTCTAGATCAAACGACAAGCTGTACTGTCAGCTTTTTATCCTGTATTTTTTTACAACAGTTCTGTTTTGTGGGAGTAGCAGTGTTCTCAGAATACCTGTGCTCTCCCTAATTGACTGTGTAGATGATTTTGAGAACTTAGCTAGGTTTAACTGGTGCAATGCAGTATACAGTTTCATGGCTCAACAATTAGACTCCATTGGATTGGAGCTTACATTAAGACCAAAACCACAGGTTGCTGATGCAACGCCCAAGGCCCCCTTGCTAAAGGGATTTCCAAATATTTTAGCTGTAAGTCCGATTACATATATAGCAAGATATGTGTAAAGATTATGAATTATTTTTATAATCATATTGTAGGTATGGGTGTGTGAGCACATCAGCATTATTGATCCAGACCATCCAGAAAAATTACCAAGAATACTACGATGGAGGTGGCCTAACTATCATGTTGACACAGTAAAAAAAATGATAGACCGTGTAACTGCAGATAAAATTTTAGTAGATTTAATTCCGACAGAATCAGAGTTTAATTTACTACCAAACCGGCCTCAGCCATCTGAGTATCTTGAGTTGGTTGGCCAAGGATCTTTACATCAAGCCGAAGAAGGCCAACTCCAGTGTGACGATACCGTAGATTGTAGTTTGTGCAAGGAAAAGGATAACAAAATTGAGAGTTTAAAGCAAGAATTATATAAAGCTTCTCAAAGTTTGGAGGAAGCTAATAAAAACCTGGCAACGGTGATAGAAGAAAAGGATAGTCTAGTAGCAGCAAAGGATATTGTGATTGCTGATATGGAAGCTATGCTTAAAGAAAAGGATCAACAAATAAGTGAACTGCGTAAAGAACGGGATACGAGTGGCAACAAGGCTGACACTATAAATTCTGACGTGGATAACAGAATTTTAACTGTAAAAGACAAAATCATAGCCGATGCTGAAAATAAGATTAAAGAGCTCCAACAAGTCATACAGAGCATATCAGGGGAGCCAAGAGCATCAGAAGGCATAGACCCTAATCTGCCTATAATTCCAACTAATTTTCGGGTAGGCCCCAAAAGAAAGAGAACCCAGAGAAGGTTGATATCCCAATGCACCAAAAAAAAAGGCAAACAGGTTGTTCTTAGTGTCGAACCAGATGCTCCTGCACCATCAAAGACAGAAAATACAAGTTCATCACAAATAGAAACACAATGTCATGAAATTAACAAGGTCAAAACCAAAATATTGAAGGTACGGTCGAGAGTAGGTAAGTTGTTATTTTAGAATCCTTAATGACATAGTATTATTTTAATTATCTCAGCAAGCAAAAACATTTTTTAAAAAGAGCAAAGATGATGTGATAGCCGATGCATTGTTGAAGCTCAGTCAGTTAAGGTAACGTAGTTGCCAACCTAAATTCTTAACCCACATGTCAACAAAGGATTATTATTGGAGTTTAATGATAATTTTTTTATTTTCAATTTATTAAATACCATTGACTGTATACTTGTGTGTAGGGTGACGGTGCAACCAATATGGGCAAATGATAATTTCTCCTTAGATATGCAATCTTTTATGACAATATTTGATTGGACACAATATACCAATGGGGATTGCATAAATGTTTATTGGAATATTCTTGCTAATGAAGCCAAACACTCTAACTCACCATACCACCCATCCATATTTTGTGGGGTTGGATTCCCAGTATGTCCCTTATCTCATTGTAAATTGTTTAAATTATATATTGGATGCAGTCACCATAATAGCTCTATTATTTGTATAGGACTTGTTCGGAATGATGCACGTGGATGCATTGAAACAAACTGCAAAAACAGATGACGACAAGGACATTAGATATATTTTTTGTCCTCTACATAACCAAGATGATCATTGGCATCTAATGGTCATGGACCTGGAGGAACGACAAATAATTCATTATAACTCTCTTGGCACCACAGAAAATTACACTTCTGTTTTTAATCAAACTGTAAGTAACAAATTTCTTATATCCAATAATCATTGTTTATGTATTAATTACTATGGTTTGATATTTGTAGGTGTTGTTTTTTAAGGAGCTGAGCTGGTCATACTATCACATATGGCATAAAGGTTTAGAACCATTCTCCGAGAGAGTATAAAACGATGCAAGTTATTGGCCCCACACAAAGCAAATCGTAAGTATTAGTGTATGTTCCATAATAATTCTATTTGCCTTTTCTATGATGGATTGTGCATTTGTTTTGTAGGTTGGATTGTGCTTTTTTTATAATGCGCTATGCAGAGAGTTTGATGTTCCGGAGATCTACAGACTTTGTACAAGCTGATATGAGAGCTTATAGATTTAGACTTGGACACAAAATCATGTCTGACAAAAACTTTAAACTATAGAAATAGTGAACAATTGTAATAATTTATTGTAGTAATGATTTACTATTTGTGTAACTAAAATTTATGGTGAATAAAATTATTGTAAATTAAATTTATAAGAAATGATACCATACCAAGGCCACTTTGGGCCTGATATGCTTGGATATCAGGCCCACGTTGGGCCTGATGTCCACTCATATCAGGCCCACGTTGGGCCTGATATCCAAGCATATCAGGCCCAATGACGGCATGGTGTATTTTAAATTTTTCCCAGCACCTATAAATATTTAAATAATTATTTGCCACCAGATTCTGAGTCCTTGCAACTCCAGAATACCACTAGAGCTGAAATGGGTCCAATCCGATGTGTCTAGGTCCATCAGTGGGTTTTGACCAAAACCCACTGATGGCCCTCCCCTACTTGGATTTTCATGAAATAAAGTCTTCAGTGAAGGTCTTGGTGGGGAGATGGTATTTATGGTGTCAAACATAATTTATACACCATGAATTACGAAGTATGGCTCCGTGCCAGTTGCCATTTATAAGTGTCAAGCCCACTTTGGGCCTGATATGCTTGGATAGATATCCAAGCATATCAGGCCCAACGGAGGCTGATTGTATTTTAAATTTTTCCCAGCACCTATAAATATTTAAACATTTATTTGCCACCAGATTCTGAGTCCTTGCAACTCCAGAATACCATTAGAGCTGAAATGGGTCCAATCCGATGTGTCTAGGTCCATCAGTGGGTTTTGACCAAAACCCACTGATGGCCCTCCCCTACTTGGATTTTCATGAAATCAAGTCCCCTGTGAAGGTCTTGGTGGGGAGATGGTATTTATGGTGTCAAACATAATTTATACACCATGGATTACGAAGTATGGCTCCGTGCCAGTTACCATTTATAAGTGTCAAGCCCACTTTGGGCCTGATATCCAAGCATATCAGGCCCAACGGAGGCTGATTGTATTTTAAATTTTTCCCAGCACCTATAAATATTTAAATAATGATTTGCCACCAGATTCTGAGTCCTTGCAACTCCAGAATACCACTAGAGCTGAAATGGGTCCAATCCGATGTGTCTAGGTCCATCAGTGGGTTTTGACCAAAACCCACTGATGGCCCTCCCCTACTTGGATTTTCATGAAATCAAGTCCCCTGTGAAGGTCTTGGTGGGGAGATGGTATTTATGGTGTCAAACATAATTTATACACCATGGATTACGAAGTATGGCTCCGTGCCAGTTGCCATTTATAAGTGTCAAGGCCACTTTGGGCCTGATATGCTTGGCTATCAGGCCCACGTTGGGCCTGATATCCAAGCATATCAGGAGGCTGATTTATTTTAAATTTTTTCCAGCACCTATAAATATTTAAACATTTATTTGCCACCAGATTCGAGTCCTTGCAACTCCAGAATACCACTAGAGCTGAAATGGGTCCAATCCGATGTGTGTAGGTCCATCAATGGGTTTTGACCAAAACCCATGATGGCCCTCCCCTACTTGGATTTTCATGAAATCAAGTCCCCTGTGAAGGTCTTGGTGGGGAGATGATATTTATGGTGTCAAACATAATTTATACACCATGGATTACGAGTATGGTCAGTTGCCATTTATAAGTGTCAAGGCCACTTTGGGCTCGATATGCTGGATATCAGCCCACGCTGGGCCCGATATGTGGATATCAGGGCCCGTTGACGATATCCAAGCATATCGGAGGCTGATTGTATTTTAAATTTTTCCCAGACCTATAAATATTTAAACATTTATTTGCCACCGATTCGAGTCCTTGCAACCCGAATACCACTAGCGCGAAATGGGTCCAACTGATGTACAGGTCCATCGGTGGTTTTGACCAAACCCACCGATGGCCCTCTACTTGGATTTTCATGAAATCAAGTCCCCTGTGAAGGTCATGGTGGGGAGATGATATTTATGGTGTCAAACATAATTTATACACCATGGCTTACGAAGTATGGCTCCGTGCCAGTTGGCACGGAACAGTGCACACCTTTTCTTTTCTACCCTATGGAATGTGACTATTAAAATTGATGTTATTTTATTATTTTGATCAGGCCCCTGTAAGAATGCTTGGAGTTTATATTAGGGGGAGATAGAATACTGCTTTATTAAATGATATTCATATCAGGCCCACGTTGGGCCTGATATGCACTCATATCAGGCCCACGTTGGGCCTGATATCCAAGCATATCAGGCCCAACGGAGGCTGATTATATTTTAAATTTTTCCCAACACCTATAAATATTTAAATAATGATTTGCCACCAGAATCTGAGTCCTTGCAACTCCAGAATACCACTAGCGCTGAAATGGGTCCAATCCGATGTGTCTAGGTCCATCAGTGGGTTTTGACCAAAACCCACTGATGGCCCTCCCCTACTTGGATTTTCATGAAATCAAGTCCCCTGTGAAGGTCATGGTGGGGAGATGGTATTTATGCTGTCAAACATAATTTATACACCATGGATTACGAAGTATGGCTCCGTGCCAGTTGGCACGGAACAGTGCACACCTTTTCTTTTCTACCCTATGGAATGGATTACTACACTCCCTTTGTGCATGTTTTAACACATCTATATTTCACTACATATTAATGTGATTTTGAAATTACGAACCCCTTCCTGTTGAATTGAAATGTATCGCATTTTTATTTGACACAATGGAGATATGGTGTGAAGTATTATTTCTGCCTTGCAGGTGATGGTTTACACTTCTCATACCTATCATAAAACTGTAACACAAACTAAATACTTCATAAACGTATATAACAGAAACATCACTTTTAACAACTGTTTGTCTTACAAACCTATTTATGTACTTCATACAAAACATATGCCTCAACTCCTCCAATTTACAATTCAGTCAAGATCCAAGGGTTGGCGGCATTCTACAGGTCCTCCGATTATGGCCCAGTTGTTTGCACCTACTGCATTTGATTTTTACCTTCCCATTATGTTTTGACTCGATCCTTGCCTTCTTTCGCTTACCAGGCTGCACAAGGCTACGGGGACATAGCACTATAATGTTGTTGACACCCCTAGGCCAAAATTCTTTGCTTCGACAGGGGTAAATACGATCCATGTATGTCGTTTTCCAATTATGTGAATGAAAGTAATGCTCACAATATGGGAGTGTATCCATGTTCCAGTGAATTATGACGGCATTTGCATGTGAGCAAGGCGATCCTGAAATTTGAAACTCCCCACAGTTACAATATTTCCTCTCCAAATCAACAATGTATGAAGCACCCCATGTCTCTACTTCCATTTCGGATTGAGAGTAGGGGTGGACTTTATATCGTCTAGCTTTCTCTCTCCTTGATTGCATTTCTTTGGTAGCATGAGGTGTCAACGCTACATGCCATTTCGACGCTTCCTCCTTACGGTTACAGAACCATTGAGCTACCTTTCTTCTGGTATTATCAATTAACCTGTTTATCGGAAGTTCACGCGTCTCCTTGAACAAAGCATTTAAACTCTCTACACAATTGGTGGTTAGCATTGTGTACCTTCTCCCACTAAAGTGTGCATTAGCCCATCTTTTAGGGTCAATGTTCTGAAGCCACTTATGAGCATCTGGATGTTTTTCAAGCATGGACTGCATTATGAGATCATATTGTAGTGTTGTGTTTGCTCGAGCAGCTGCCCAAAACAACCCTAAACTTGACCTACTGCCAGTATCTGTTACCATATTGCAAGACATGTGGTGGCAACAAAAAGCATGATGGGCAGTAGGGTATACATCTTTTTCAACTCCACTAGTAGTAACGACACAGGTACATAACTTGGCTGAAGAGGTTATCCATTTGAAAGACATAATATTAGAAAGAGATCAAGAAATAAGAGAAATGTGCTGACAACGAGACTTTATTATATAACATCTTCAGTTAGGCTCCTCTCCAAGTCATATTCCTTCTGATTTCGATGATGATGGTTCTTCATGAACTTGTTTTGTATAAATATTATTTGTCTTATAATTAGTATTATTTGATTGAGTTTGTTTTTTAAAATTTGTGTTAGTATTGTTAATTTATTTCAAACAGGGTCCATACAGGCAAGAAGGTGGTGGTAATTGTAAATCCATATATGAGAATGTAAATCTTTATAGCCTGGATGCCCAACGGCGATGAGAAGAGAAAAACATTAATTTTACTGTAGAAAAAATGGAAAAACTAAAGAGAAAGCGGAGGTTAACTCGGGCGTCAGCATCAGCTTCGACGTCGGCATGACCCATAACCTGGGTAGATCACTCGGGTTGGCTCCGCCATTAGTATTAGGAATTTTTTTGCATGTTATGTCATGTTATAGTTGCTTCCATGTTTTGATCTTACCTTGATACTTTGCATGTCATGACATGTTTTGCATGTTTGTGACTTGCCTACTACTATAATCCATACAATGAAACATATAGTTAAATGTTTCGATGATTTTATTATATGTCATAGAGCATTTGATACATTTATTTTTTATTATATGACTTGCATATTTTTTTTATTTGTTATTATGCTTAGTTACAAGTTTCATGTATATATATGTTTTATAAGGATGAATGACATCTTTTGGCATCCAAAATAGAACGTTGATTACATCTTACCAGAATCATAAGATTAACTTATTTATGTATCAAAACAAATAGTTACAAGTGATATGTTATGATAATGAATTAAGTTTTGCTTGTTGACACATATATACAATTGATATGTTAGATATAAATGTTATTTTTAATTTGTCTATTCTGTGACTTCAGAAAATAAGAAAACTGGAAGAAGGAGAAAGAAGTATCTGTCGAGGCAGAAGAGGGCAATGATTTATATTTATATCTTTTCGTCCTTTTGATACTATTTAGTATGAAACTTATTGAACTATGATATGTGATATTGATGGATCTCTTTTATGAATATGCTTGTTTTTGAAGGATTTCATTTTGGATATTTGGACTTGTATAAATGACTTTTTCTGATGATTATGTATATAGGATGTGTTGGATTGAATATTAATATGATTTGTTTGGATGAATTGTGTATATAAGATGGGTTGGATTGTTTAATTATGGTGTAGAATGTGTTGGATTGTTATTGTTGTGTTTATATAAAAGCAGGGTTGATTATGATTTGTATACATGATAAAATGAACAAATGGGTAGGGTATGTGCAAAAAATTTAAATTTTGCGATGACACTATTGGACACCAACTTATCATAATTTTACACTATGCATTGCAATTCTACGATCAAATCTATCTTCATCGCAAAATCTACAATGAATATTTGTTTTGTCACATAATTAATATTTTTCCCGTGTAAACTTGCAACGACTGTTGGTGCGGGAAGCATCCGACGATTGAACCTATATTTTGATTATGTCAAAGGTTCAAAGTTAAAGTGTTTTGTTTTCTAACATGTTGAACAAGTGTGCAGGAAAGTCCTAAGTGGTACTTAGGCAAAAGTCCTAGTTGCGGTTAGGCAGGTGGAAAACCCTAGGGGGTGGTAACCCTAGGTCATAGGGGGTGGTAACCCTATGCAGAAAGTCTTGGCGGGTCGAGAGCTTCAGGAAAAAGTCCTAGGGGATGGTAACCCTAGGTGGAAAGTCCTGGTGTCACGAACCAGGTAAAAAACTAGACGGGCCGGGAAGCGGAAGTCCAGCAGAAAGTCCGAAAGCTTCGAATGCTGAGCAAAAGTCTAGTCGATCTGGAGGATCGCACTAGCAATAGGTAAATCTCCTGAGTAGAGTAGGTGAGGACGCGTTCCCCGTAGAGGGAAAAATAGGCGTCGGGTCGACCTAGGGTTTCCGGTTGGAAATCCGATGTCAGACCCAGACAGTCCGAAGACTGTCAGAATATTATATTGATTAATATCTGTGCTAACTTGGTTTTGCAGGATGTGTTTGCAGACTAACATGTTTTGTAGGGCCAAAAACAATAGTTGAGCCTCGGAGGAACAGTGTCCGAGGTGCCTCCATGGAGCTTCGAGGCGCCTCGGGTGCAAGTCGAAGCCAGCTGTCCAGAGGAGCTGGAGGTGCCTCGGATGGAGCTGGAGGCCCTTGGAGCAGGGCTTGAAGGCACCTTGAGGAGGCTTGAAGGCACCTTAAACCTGATAAGGTGCGACCAGATTTGCGCTGATCCACTCATGCGACTCGGCGGCCTGGAGGCGCCTTGGACAGGCTTGGAGGCGCCTCCAGCACAGTATAAAAAGGGGGTCGAGGCAGCAGCTCAAAACAACAACTTCCGAGCAATCCTAACGCTACAAGCTGCTAACGAGATGATCCCGAAGTGCTGCAACATCATCCCGACGACCCGGAGCTTCAGCTTTCATTTCTTTGTTGTCGGTATTACTTAATTCTGTTGTACTTAATTCATATCTGTAATATTGCGATTTAATAGTGAATTGCCCAAAGTAATCGCTCAACGAGCGAGGGCCTTGGAGTAGGAGTCGCCCAAGGCTCCGAACCAAGTAAAAACACTTGGGTCTTTTCTGTGTTAAGTTTTTCCTTTATTTCCGCTGCATTATTCTCGAACGATTTCCGAATACGAAACGAACGAAATAGCCACGAGCGCTATTCACCCCCCTCTAGCGCTTTCGATCCAACAATTGGTATCAGAGCGGGGTTGCTCTGAATTGGTACAACTACCGTTTGAGCATTTTTTTTTTTTGTCGCTTTCTCGTTCTTATAGGGTAAAAATTCCAATGGAGATATCTTTTCTCTTATAAACCCATGATTTTTTCCATGTGTTTTCAATATGGGACTATGTTTGCAACCACGCCCCCCCCCTCAAACAAAGGACCCTAGGCTTCCCACGTCCGATCATCGACCCACAACTTTCTTTGTTCGAGGTCAATATTGTAGGATCGAAAAGAATTTAGATATCTCCACAATTGCATGATATTGTCCACTTTGGGCCTAAGCCCTCATGGTTTTGCTCTTGGGCTCTCCCCAAAAGGCCTCATGCCAATGGAGATATCTTTTCTCTTATAAACCCATGATCTTTTCCATGTGTTTCCAATATGGGACTATGTTTGCAACCTTGCAACCCCAACAATCCCCCCTCAAACAAAGGACCATAGGCTTCCCACGTCCGATCCTCGACCCACCAGGTCTTCCTGCCCCTCGGTCCACCCGACCTACTAGGACTTCCTTGCCTAGTCGCAGCTAGGACTTCCTGCCTGGTGTCTGGTCCTCTTGATCCGAACATAGGAGCCCCCACTTTCTTTGTTCAAGGTCAATATTGTACCCACATGGCTCAATCAGACCATAGCTCTTGTGCACAGTCGGCGGTTAAACCTTCTGGCAGTCCGGGCTCTGATATTACTCATTGTTGATGTTTGGTTAAAATAGTTTAAGCTAGGCATTAATTGTGATCTAACATAAGTATTGAGTGAGCAGATACAAAGAAAAGACCAAGTATGAAGTTTTGGCAAGGAAAGATCCGGAGGTGCGATCTATTGGCAAAAAGGAGATTTAGCATGACGGAGCCAAAGGTAGCCTTTGAAGGCAAGCGCAAGGATGAGGAGTCGTGGAGACAGAAGCATCCTAGGGGCGTAAGGCTGAGGGAAGGTGCTTGGAGGCTTGAAGTCTAAGCTAAGGAAGTAAATTCAAGTGTATAAAATAATGTAAAACTGAGACGGTACAAACTGCTGTAAATTTCAGAAGTATAAAGTACCAGTCGACTGGTACCAAGGCACAGAATGGACAGAATGTCGCCAGGGTAATTTGAGGCAAGTACCAGTCGACTGGTACTGGTACCAGTCGACTGGTAGATGACCGTTATGAAGTGGCAGCTCAAAATCTTGTCAAATCTTTAGTGCCGTTAAAGCCCATCAGTCGACTGATAGGTATACCAGTCGACTGATGTCGGAAAAACTATAAAAGCAATTCTTAGAGCTTGGAGATAACCAACTGTTCTAAAACCGAAAAAGTGCTCATCAAGTAATCCTCAAGCCTACAGATACTCAAACTCTTCCTTCTGATCCTAACTTTCACTTTGTAAAAGGAAGAGGAGATTGTGTAAGGGTTTCTCCACCTTCGATTGTCATTCGAGAAGGAGAAGTTTATAGTGGAACTTCATTGTGTGGGTGTGTGCGCCTTGGATTAGTCACCTCAAGGAGGTGGAGACCAAGTAAACAAAGGGAGTTAGCATTGCCTTTTTGTTTTCATACTTGTTCATTTGTTTCCTTTATCTTCCACTAACAAGTTGTAGGTCAAAAGCGAAAGAAAGGCTATTCACCCCCCCTCTAGCCGAACACAAAGGTCCTAACAATTGGTATCAGAGCAAGGAACGCATCGGAAGAACTCATCGTCAACCGAAGCATCGAAATGGCATTTCAAGAGGGATATAGCACCGCTAGACCACCCTTCTTCGATGGCAATGACTTTGCATATTGGAAAGGTAGAATGGAATACTATTTAATGAATGATATTGAGAATTGGTTTAGTGTTGTAGATGGGTTTGAAAAGCCGAAGGATGGATCGGGAGCACCTCTTCCTACCAAGGAGTGGACAAAGGAGATGGCAAAGAAGGCCCAAGCTAATGCAAAAGCCACAACAACCCTACAATGTGGACTTTCAAAGGAGCAACTAAGCAAAGTAGGACCGTTTGATTCCGCCAAGGAGCTTTGGGAGAAACTCATTGAGTTAAATGAAGGATCAAGCGAGTCAAGAAGGGCCAAGAGAGATCTTTTGTTGGGACAACTTCAAACCTTCACTATGAAGACAAATGAAACCGTAAGTCAAATGCACGGTAGATTCAAGGAAATAGTAAATGGTCTTCATGTTATAGGTGATAAAATTGACAATAGGGACCTAGTAAGGTATGTTCTTCAATCTTTTCCTAGAACCACCTTATGGGCCTCAATGGTTGATGCGTATAAGGTTTCTAGAGACCTTTCTTTAGTTAAACTTGATGAATTATTTTGCGAATTTGAACTTCATGAGCAAGCTAATGCGGTTTCAAAAGAGAAAGGTATGGCTCTTGTTGTAGAGAAGAAGGAAAAGAAAAAGAAGAAGGAAAAGAAGGTGGAATCCTCATCATCCGAATCCGAGCAAGAATCATCGGATAGTGATGATGAAATGTCGGCAAGTGAAGTGGCTCACTATGTCAAAAAGATGATGGGAAGATCAAGAAAATTCACAAGAAAGGATGTGAAGAAGATGTTTCAATCCTCAAAAGGTAAGAGTAGTCAAAGTTCAAACTTTAATACTAATGTCACTTGTTATGGATGTAACAAGAAAGGACACATCAAGCCGAATTGCCCGGAATTAAAGAAGAAAGAAGAAAAGGAGAAGAAGAAAAAGGAGAAAAAGAAGGAAGCCATGATGGCCCAAGCTACATGGGATACACCAAGCATTGACTCATCGGATGAAGATGAGCTATGCCATGTTACTCGACATATGGCTTTTATGGCTTTTGAAGAGGGCAAAGATGAATCAAGTGAAGAGGAGTCATCAAATGAAGAGGAATCAAG
Organism: Zingiber officinale; assembly: GCF_018446385.1. Lineage (NCBI taxonomy): Eukaryota > Viridiplantae > Streptophyta > Magnoliopsida > Zingiberales > Zingiberaceae > Zingiber > Zingiber officinale. Next base: position 114,805,983 of record NC_055997.1, read on the forward strand.
TGATGAATCATCATCAAGTGATGATGATGAGGTAAAAGAATCTCCCAAAGTAGAATTTCTTTACAAAACTATTGCTCATCTCAAAAATGCTTTTGTTAAATCACAATCTAAGGTAAAAACCTTGAAGGGAAAGCTTAAGCTTATTAAAATTGATGCATGTTCATCTAGTGAGTCAAGCATGCTCAAGGAAGAAAACGAAAAATTGAAGAATGATGTGATTGAGTTAAGAGCATGTCTAGAGAAGTTTACAAATGGATCCAAATACTTAGATATGATCATTAGAGACCAAAGAGCCGTTTACAACAAAGTCGGTATAAGATATAGACCTAAAGAAAAGGAAGTTGCATACATGTCTCTAATTAATGGCACTAGAAGTGATAGAAACAATGTTAAGAAGAATGCTAAAGGAAAGACAAGACAAGCTTGGGTGCCTAAGAAATATTTGAATGATATTTCCGAATCAAGTGCATGGGTACCAAAGAATTGTGTGTTTTATGTTGTCTAGGTAGAAGAGAAAAAGGATGCAAGTATGTGGATTGTGGATAGCGGTTGCTCAAGACATATGACCGGTGATGTGAGCAAGTTCTCCACAATAAACTATATAAAGAAAGGAACGGTATCATTTGGGAATAGTGGGAAGCTCAAGATTATAGGTAAAGGTACAATTGAGGTATCACCCACAATTATCATTCATAAAGTCTTGTTGGTTAAAAATATGGGATTTAATTTGCTTAGTGTTAGCCAACTATGTGATGCCGGATATAATGTAGAGTTTCACCCAAATAAGTGTATAGTTAAACACAAGAATCTTGAGAATGTGATGCTAGAAGGATTTAGAAAGGCAAATCTCTATTATGTTGATCTTTCATATGCTTCTAACCCCTCTATTAAGTGTTTGATGTCAAAAGAAGAAGAATGATCGCTATGGCATAGAAGACTTGGACACATCAACATGAAGAACATAGCCAAGGTAGCCAAGATGGAGCTAGTTAAGGGGCTACCAAAAATCAAGTACATCAAGGATAAACTATGTGATGCATGCCAAGAGGGTAAGCAATCAAGGTCATCACATAAAGGTAAAACCTTAACTAGCACTTCACTACCATTAGAATTATTGCATTTGGATCTTTTCGATTGTCATAGAACACCCTCTTTAACGGGTAACAAATATTGTTTGGTAATAGTAGATGACTACTCTAGATATACTTGGGTTCATTTCTTAAAACACAAAGGAGAAACTTTAGAAACTATTATAGGGTTTACCAAGAGGGTAGAAAATGAAAAGAACATCAAAATTGATAGAATTAGGAGTGATCATGGTGGAGAGTTCGAGAATTTGAACTTTTCTAAATTTTGTTTGGATAACGGTTATAAACATGAATTTTCTTGCCCAAGAACACCTCAACAAAATGGTATAGTGGAGAGGAAAAATAGGGTCTTACAAGAAGCGGCTAGGACCATGCTCAATGCATACTCCCTACCTAGCTATTTGTGGGCCGAAGCGGTTAATACCGCATGTTATATCCAAAATCGTGTTTTGATTCATAAGTTTTTAGGGAAAACACCATTTGAATTATGGAATGGCACAATTCCTACAATTCACTATTTTAAGGTCTTTGGTTGTAAGGTTTATATTCTCAATACCAAAGATGACTTAGGAAAATTTGAGCCCAAGTCTAATGAGGGAATTTTAGTTGGATACTCATCCACTAGTAGAGGATATAGAGTATACAACAAAAGACTCAAATGGTTGAGGAATCGTCTAATGTTGAGTTTGATGAGTCTACTAGGACTTATCCTAGAAAATCCTCTATTGACAAGGATATAATTGAAAATAATCAAAACATCACTCAAGAAATGCAAAATCTACAATTAGGGGGTATTGATCTAGGGGGAGAAAGAGATGGTTCGGATGATGAAAGAAACAATGTAAACAATGATACTTCCAAAAATGATGATTCCATTACCCCAAGGACCTTAAGGCACCATCAAGATCATCCTATTAATCAAGTAGTTGGAGATGTGGCACAAGGGGTAAGGACTAGATCCTACTTTAGAGATCATACTAGTCAAATTGCTCTAATATCACAACTTGAACCAAAAACAATTGATGATGCTTTACTTGATACGGATTGGATTTTAGCAATGCAAGAAGAGTTGAACCAATTTGAAAGGAGTGATGTATGGGAGTTGGTTCCAAGACCTAATGGGAGTACAATCGTCACAACAAAATGGGTTTTTAGAAATAAGTTGGATGATCAAGGGAGAGTCACTAGAAATAAGGCTAGGTTGGTAGCTAGAGGTTTCAATCAAGTGGAAGGACTTGATTATGATGAAACCTATGCTCCGGTAGCTAGGTTAGAGTCTATCCGAATATTATTAGGATATGCCGCTTACATGGGTTTTAAACTCCACCAAATGGATGTAAAATCGGCTTTCTTAAATGGTTTCATTAAGGAAGAGGTTTATGTAGAGCAACCACCCGGATTCGAAAATATAGATTACCCAAACCATGTTTATAAGCTTAAGAAAGCATTATATGGGTTAAAACAAGCACCTCGGGCTTGGTATGAGAGACTTTCATCCTTCCTAATCTCCAAGGACTTTAGAAGAGGAACAATTGACCCAACATTATTTCTAAAGTCTAAGGATGGGGAAATTTTTGTTGCACAAGTCTATGTTGATGACATCATTTTTGGCTCAACAAATAATGAACTTCTTCATGACTTTATCAAACACATGGAAAGTGAGTTTGAAATGAGTCTTGTTGGAGAATTGAGTTTCTTTTTGGGATTACAAGTCAAGCAAACTAGCGAAGGAACCCATGTTTACCAAACCAAATTTGCTAAAGAACTTATTAAGAAATTTGGGTTGGAAAATGCTAAAGGAGCATCTACTCCTATGGGGACTAATACCAAGATAGATAGTGATCAAGAAGGGAAATTAGTTGATCCAAAACTATATAGGAGCATGATTGGTAGTTTGCTATACCTAACCGCTAGTAGACCGGACATAATATTTGCCGTAGGAACGTGTGCAAGATACCAATCATGTGCCAAAGAATCACACTTAGTAGCGGTAAAGAGAATTTTGAGATACATCAAGAGTACCCTTAATGTAGGTCTTTGGTATCCTCGGACTAGGAATTTTGAGTTGATTGGGTATACCGATTCCGATTATGCGGGTTGCAAATTAGATAGAAAAGGTACTAGCGGTGGTTGTCAATTTCTTGGACCTTCCCTTGTAAGTTGGAGTAGTAGAAAATAACCTTGTGTGGCCTTATCCACAACCGAAGCCGAGTATGTGGCCATGGGTAGTTGTGTAGCTCAATTGCTTTGGATGATGCATACTTTAGAAGATTATGAGTGTCACTATTCCAAAGTTAAGGTGTTGTGTGATAATATTAGCACCATCAACTTAACCAAAAATCCGGTGCACCACTCTAGGACAAAGCACATTGAGGTGAAGCATCATTTTATTAGAGATCATGTGGCAAGAGGAGACATTGAACTACTTTATGTTGAATCTCAATCTAATCTTGCCGATATTTTTACCAAGCCGTTACCCGAAGTAGAGTTCACCTCTATTAGGAGGGAACTTGGTATGTGTCTTGTAGAATAGTGAGAATAGGAGTCATTGCTTGTGTATTTCTTCAATTAGATACCATGTGAGATGTTTAGGATGATGTCTTTGGTTCAACATGTTTGTCATGATACATGACTTTGGGCCAATATGACATCTAGTCACATTGATCCTTAAGTGGACCAATCATTGGGAAGGCTTGTGCACAATTAATGTGTACATAGCTCTTTGAACATGATTGGATATTTCTTTCAAATACAAGTATCATAACCTATTGTATGCAATTTAAGATGATATGGAAAATACCATATAAAGAGGTGTAAGAAAGAAGCCTTGTTCTAATATAGGTACAGCACCTATAGGGAAGTTCAAATTGGGACTTTCATTCAACGATATACTACATAATCTAACTAGTGTTAAAGCATGTGTCAATCTTGGGATCTACGGTAGACATATTTTTATACATATTTTTCCCGAATAGACAAGGTTCAAATATACTTCTCCACCAAATTTAAGAATTTTTGGAGGTTGGTATAATTATCTGTAGGTTTCTGAAATTCGGGGCAGAATAAGGCCAGAATTGGTATCAGTCGACTGGTTCAGGTACCAGTCGACTGGTAACAGTGACTTTTGCGAACAGAATGATTCTGTGGGTTTCTGTTTTAGGCATCAGTCGACTGATGGAAGCATCAGTCGACTGGTACTCGTGTTTTTATATATCCTTCCGCGTGCAGGTGGCCCGATGGAAACCCTAGTTTCATCTGCCGCCTGCTGCCGCCTGGATTCCAGCGCGGCTCGTCGCCGTTTCTTGTCCTCTCCGGCCACCTAAACCTCCTTCTCTTTCTCGATCTATCCTCATCTTCCCTCATTGCTCAGTTTGTTTCTCCTGCGGCCTCTCAACGCCAGTCGGCTCGTGTCCTCACCACACGTCCTTCTTCCTCGGTTCTTCCTTGATTTCGTGGCTATGGAACGAAGGTAATCCTTCTCCCTCATCTTTCTCAAGATCAAGTGTGATTTAACCCTAATACCTTGCTGTTTTTGCTGTTTTTGCTGTGTTTCTGTGCTCTTCTCCCTGTTTTGGGGTTACTTTTGGATCATATGCATTGCATTACCACATTTAGGGTTAGGCAAAAACGCAGGGCTAGTGAGGGAACCTCCCGGCAGTCTACTCCCATTCCCTCGAGGGATCGATTCCGATCCGAAGCCGCACGACAACGATTTGCGGCTATTGATTTCGCTATGATACCCTGTCGGTATCTGAATCAGACCTATTTTACTACAATTGTACCAGATGTCATGGAGATCATTCAGTATTTTGGTTTAGATAAGTTAATGCATTGCACGCATTTAGTCAATCTGGATTTATGTAAGGAATTCTACACCAATTTGCATCCTAGAGGTAGTGGAGGTCATACATGGGTATCTCGTGTAGGTTGTGTCGATATTGAGTTCACTCCCAGCATTCTCCAGTCTTTTCTAGAGTGTCGGGCTTCTGAGAGCTCCTTTACGTGTTTTCCTACAGTTGTTGAGCCATTCACCGATTCACTCTCTCATTTGTCCATTGAACTGATACATCAGTATTACTTCAATGCCCCCCGAGCTCCTCTACGGCGCATCTTCAATGCTACCCGTATGTCTGCCCGCAGCAACATCCTTTATAAGGTTGTTATTGGGTGTATCTTACCTATAGTCACTCGGGGGCAAGCCAAGATTCGGCTGCCCCATCTGGTCATGATGTATGCTTTGGAGCACCGGCTCGACATCAACATCGCTCTTCACGTCTTTGAGTCCATCGTGCACTTCTCTAGTCCTACTAATGAGAAGTTGTACATGCCTTACTGTCACATCCTGACGTCTTTCTTTGCTTCTCGGGGTCTCGATGTCATGAGGGGTCAACTGCATCAATTATCTAAGGACTATGATCAGATTGGGGTCCGCCAGTTGTCTCTTGCAGGTATTGAGAGACGCCAGGGGGAGATGGTATGGCGTGCTCAGGAGGCGGATGATTCTGACGCTGAGGAGGCTGACGTACCTCCTCCTGCATTGGCACCGCATCCAGCCCTTTTGACTGTCGAGGCTCGATTGACTCAGCTGGAGGAGACAGTACGCCAGGGGTTTCAGGAGTTTCGGGGGTTCCGGCAGGATTGGACTGCTTCTCAGCAGCGTCAGGCGGATATGTATGCGATGCTGCAGCGCTGGGATCTGACATACCAGGCTCCTCCACCTCCTCCCAGTGATGATCACTAGGACTATGATTCTGGTTTTCTTTATGTGTTGGTGTCGAGATGTGTTTTGGCTTCGAAAGTGCTATATTCTGTTCATCTCGAACATTTAGCTTCCTGACTATGATGGACGCCTGGTGTTATGACATTATGTGACTAGTGCTTATTTTCTTTCACTGCTGCTTCTTTTTCTCTTTCTTGCTGGTTTGTAAGCTCCTTTATATTCGCATATGTCCTCTTTTATTATCTGTCATTTGTTTCTTCCTATCACTTGCTCTTAGCCGATATCATGGATTAAGGGGGAGTTGTAGCTTTTTTTTGTGCGACAAAAAGGGGGAGATGTGGATATCTTAAGTTAGATATTTTGTATGCTTATGCTTTATTCATGATTCATGTTATATGAAGATATTTTGTATGCTTATGCTTCGTGAATATCATCATACTTTCTAGATGTTGTATATTTAAAGACCTAACTTAAACACATTTTGCCAAACATCAAAAAGGGGGAGATTGTTGGAGCAATCTTGCTCAAGACATTACTCATTGTTGATGTTTGGTTAAAATAGTTTAAGCTAGGCATTAATTGTGATCTAACATAAGTATTGAGTGAGCAGATACAAAGAAAAGACCAAGTATGAAGTTTTGGCAAGGAAAGATCCGGAGGTGCGATCTATTGGCAAAAAGGAGACTTAGCATGACGGAGCCAAAGGTAGCCCTTGAAGGCAAGCGCAAGGATGAGGAGTCATGGAGACAGAAGCATCCTAGGGGCGTAAGGCTGAGGGAAGGTGCTTGGAGGCTTGAAGTCTAAGCTAAGGAAGTAAATTCAAGTGTATAAAATAATGTAAAACTGAGACTGTACAAACTGCTGTAAATTTCAGAAGTATAAAGTACCAGTCGACTGGTACTTATACCAGTCGACTGGTACCAAGGCACAGAATGGACAGAATGTCGCCAGGGTAATTTGAGGCAAGTACCAGTCGACTGGTACTGGTACCAGTCGACTGGTAGATGACCGTTATGAAGTGGCGGCTCAAAATCTTGTCAAATCTTTAGTGCCGTTAAAGCCCATCAGTCGACTGATAGGTATACCAGTCGACTGATGTCGGGAAAACTATAAAAGCAATTCTTAGAGCTTGGAGATAACCAACTGTTCTAAAACCGAAAAAGTGCTCATCAAGTAATCCTCAAGCCTACAGATACTCAAACTCTTCCTTCTGATCCTAACTTTCACTTTGTAAAAGGAAGAGGAGATTGTGTAAGGGTTTCTCCACCTTCGATTGTCATTCGAGAAGGAGAAGTTTATAGTGGAACTTCATTGTGTGGGTGTGTGTGCCTTGGATTAGTCACCTCAAGGAGGTGGAGACCAAGTAAACAAAGGGAGTTAGCATTGCCTTTTTGTTTTCGTACTTGTTCATTTGTTTCCTTTATCTTCCACTAACAAGTTGTAGGTCAAAAGCGAAAGAAATGCTATTCACCCCCCCCCCTCCTCTAGCCGAACACAAAGGTCCTAACAAATATTGTATCGACATGGCTTAATCAGACCATAACTAATATCTCCACAATGGCATGATATTGTCCACTTTGGGCCTAAGCCCTCGTGGTTTTGTTCTTGGGCTCTACCCAAAAGGCCTCATTCCAATGGAGATATCTTTTCTCTTATAAATCCATGATCTTTTCTATGTGTTTTTAATATGAGACTATGTTTGTAACCTTGCAATCCCAACAACGACTATGGCGATAAAAAGAAATTTTTTTCATAGATTTTCTGAATTTGCAGCTAATAGATTTTTGTTGCAGAATCTGTGCCTAAAATAGATATATATTTGTCACATAATCTATGACGAATATCTATTTTCATCACAAAATTGATATTTTTTCCATGCAAATTTGCAACTACTAAGGCGATGAAAAGAAATTTTCATCGATTTTTTGAATCTATAATAAACCTAGATTGTCGTAGATTTGTGATGAATATCACTTTTCATCGTAGATTTGGGATTATGAAATTTCACGATGAATTTTTTTTATCGCAAATTGACAATGAATTTTGTGATTAAAAAAATATTCTTTGCAGATTTTGCGACGAAAATCCCTTTTCGTCACAAATTAAGATCATGAAATTTCACGATGAATTCTTTTTTGTTGCAAATTTGCAATGATTTTTACGATTAAAACATTCATCGCAGATATTGCGACGAAAATCCCTTTTTGTTGCATATTGATATCATGAAATTTCACAATGAATTCTTTTTCATCCCAAATTTGAAACGACTTTTGTTACGAACAAAAACAATCGTCATATATGTTGTGACGAATATCCATTTTCATCGCAGATTTGAGATCATAATATTTCATGATGAATTCTCTTTTGTCGTAGTCACAATGAATTTTGCGACAAAAAAATAATTCATCACAAATTTTACGATGAATATCCATTATTTCGTCATAGAATTTGGCGATGACTTATTTGCGACGAAGAGTTTTTCATCGTAGATTTCGTCACAAATTAATTTTGCGATGTTTTTTTACAAAATTCTTCATCAAATTCATCGCAAAATGATCATTTTTTTTAGTGATGTTCATGACTTGATTATCTGTCCCCACGGGACACCTAATTGGCTACAAGATGATAGATTTGTTACAATAGAGCAGGAAAAATTTTTCTCACTTCTTAATCATTTGATGATCGACTATATATAAATTGACTCTATAATTTATCTTCCTTCGTATAATTTGGAGATGATGAATTATGAGATTATGAGTGCGTCGAGTATAATAAATGACTCAACTATCTAATATATATTTAATTGGACAATACTAAATGACTTGATTCTACCTAGCTAGAATAGAATAGATTTTTTATAATTTGTAATTCATTATTAAGGATGACAGTCAATTATATTCTTTTCCACCCATTTTTATATTTAATTTTAAAAATAATATCTAATTAATTAATTTTTTAAACAAGTAAATTCAATTTCTAGCCCGCCAGAATTTGACGAGCCAGATTTACCGTATTTAATTTACATATAAAAAATGTTCCGTAGTGCGCAAACTCAATTAAAGTCGATGACAAAAGCTGTGAAGAAGCCAAGGAGGCAGCAAACTGAGTCCAACATTAATGAGCTTCATTGATGCACGCCATTGCCAAGCTCACCCTCTCTCCTCATTCACCATAAGTGAATTCATCTCTCTATCTTTGAATTCATGTTTTGAGTATAGGAATATTCATTGTGGTAGCTTGATTCAAAGACATTGATTGAGCATCTGAATCTCTGTCTCCTTTCGACTTCTAAACTCATTAGTATAGTTTCATCGATAACTATTTTTTCCAAGGGGATACCATTGCTTACAAGTGAATAAGGAAGGGAACAAGTTCAAATCCTTCTAATGATGTAGTTGCTTTCTTTCTTGACTTATGGGACGGTTCGCTAGCTTATTCAATAGTCACGTTAAGACTGCATTTGGTAGGGGTAAAATGTGATACATTCTTTAAAAATTACAAAAAACATAAAATCCAAACCACTTCCAAATGAAAGCATTAACTCCTCCCTATTCCTCTCTCATGACTCCCACCTCTGCTACACACTCCTCTTCCAGTGACATCCATTAATGAAACCCCTTTTATGATCCGAACACAAAAAAAATTATTTAAAAAAAAACAAAAAGAAAAAGAAAATTTAACAGTCGAATCAGATTTTCTCATGTGATCCTGGCCATGAATCATGTGAAGCACTTGATGATCATTAAATAACCTTTCACACACGCACCCTTATATATTACACCTTGATTTAGTGTGTTTACCTTCACAAGCCCCCCACTTCACTTCCATTGCCGTTCTATCGCAACCAGATGAACAAGCAGTACTGTTCCAGTACTATTCCTTTCCTTCTTCTCTTCCTTTTCACCGCACTCTTCCTCCTCACAGCAACAATGGCTCAGGGATTCAGACCAAGTTCATCAGGCAAGTTCTTCAATACAGATATATATATCATTGTAAATTCTCATGATCAAGTGATGGATGTAATATATATATTCTCTCGTTTCACTGTCCAGATGCTGCCAATAGCAGCAGCAACTCCATCTCTAAGGTATTGTAAATTTTAAAGTTAATTTAATTATATATTTATATTGTTATTTTTTGTTTAATTTGTTTGTTTGTTGTTTCAGGAGATGTATGTGGCTTCGGGATCGAGCTTGCCCGACTGCACGCACGCATGCGGGCCGTGCTTCCCCTGCAAGAGGGTGATGGTGAGCTTCAAGTGCTCGATCGCGGACTCGTGCCCGGTCGTCTACCGGTGCATGTGCAATGGAAGATACTACCATGTGCCTTCCAAACTGGGGAGGAGATTGTGATGGTGGATTTCAGTTTTGTAGAATAATAATAATAATTATTATTATTATTATTATGCACGATCTGTTTCTTAATTAATTCCTATTTGGTATCATATATGCGATGATTGATGTTCGATCGATCCTGATCTCTATCCTCTGTTTAAGGGGCCGGCCGGGGCCATCGACTGAACTAGCTAGAAAGAAAGAAACAAGATATATGATCGATTCTGAGATTTGCCTGCGTGCGCTGCGCTGCGCCTCTATAAATGCGTATCTGAATCAATGTGGCTGGCAGCGATAGAACAGACAAGTTGAGCTCACAAGAAGCTACATTATTTGAGCCGATTGTATCATTCTTTCTCCTCTGTCTCCGATCTCCTCTCTCTCTCTCTCTCTCCAATCTTTTACTATTAGGCCCAGCTACCAGGGACTGAGTCAGGGCTCAGCGGACAGCAGAATGGGGGCAACGACACGTAACGCCGGAGCCATGTAGATATTAGTGTACCCGAGCTTGTGTTTCAGGGCCCATTTTAGGGTTTATCTCTAAAGAATACATTTAATCATTTTAGTTCATTTTCATTTTATCAGTCTTAAATTTTAAAATCAAATAAAAAAAATTACGGCACATTAAATTACTATTATCATTTACTTTATTTCGATAATCCACTATTACTATATTTTCCTTTGTACTATTTACTTTAATATTCATTTACTTATTACTATTATTTATTGTATTTTTCCAATGTAACTTCTAAAAAAAACATAAAAATTTAATGAAAGTATCATAGCCTTAAGACCCTCCATGATCTTACAATTTATGAATAAAATATAATTTAAAAACACTCATTACGAATACGCTATTGATTTCTCTTAACAATTTGTTAAAAGTAAAGACACCGGTTATAATAATGCTGCACTAGTAAATCAAGGAGACCAAATATTAGTACAACAAAATAACACAATATTGACACTACTTACTTCCTTACATTATAGGCTTATGGTTTTAGAAACTCAACTTCTTACCCTTGAAAATCATATCTATAAAAACACTCACACAAGCGATCTAAAAGAAGCTCTAGAAAGCATAAACAAAGACCTTAGTAAATTGTCTTTAGGAAAAATAATTACCCGACAACAATCTACTACTTATAAGTTTCTTACATACAAGACCCAGGACCTCATTCCAAATGGATCTACGAACAAAGACATAAATTGAAAGTTTTTCTGGATTATCACAAACTTTAAGACAACCAAATAGAAACTTATCCGTAATTCCCAGGAGGTCATCAACAAATATTGTTACTTATAGACATTGACATAATTTAGATACCTTTTCTAACGAACAACTAAATACCTTAAATCCAAGGAAAATATATAATCAAAGACTATTATCCTTCTCTACATCACTCTATAGGCATTACAGGACACAACCACTTCATCTACCAGATGAAGATGAAGAAAGATTTACACTCATGACTGAAGAATCGGCACGAACACTTTTACAAAGAAAACACCACTACATACATCTAGGACTAATAGTATTTGGCCTAAGAAGGCTTACTAGAAAAAATATAGGAGTCAAAGTTTTTTTAGTCCTTTACAACTCAAGATTTTCTGACAATGATAAGGCACTTATTGGACTCATTAAAGTAGATATGAATAGCAATTTAGGAATTACCTATTTCTGCCTGATCCTGCCCCGAAGTTGAGGAGATGGCAGCCGGGAAGTAACGCTGAGGTGGCTCTTCGTCTTCACTGATGGTCCTATACTCCTGCAACCACAAGTCGTTAGTGCCAAGCCGGGAGGGGGTTCCCGGCGACGACCCTCCGACGCCCAAGTCACACACCGACAAGTAAAAATAGGAGCAAGAAGAAAATGATGAATAGTGGCTTCAAGAGATGTATTCTGCGTACCTCCGTGGAGGGCGATCTCCCTTCTTATATAGAGCTTCGATGGGTAGATTGCACGCTTCCTGAGTGGACATGCTTCCCCAAGCTTTCCCCAAAAGCTAGCCTCAGGAAGGTGTCCCTGACATCTTACCATAGCGGGGCGAGCATATCTCTGCAGAGGCGGCGGAAGCTTCTCCCATACGATTCTCTATCTTGTCGTTCGATTTTCTGTCCATCTGCGCCGATCGTCGGCGGCACCAACTCCCAAAAGGATGTAGACACGTGTCTTCCCTATCCTGCTGTCGGCTGCTAGTCTGACTGGGCTCCCCTCGATTGGTTCGGTCGGCCGATTCTTTAGTCTTATATGCCTGTGCTGCGGCTGATCGGCTAGAGTATCCTTTGCCTTTGTGCGCTGCCAGCTCGGCCATCTCTCACCGAACTCTCCAGACCAATCGGGGGTGGAGAGCTTTCCGATCGGCTGGCCACTTAGTTGACCCCCACTGGCCTTGACGCTTACCGAAGCCCTGACCTTCCCCGGAGGTGGGCCCTCCTGAGTCATCACCAGATCACATGTCTCCCCTTTAAGTCTAGTCGAAGGAGGCTGCAAGTCCGACTGACTGGAGAAAATGATGTGAAAATATTACTCTCTGATCGGCGCTTCGGTCGGCTATGCCTCTTTGTTGGAGCTCCGTCGATTGGCCTTAGTTTTCTTCCCGAGGTGATGCCTTCAGCGGGCTAATCGGTCATTATGAGGGAGCGTCTGACCACGAGCCTGCTATTCTTGTTCGCTCAGCCCGTAGAGTCGTTGCCTTGGGACTTCCCCTTTCCTGCCAGCAAAATCTCTTGGAACCCGCACTCATCCGAGGCGTTAATGCGGGGCATGCCTCCTTAATTATTTTGACAACTGCCCTATGAGAGCACGCCACGTGTCCACGCCTGTCACCACACGCTTGAGGTGACAGGGATGGGACGTGACCCTTGGTGATTTGAATTTGACGGCCAGATTTGCCTCTAGGTATTTGTGCTACCGATCGGACGGCTTAGCCTTGCCTTTTGATGTTTATAAGTTCACGATCGCCGCCTTCCCCCCACCTTTACTCAGCGTTCTTGTTTCCGACGATTTCCTCAGTGTTCCTTGGCAAATCCTTCTGCTTCTCTTGTTGGTCCCGCCCCCGATGAGTCCGTTACTTTCTTCTGTAGTCCTTTTCTATTCTACCATCTCCAACACCCCTCCGACGAACTCTTTTACCTACCCTTTGCCCCTTTTCCTTCGCTTCTTCCTGACTCTTCCCGGTTATTTCTTCGACCATGGCCAGTACCTCACAGCTCTCGATCCCTGCCTCGGGTCCTTGGTATGACATCATGGAATCCAGGTTCGATGAGGGCGATGCTCGGACTCTCACGAATACCTTTGAACTTCCTCTCGGCTATGAGATCCATGTTCCGTTGGCCACCGATTGACCATCCACTCCGCCGAGAGGCTGTGTCTGCTTCTTCCGGGACCAGTTCGTTGCCGGCCTGCGGATCCCCCTCCATCCTTTTATTGTAGATGTTTGTAAATATTTTGGCTTATCCCCTTCCCAGTTAGTCCCCAACTCTTTTCGCCTTTTGTGCAGGGTAATTATCTTGTTCCGTTTGCATCGCATCCCTTTGACCCCTTCGGTTTTCCACTACTTTTATTACCCAAAGCTTTCCAACCAGCCAGGCACCTTCCTCTTGCAAGCTCGCCATGGCCTGGTTTTTTTTTGATAGGATGTCTTCCTCCAATAAGCATTGGAGAGAGTATTTCTTTTTTTGTTCACTTTCCTGATCGGCCACCCTTCCAAACAACTTGGCAACTTTCGTTGGGGCACCAACCTTCACTGCCCCGTTATAAGAGCACTCCGCCCTACTTACATGCTACATCCATGCTGGCCGGTCAGAAGTTCAACATTCACAAGTTGCTGGAGGAAGGGGTCCTGGTACTCTTCGGCCTTAGCCCGATCAGCCCATCCGAGCCGATCAACTTAGGTAAACTGTTCACCCGCTTTTTTTCATTTTGTCTAACTGATTTCTTCCTTTATTTTGTAGTCGACATCATGATGAGGGCACGCTTGGTTGGGCAATCGAAGCTTACCAATGCCGACGTCGACAAAGTAGTGGTCGAAGTTTTGGCCGAGAGTAGATTCTGACCGTACGATCTCCCAGAGCAGACACCCATTGAGCGCGAGACTGTTTTCATTCAAGAGGTCGGTGGGGAGTCGGGTCAGGTGCCGATCGAGGGAGCGGTGATTGGTGCGCCGATCGCAAAACTTATGGCCACTCAGTCCACTCCGGAAGAGGGCTCGCTATTGGAGACGCCGCTCAAGAATACGCGCAAGAGGCGCCGATCAGAGAAAAATGCTCGTTCAGCTTCCTTAGCGGCAAGGATCGTCGATCAGACGGGTACTTCCTCACTGGATGTGTCGGAGGCCGCCAATGTCTCCTCCTGTCGCCTCTCCAATCACCAGCTTGCCGTCACCATCGGGTCAGGGTCGTATTTTAAGGTCAAGCATTCAGCCTGCACCCTCTTCTTCTCGCACCGGTCGGTCGGCTTCCTCTCACCTAGCCTCGGCCAGCCGGAGACGCATCACTGCAACCCTCCATCTTCCTACCAAAGAGCTTTTGGAACCGGGGGCTTGGCGGGTCAGACTGAGCACCGGATCATCATTCGGGGCCACCTGGCCGAGGTGTGAGAGGATGCCCGTGCTCGAGCGGCATAGGCGTCCCCGGGTGTGCTAGCGGATAGCCATACTAGGTAACTCACCGGTGTGAGTTTTTCTTTCAGCTCTTACACTAGTCTGGCCTCTTCTCTGATCTACTCTAAGTTCTGGTTTCTGTAGTTTTGGGTGAACGGCTTGGCGATGTGCCAGAGGCTCGCTTTTGTGGAGGATGAGCTGAGACGGTTGAAGGAGGCTCCCAGACAATCGGGGACTTCTCACGGTCTGAACGACACTCAGGTGGCTCAGCTGCAGGCCGACTTGGCCAAGAGTGAAGAGTTGCTCACCGCCGAGCGGGGTAAGAGCATCGAGCAGGCCGGGTACATTGATCGACTCAAAAAAGAGATCACTACCTTCGAGAGCAAAATCATGCTCGCCACCTCCCGCAAGCAAAGGGTCGTTGATGATATGGAGAAGAAGAATGTGGAGGCCCGGGCTCTCGAGCAGAAGCTGAAACAGACAAAAGATGAGCTGAAGAAGGCAGAGGACCTCCTGGTGTCCGAGCGGCAAACCCGCGAGTCTGAAGAAGCCTCTTTAAGGAGCCAACTGTCCGACAAGGATGTCGATCTCGTGGTGGTGAAGGCGGACCTGGAGAGCGCTCGATTAGCCCTAGAGGCGCATAAAGAAAGCGAGCATAGCTGCTTCGAGGAGATGAAGGTGGCCTACATCCGGTCTGACACCTTTGTTGACAAGTTCGTTGCCAGGGTTCTTAGACTCTTTGGCTGCGTCGTGGACAATATTTTTGATCAACTTAAGAAAAAGGGGCACCTGCCTGTTGATCTACCCGACACTATCATTGACCGTGATCAGCTCAACGACTCTATCCCTGACGATGCTCTAGCTTATTTGGAATGAACCCTCAAAAACTTTTCCTTTTTCTCACCTTGCTAGGTTATCTTTGTACTGTACTTTTGTCTGCCCCCGTAAGTACCCGGTCGACAGAAATTTTAAGGCACAACTCGGGTTTGCTTCATATTCGACTCCTTTCTCTATTTTTTTGGTAGCTTCCGAATATGACAAGGCAATCGTCTTGACCCATACTTATCCGACTGACGACTTAGGTGCAATTTTGATGACGCGAGGGTTTAAGGTCGCCGCTCGACCGCCAATGACATGAGGGTTTAAGGTCGTCGCTCGACCGCCGATGACACGAGGGTTTAAGGTCACCGCTCGACCGTCGATGACGCGAGATGACGCGAGGGTTTAAGGTCGCCGCTTGACCGCCGATGACGTGAGGGTTTAAGGTCGCCGCTCGACCGCCGATAACGCGAGGGTTTAAGGTCGCCGCTCGATCGCCGATGAAGTGAGGGTTTAAGGTCGTCGCTCGACCGCCGATGATGCGAGGGTTTAAAGTCGCCGCTCGACCGCCGATGACGCGAGGGTTTAAGGTTGCCTCTCGACCGCCGATGACGCGTTGGTTAGATGGGGACTTGAGGAAACTCTGAGTTGTTTTCTCCCTGCATTCAACAAGGATATACAAACGATGGGATACATGAATTCATTCGTGCACCTCTTCACCTAGCTCTATAGGGATGGAGGTGGTTCGCACTCCACGGTCGATCCAGCTTTCTTCCCTCTGCGTCTTCCAAATACTAGGTGCTTGAGCGTAGCTTTTCCAACACTTTGAACGGACCCGCCCATGGAGCTTCCAACTTCTTGACATCGCCAACCGGCCTGACCTTCTTCCATACTAGATCGCCCGGCTGAAAAGATCTGGGGATTACCTGTCGATTATAGTTTTGCCACATCCTTTGCTTATACGCTGTTAGTCGGGCGACTGTCTTATCACGAACCTCATCGACCATGTTGAGTTCCATCAGCCTCCGCTCCTCATTTCCTTCGTCGTAATGCAACACCCGATCAAACTCGACTCTGAGACTACCGCTTCTCCGCCGTATACCAGATGGAATGGAGTGACACCAGTTCCCCCTTGGGTGTCGTACGCAGCGCCCATAATACACTGGGCAGCTCATCCACCCAAGTACCTCCCATGTGATCGAGCCGGACACGTAGTATTCTGAGAATTTCTCTATTGGTGACCTCCGCTTGTCCATTGCTTTGGGGGTAGGCCACGGAGCTGAAGGCTTATTGTATGTCATAGCCCTCGCACCATTCTTTCAGCTCTTGGCCGGTGAACTGTCTCCCATTGTCCGAAATGAGCCGGTGTGGAATGTCGAACCAACATATGATGTTCTGCCATATTAACTTTTTGACCATACTTTCTGTTATCCTTGCTAGCGGTTCGGCTTCCACCCATTTGGAGAAGTAATCTACAGCTACAAGCAAGAACTTTCTTTTACCAGTCGCCATAGGAAAAGGGTCAACTATGTCCATACCCTATTGGTCAAACGGGCAGACCACAGTGGATGTCTTCATCTTCGTGGTCGGTCGGTGTGTCAAACTGTGATACCTTTGGCAGGACAAGCAGGTGGCCACTACTCGGTTTGCATCTTCCTAGAGCGTGGGCCAGAAATATCCTGCCAGGATGACTTTCTTGGCCAATGATCGCCTGCCTGGATGCCCCCTGCAGGAGCATTGATGTACCTCTTGGAGGATGTATTCGGCGTCCACCGAGCCCACACATTTGAGCAGAGGGCAGGAGAATGCCTTTTTGAATAGTTGCTCGCCTACGAGTGTGAACCGGGCGGCTCTCCTCCTTAAACTCCGATCGGCGTCGTGGTTTCCAGTCAGAACTCCCGATTGGAGGAACTTCACAATGGGTGTCCTCCAATCATCCGAAAATGGTATTCCTCCCGCTCGGTCCACGTGTGCCACTAGGGAGACCTGCTCAATTGGACAATTGGTGACGATCGGCATTAGTGCACTAGCCAACTTTGCCAATTTATCTGCTATTTGGTTCTCTGATCGAGGAATCTTGCGTACGACGATCTCTTGGAAGCTCGCCTTGAGCCTCTCAAAGGCCTCCGCATATAGCCTGAGTCGAGCGCTATTGATCTCGAACGTTCTGCTCAGCTGCTGTGCGACCAACTGCGAATTTGAATGTATGAGTATCTTGGTGGCCCCGACGCGTCGAGCAGCTTGCAGACCGGTTATGAGCACTTCGTACTCGGCTTCGTTGTTGGTGGTCCGATGATCCAGCTGAATGGATAACTGCACCCGGTCCTCTCTAGGAGAGATGAGTAATATACCGATCCCACTTCCTTGGCGAGCAGACGAACCATCCACATACACCTTCCATGAGGACTCAGGTTCCGGATTTTGTGTCAAATTCACTGAGCTCAGTGGTCCACTTGATTAGCCGGCCAAATGCTTCAGGGTTGAGTAGAACTCGACCCAAGGCATTGTTGGCCATCACAATTATGGAGTGGGCCAGGAAATAAGGTCGGAGCCTTCGAGCGGCGAGGATCAACGCATAAGTGAGCTTTTCGAGACCAGTGTAGTGAGACTCAGCATCTTTCAATATGTGGCTCAAAAAATACACCGGTTGATGTTCTCCCCCCTCTTGCTTGAGTGACGCCGATTCGATCGCATACTCAATGGATGATAGATAAATCCAAAGCGGCTCCTCGACAGTTGGTTTGCCCAGGATGGGCAGGGTGTTGAGATATTGTTTGAGCTCCTCGAAGGCCCGATCACACTCGTTGTCCCATTGGAACTTGGTCGCTCGCCGTAATATCTTAAAGAACGACAGGCTACGGTCAGATGACCTGGAGATGAACCTTGATAGGGCCGTGATTCTTCCAGTCAGCCTTTGCACTTCCTTCAGATTGTGGGGCGGTGGCATGTCCTGGATCACCTTTACTTTGTCGGGGTTCGCCTCAATTCCTCGCTCGGTGATGATGTAGCCCAAAAAATGCCCGCTCTTAGCGCCGAACAGACACTTGGTCGGGTTGAGCTTGATCCTGTAAGTCCTCAGCGTCCTGTAGGTTTCTTCTATGTCTGCACAGAGGTCAACCGATCGGAGAGATTTAATGAGGATGTCGTCGACATATACCTCCAAATTTCGCCCAATCTGTTTTCGGAACACTTTGTTCATCATCCTCTAATAGGTGGCGTCAACGTTCTTTAGCCCGAATGACATGACCGTGTAGCAGAATGTCCCATCAACAGTGACGAAGCTGACCTCTCCTGATCTTCGCACGCGAGTGACACCTGGTGATAGCCTTGATAGGCATCAAACATGCAGATCAACTCGCATCCGACCATCGAGTCCACCATCTGGTCGATCTGTGGTAAGGGGTAGGAATCCTTGGGACATGCCTTGTTTAAGTCTCTGAAGTCGATGCATACTCGTCATTTATTACCTGGCTTGGAGACCAACACTACATTGGCGAGCCAGGTCGGAAATTGAATCTCCCTGATGTGTCTGGCCTCTAGCAACTTGTCAATTTCGACCCAGATAATCAAATCCTGCTCGACACTAAAGTCGCGCTTCCTTTCCTTGGCTGGTCGAGCGTCTGGCCAAACGTGCAGTTCATGCTATGCCACGCTCGAGTCGACTCCAAGCAGTTCGTGCGTTGACCAGGCGAATACGTCGTGGTTCCTTCGCAGGCAGGCGATCAACTCCTCCTTTCGCTGGTCTGGCAGATCAGAGGCTATGAAAGTAGTAGCTTCTGATCGGCTCGGGTGTATCTATATCTCCTCCTTGTCGTCGTACACCAGCTTGGGAGGCTTTTCCTTGACGGCGTTCACTTCCAACCGTAGGCATTTCCTGGTGACTTTAGCTTTCTCCTTGACCATTTCAACGTAGCAACGCCGAGCCACCACCTGGTCCCCTCGGACCTCGCCCACCAGCTTCCCAATAGGGAATTTAATTTTTTGGCAATAGGTTGACACCACTGCCTGAAACTCGTTGAGAGTCGGTCGGCCCAATATCACGTTGTACGCTGAGGGTGCATCCACCACAATGAAATTCGTGGTGCGCGTCCTAACCAATGGCTTTTCTCCGAGCGAGATGGCTAGCCTCGCTTGCCCGATCGACAAGACTTCGTTGCCGGTGAAACCGTATAGCGGAGTGGCCATGGGCAGAAGCTCGGCCTGATCAATTTGTAATAAATGAAATGCCTGCTTAAAAATAATATTTACTGAACTTCCCGTGTCGATGAAAGTCTGGCGGATGATGTAGTTGGCGATTACCGCCTTGATGATTAGCGCGTCATCATGAGGGACCTCCACTCCCTCCAAGTCCTTGGGGCCGAAATTGATCTCTAGCCCTTCTGCATTCTCCTTGCTACAACCCACCGCGTAAATTGATAATTGCCGAGAGTGGCTCTTCCGAGCTCGATTGGAGTCTCTTCCAGTCAAGCCACTTGAGATCATTCTGATTTCTCCGCGGGAGGCATTTCTTCTATTTTCTTCCTCTCATGTAGGGTGCCTATTCCGATCGGCGAAAACACGAGTAGGGCTCCGATCTCGCCGATGATGCCCTTGTTGGTCACACGCCTTCCGACCATCGGTCCTTTGCTCGGTTCTACGCTCGGGATGCTACTCTGGGGTGGGCGACCGGTGTCGGTATTCCCTCAACTTTGGTCGGTGCACATTAGGGTCGCCACGACACTCCCAAGTGTTGTGCGTTCCTGACTGGTGGAATTTACAGAGCATTGGGGTCCATTTTTTGCTCTTCTTCTGCAGATTGACCTCCATATGCACTGCATGCATCCTTGGCTCGGGATACTGTTGTACTCCTATGGCCCGGGGTCCGCGCGGGGGTTGGTGGTTGCTGGGCACCCTTCGTTCGGATGGCGCATGGGGCTCGACGGGTGCTTCTTTTCTGCGGGCCGCCTGCGCTTCCTCCACGTTGATATATTCTGTGGCCTTCTTCTGCAGATGGGCAAAATCTCGTGGTGGTCTGTGGATGAGTGACAGAAAGAATTCGCCTTCTATGAGTCCCTGGGTTCAAGCGTTCACTAGTACATCCGGTGAGATTGCTGGTATATCCATCGCCACCTGGTTAAAGCGCTGGATATAGGTCCTGAGCGTTTCTCGAGGACTTTGCTTCAGCGAGAACAAGTTGACGCTCGTTTTCTGATGTCAGCAACTACTCGCAAAATGGTGCAGGAAGGCAACCCGGAAATCCTTGAAGCTACGGATGGACCCGATCGGCAGCCTAGTGAACCATCGCTGAGCAAGCCTCGATAGGATTGTCAAGAAGACTCTGCACTTCACCCCATTGGTGTATAGGTACAGTGTGGCCGCGTTGTCGAACTTGGCCAGGTGATCGTACGGGTCAGCACTCCCATTGTACTTCCCGATCACCAACGGGGTGTAATGGCGAGGTAGGGGATCCTCCATAATTCCTCGCGAGAATTGATTGTTGACCCGTTTGGGCGAATCATCGTCTCGTGGCGCTTTTCCCTTCCTAGCATCCCTCTCGGGCGCCTCATTAGACGAGGAGCCCCGGTCTCAACGGGCTCGCCTCCTTCCTCCGAGGGCGTCCGGAACAACGCTCGGTGGAAGGGGATCGACGCGTTGGGTACTGGTCCAAACGTGTCCGATTTTTTACGGATTTCCTGGTCGGCCACGGGTTCAGCCTCATGACCCTGATCTCCAGGTTGGCCAGATCCTGAGACGGCTGGCTCTTGTGTCGGGCGTTCGGCCAAAACTCGTTGTTGCTGCTCCATCGCCCTCACCACTCCGGCCTGGATAAGCTTTTCCAATTCTTCTGTCGTCAGCGTTACGATCATAGGTCGTCCGGCTTCTTCCATCTTCTGCTTCCGGGTTCAGGTTGAAGTTCCCACAGACGGTGCCAATTTGATCTTGCCCCGAAGTTGAGGAGATGACAGCCGGGAAGTAACGCTGAGGTGGCTCTTCGTCTTCACTAATGGTCCTATACTCCTGCAACCACAAGTCATTAGTGCCAAGCCAGGAGGGGGTTCCCGGCGACGACCCTCCGATGCCCAAGTCACACACCGACAAGTAAAAATAGGAGCAAGAAGAAAGTGATGAATAGTGGCTTCAAGAGATGTATTCTGCGTACCTCCGCGGAGGGCGATCTCCCTTCTTATATAGAGCTTCGATGGGTAGATTGCACGCTTCTCGAGTGGACACGCTTCCCCAAGCTTTTCCCAAAAACTAGCATCGAGAAGGTGTCCCTGACATCTTACCATAGCGGGGCGAGCATATCTCTGCAGAGGCGGTGGAAGCTTCTCCCGTACGATTCTCTGTCTTACCGTTCGATTTTCTGTCCATCTGCGCCGATCGTCAGCGGCACTAATTCCCAAAAGGATGTAGGCACGTGTCTTCCCTGTCCTGCTGTCGGCTGCTAGTTTGACTGGGCTCCTCTCGATTGGTTCGGTCAGCCGATTCTTTAGTCTTATATGCCTGTGTTGCGGCTGATCGGCTAGAGTATCCTTTGTCTTTGTGCGCTGCTAGCTCAGCCATCTCTCACCGAACTCTCCAGGCCGATCGGGGGTGGAGAGCTTTCCGATCGGCTGGCCACTTAGTTGACCCCCACTGACCTTGACGCCTACCGAAGCCCTGACCTTCCCCGGAGGTGGGCCCTCCTGAGTCATCACCGGATCACTGCCCAAACTTTAATATGACAATCCCGGACTTTATAGAACATATTAAAATTTCAGTGCAAGTCAGAAGGTATGGAAACTTTCAAAGACATAATATTCAAATAGACATAATCTTTCTAGGAAAAATAATGACAAATATTAATAATAGTTTTAAAGTTCAAATTACTAATGTCATTGAAACTCTTACTACAAAAGACATTTATTTCCTCAAACCTAAGGACTTTTCATCTACTTTATTTGTCGGATTAGATTGGACTCTTAATTTGGAGTTAAGTGCTAAACCACAAACTTTACAACTAACATAATTCATTATTTATAAAGATAGACACGGTAACTCCATAATAAGATTTCGTAATTACAAACCCTCAACATCACAAGAAGAAGATTATGAAGAAAATCAAACTAATATGAACTTAATGAACATAGAATATAACATACTGGAAACTCATACAAACAACAGTGATGAGAATAAATATTTATTTTATGATGACCTAAATGAATATGTTTGCATCCCATTTGAAATAGCTACCTATTTCACTAAAGAAGATTTAGAAGAATTTAAAACTTTTGACCTTCTACACCATAAATTAGAACCTGACTAGATGTTATATTTTGATGAGGACCATAATATAATTTCTAAAAAGCAAGATTACTTTTCAATAGTAAACCTAATGAATCTAGCTGAATCTAGTAGCACTGGTAATTTCATACCACACCCATTACAAGTAAGATATTCTGAAAGCTCTATGAGAACTATGAACTTAATGAACATAGAATATAACATACTGTAAACTCATACAAACAACAGTGCTGAGAATAATTATTTATTTTATGATGACTTAAATGAATATGTTTGCATCCCATTTGAAATACCTACCTATTTCACTAAAGAAGATTTAGAAGAATTAAAAACTTTTGACCTTCTACACCATAAATTAGAGCCTGACTGGATGTTATATTTTGATGAGGACCATAATATAATTTCTAAAAAGCAATATTATTTTTCAACAGTAAACCTAATGAATCCAGCTGAATCTAGTAGCACTGGTAATTTCATACCACAACCATTACAAGTAAGATATTCTGAAAGCTCTATGAGAACTATAGATTATGGAGAAGGGCATCTTCCAAGAACAAAGATTACCCATATACTAATAATAATCCTTTGCTGAGAACAATAGGAAAAAGGAGACCACATGAAATTACTTATTTTGGCAAAAAATTGGTCTTATTAAATATTGGAGACTGCGATGATCTACACCTTTATGATACTTATTTAGAACAGTGGATAGTCTCTGTTAAAAGAGATTATCAAACCAGACAAAAACTAGACATAGAAACAGGAGAAGCCATGATAAGAGTAGGGGAAAATTACCTAGGCGATGTTGCTAGGGCAACATGGAAAGCTTATAAAACTACATATCTTGAGGAAGTAGCCAAGATGGCATCACAAGGAAATAACATACTCAATTTTTGCTATACAATTCATAGGTTATTTACTGCAAGAGATGCTAATACTGGATTAGATATAAGACAAAGAGAAGCTATGAGGGACTTAAAACAATTGCAACTCTTTAGCTGGAACTGGATTAAACATTTTTGTAATGATTTCTTAGCATTAGCAACAGTCTCAGGAAACTATTGTAACCTAGAACTAGGGGAAAGACTCTTTAGCAAGCTACCAGGAGACTTAGGAAAGGAAATACATAAAGCTTGGACAGATATGAATGTAGCACCGCAATACGATAACATTGGAGTAAGAATCCAACACATTATTTTCATACTTAAAGAAAAATGTACCTATATCCACATACAAAAGCAACTAAAAAATCAACAATATGGATTTTGTAGCCAAATATATACCCCTCAACAATATGGTCTCACCCAACCTAGATCAAGACTAAATCATTCATCAAGAACACCCAGAAGATCGGTATCAAGGCCCAAGGCAATAAAACCCAAAAAGACCTATTATGTTAGAAAAAGTAGAGAAAAGAAACTCTATCTAAATAAAGAAAAACATGTGTGAAAATTCAAACCAAAGAAGGCGTATGCTAATACCATCACATGTTTCGCCTATAATGAACCAGACCATTTATCTTCTGCTTGCCCGAATAAAAAGAATTTATATGCCAAAGAAGCAAAGCTAGTTACCTGTACAAATCTTGATTTAGTAGAAGTACAATAAGATATTTCTGACACATCCTCCATCTACTCTATTGTTTCCGTAGATGATGTGGAAGAAATTATTCCTCCTTTTGACTATAGTCTTGTAAACTCTTTCTTGCAACCTTCATACCAACAGTATAACTTACATCCTGAAAGCCAAAATTACATACCCTATGATACACTAGACAATCTAGAAGAATTATGAGATGAATTTCCATTTCCAGATACCAATCTAATGTTTAAACAACTTAGTGCTAAGACTACAGAAGAACTTAACTGTCCATATGAGTGGATACTCAAAACAGGAATTGATAACATTCCTTATTTCTTTTGTAGCTATTATCCATCTTTAGATAAAAGAGGTACATGTAAGTTATGTAAGAAATAAGCCTGTAATTTTTGTCTTCAACAACTGTTTTCTATTACAATACCCATAAGCCAACTCTAAGGGAGGTACTCGAAACTTTTTATTAGAAACAAGAATCTCTGTATTAGAAACTCATATTAATAAATTGGAAACAGAACTAGAGACCCTAGATAAACAAATGAAAGAAAACCTTCCTCCACATTCTTCTCAGGCTACTCTTGATAAAGGCAAAGACTTACAACTTACACCAGCAGATATGATAAATAGAGATCTAGTCTTTATAAAAGCCTCTAGTATCTGTAATACAGAAAAAACTCTAGACATTAGAGTCAAATGCTTGGTAAATATCCATGGCCATGAGTTCACCCTACATGCTTTTCTAGATAGTGGAGCCACCAACTCCACCATAGATGAAAAATACACTTCTTCCAGTCTTGCCAAAAACTTTTATAAAAACTGCATCACACCCATTATTAAGTACACAATTTGATGGCCAACAATTAGCTTGCACACAATTTGTCACCAACACCCATCTAAGGTTTTATGACAACTGTGGTAAATACAACACACCACTCCCACTCTCTAAACTATGGATTAAATCATTATTACATCTTAATATTCACTTAATCCTAGGCTTTAATTCTCTTGTAGCACCAGATAGAACTTTTCTTCTAACAAGGATTATGCTCTTTTCTTTTCCTCACCCATAATATCCTCAATAGTATCAGATTATCCCTCTATTGTCCATCCCTTAATCACCAAACCCCACATAGAACTCATATCTTCTGACAATACATCATCTTATCAATGTTCTCCTAAAAATGCATGTAAACAACCCAGTAAGCAACTACAACCTATTAACCAAACCTGTGTCATAACTTTTTTTTACCAACAAGATCCAGAAAATTACCCTCACTTGGCTGGTCAAGCCCTATAACTGATGACACCTGGATCCTACTTGATCTCATACTCCCACAATAGTTATTTCAAATAATAAACACCCATAAACCTGATTCAGACTCTCTCATTTCTAGATTAGAAAAACTAAAAATTATTGGAGATAATCCTACTAAATATTGGGATCGATACAAAATCTACTATAAACTATCAATAATTAATTCAGACCTTACAATTAAGGCTCAATACTTAAAATATATAAATTGAGAAATTGAAGAATGTAAAATACACATTAATCAACTCTTAACTTGAGGAGTCATTCAAAGGTCCACATCTAGGCATCGAATTCCGACTTTCATAGTTAATAAAGGATCAGAACAAAAATGTGGTTAATCTAGAATGATATTTAACTACAAGAGACTTAATGATAATTGTCAAGAAGATGGTTATAAAATCCCTGACAAAGACCAACTCTTAAATAAAATCCAAAACTCAAAATGGTACTCTAAATTTGACATGAAATCAGGATTTTGACAAGTTAAAATGCACCCTGAGTCAATTGAATGGACAACGTTTTCCTGCCCTAAAGGACATTTTGAGTGGCTTGCTATGCCTTTTGGCCTTAAGGTAGCCCCTCAAATATTCCAAAGGAAAATGGATGACATCTTTCGAGATGTTTCTTTCTTCACTTGTGCATATATAGATAATATTCTAGTTTTCTCTAAAACTAAACAAGAACATTATGCTCATCTTCATATTATTTTTAACCTATTCGAGAAACATGGTCTGATTATTTCTAGAAAGAAAATGACAATAGCAACTACTCATATTGATTTCCTAGGAGCAGAGATAGGCCAGAGATAAATAGCCCTTCAACTTCATATCTCTGCTAAAATCCTT
This sequence comes from Zingiber officinale, assembly GCF_018446385.1. NCBI lineage: Eukaryota > Viridiplantae > Streptophyta > Magnoliopsida > Zingiberales > Zingiberaceae > Zingiber > Zingiber officinale. The sequence continues at coordinate 114,832,564 of NC_055997.1, forward strand.
GCTTTTCCAGATAAAATGGAAGATACTAAAACTCTAAGAGCTTTTTTAGGACTCCTAAATTATGCAAGATCTTATTTAAAAGATATAGGAAAAATTAGCGACCTCTTATACAATAAAACCTCCTTAACTAGACAAAAACATTTTAATCAACGAGATATAACACTTGTACAACAAATTAAACAGTTAGTAAAAATAATTCCCATGTTAACACTCTCACTTGATTCTGACTACTTAGTGATTGAAACAAATGGATGTGAAACAGGATGAGGAGATATTTTATTTAGAAAAACTTTCAAATATAACCCTAAAACTACAAAAACCCTATGTAGGTATGCCTCTGGGAAATTTCAAGAAAAAAGGACATATAACTTCACTATACTGAAATATTAACAATTAGTTACTGTCTAGAAGCCTTCCGACTATTCATTTGTAATAAGCAAGAAATTACTATTAGAACAGACTGTGAATCTATAGTCAAGTATAGTCAACAAACTAAAGGATTAAGAAAAGGATTAAGTACTAAGAGATGGTTAAAATTCACAGATACCATTATTAATAAAGGTTTACGCATTCACTGGGAACATATAAAGGGAATTAACAATTCTTTAGCTGATACTTTATCTCCTTTACTCCAATAATTTTTTTCAGGTAATGGATAGACCAAGGAAGGTATGAACATCATTTGCTACTAAAACATTAAGATTTGGAACTTAAGAATTACAACAGTTCACACAACAGGAGGATAAGTTCTGCTCTATATTCAGAGACAAATTAGATCATATACAACACTGTCTGATTGATAACATTTGACACATTCCGACTATTCCTGGCAGCTCTGGACATAAGATAACAGTTATAAATGTTTTAACAAACTATTTTCTAACAACCATACAAAAGGCAGCAGGCAAGAAATTCTCTTGTTATGTAGTCTTCTCTGAACCACAAGTTGGGGTATATGCTACTTGGGAAGAAACAAATATGGTCATACAAAGCCTAGAACATCCTTTCTTTAAAGGGTACTGTTCATTTGAAGAGGCTTTTAATGCTGTCAGAGCTCGACTTGGTGCTAATTTTTTTATTAGCAGTTTATTAAAAATAACGACCATGATAACAAACCTAACCAGCTCACAAATTGAAGAGACTCCTACATATGCACTGAAGGAACTCATGGGTCTCCTTCCTCTTCTACATCATTACTAGACAAAAAGCCACAATGACCTAGCTATTTAACATTAGCCCAATTAAAAGAATAAGCTGCTATAACCTTCGCTCAAAGAACATCCGCAGCTCATATATTGAGTCTGCCCAATACTATACCCGAAGACATCAACTCTTACGTTCAAAACTTAGCAGAACAGTCTACATTACAAACCTTTATTGAATTATGTGAAGCCTTAAAGGCCTTCTATAAAAATCCCCCTCCTGGGATAACTATTGTCTATAAAGCAGAATTTGACCCAAAACTCAAATGTCAAAAAATTGGCCCAACCTGCGAAGACTCTGCTAAATACGGATGTTCATGCCAGCTGTTATATTCCTTCCGTAAAGTTAACTTAGACTATGAGAAGTATAAAGCAACCTCTTACAAATGAAGGCTTATTATTCCTTTTCTTCTAATGGACTATGGACTGCTTTACAAAGTTTGGATACATGATCCAGATTCTGTCAAAGATTTTCCTAAAAAACTTGGTACTATTATTTCTCTTGCCCTAAAAGAAGAGGAAATGTTTGTCGTGTGCACTTTTGACAGCTCTCCACCTGAATGACTTGACCTTAACATTGAACCAGCTAAACATCTGGTTAAGCTTGACATCAATGAAGTTGAAGGTATTCAGACAGAACTTAAAGATTATCCTTTCGACCCAGATCTTAATTGGGAAGCTCCTCCTACTATTGGAGATCAACTAAAGCACTGGAGAGCATCAATACAAGGAACTAATTGGGTTTGATACCGTTTGACAGATCCATACAATTACTTCCTAGTCGGAGAAACTTATATTGAAATAATCTACTAGCCAAAAGATATGGCCACTAGATTCTTTCCTTTCTCCTTTAAAACACAACACACAACTGTGCTGCAACATTATCAAAGAAAAACTGAAAGATACTGCTAGAAGTGACTAGCTAGCTCAGTTCTCTCTGCTAGAGCATACAGAGTAGCACTCCACAGAAGTATGCAGTCAGACTTAGTCGGAAGCTCACAAACACCCTCTTTGGACCTTACAAGTGACAATAACTTAGATAACCTAATAGAAACTTAATGACAACATTGCTCCTAAAAACGTCATTTATGATGTCCTTTTCCATTCACACAATATCACAACAACATCTACTAAAAACATCATCCATGACATTTTTTTCTATTCCTCCAACAGTATGCCCACCCAACTAAAATGCAACCATCTGTCCCTCACTAAGCCTCTTTTTGCTAGACCCTCCTTCTTCCCTTCTCTTACTGCTTGCCACCTGCCCTTCACCAAGCCTCCTCTTTCCCGGCCCCTCTCTTTTCAATATATATATATATATATATATATATATATATTGATCCTGTCTGAAATCTGAGTCAGACGAACGCCAGCTGAGATATCGTCGGTGTTGACGGAGAGGCGACTGAGACACACCAAGCGTATGTGCCCAGGAAAGCAGACCCCCACATGAGAATGAAGGACGGCGGTACTTAGGCTCTGCTCACACTCAGACAAGCACACAGAACGTTAGAGACCAGAAACTAGGGAAAAAGTCCCCGGCGTAGGCCCTCCAACGCTTAGGTCAAATACTTTTTCCCTAGAAGAACAGTGTATGAAGGAAAAAGAAATACATAAGACAAGTGCGGATGTGCACGTACCTACTCAAGGGAGAAAACTTCCCTTTTTATATGACCATGCGTACCTCTGGAGCCTGACCGATGTCAGAGAATGTTGGGTGACAGCGCCTGTCAGGTGATGAAAGATGCATGACACCCTCTTATGGATTGATAGAAGATTCTACTTGCAAATGATAGCAGACCATGAGAATATTCCTTGACATATGACAATTATTCCTTGAAAGGTGGTTACGATTCCCTGACATTGTTGTCGCCTAGTGCCTTCTGTCCTGCCCGAGTTTAACTACGGACAATTTGGAATGACTGTTAGGGTGTGGCGCTTGGCCCGAGTTTGGATGAGGGAGACGAGCTACGACGGTGGTCCCATCTTTCATGCTTGGAGTACTGAAGGGCTGACCGAGAGTTGTCTTACTGAAAGTACCAGACCTGTCTATGCAAATTGGGTTGAGGAAACCAGACTAATTGGGGAAGGTAATACTTTACTCTAGGCTACGTCTCATGTATCTGACCTGGGATCATGATCTGTTAGTATTCGATTGAGAATTATACGGCGGGTGATGTCAAGCGGTCTGACTCCTTATTTCTCCTAACTACTGACTGTCATGTCTCTTTAACTTCTGACTGTCTGATCTTGTCGAACCTCACTTTTATGTACCATATCATATATAGTTGTAGAAATTCATGCATCTCGATATAAAACGATGATATCGATGTTTTCTTTTAGATTTCCTTCCGTAGGGCTGTTATTTTCCACCAAGAATAACAAATATCAAAGAGTTAATCTAATACATAAGTTAGCATAAGGATTAATTTATACTGTCATATATAGCCTTTTGGATCAATTTATTTATATCAATAAGAGAATTAAAGTGAAAGTAGATTTTTTTTTAAAAAAAATCTTAAGATATTATTTTACTCATGTGTTTAAGATTTATTAGCAATCACTTCCTCAAAGACAACAATTTACAACTAAAAAAAGAACACTTTAAATTTTAAGTCTATGAACTTTTGAAAACTTGAAATTGTTTGGAGATGGGAGAAAGAGAAAATTTAAGACGAGAATTTACGACTTAAAATTTTGAGAGATTTGAGAGGGAGTGTTGAGGCGTTTCTATAGCGATGAGCAACGTAAACAAATATAAACGGGTAAGTGATTCTTTTTAATTATTAATAGAAGAGAAGACAAATTTTTCTTCGTTTTTTTTCCCCAATCAAGGAGGACTAAGAGTAATAAGAAAATTAAGATTAATAAAAAAATGAAAGTTTAAATTTCAAATTTTGAATGTGTATAACAGATTTATTTGACAGATGAACTAAAGAAAAAAATTATCTATTCTAAGATAGTTGGTTAAAACTTCATTCAAGATTAAAAATTTTAGATATTCATAAAATATATTATATGTATTTAGGGGACGTTTGATTAAATGATGGGAATGACTATATGTATAAGTTTGATAGTAGGTGAAATGGGAATAGGAATAGTAATGAAACCCATCAAGTTATATGAGTTTGGTTGATTCCCATAAATCTAGTAATCATTCCCAAAATGACATTCCCAAACCCACAATCCAAACACTATCTTTTACTATCATTCCATTCTCTCATTCCTAAACCCATCAACCAAACACCCCTTTAGGTTTAAGATTTTAAAATTTAGGGGTTAGTTATAATGAAGTTAAGCTAATAAGATTTTCCTTTTAAGGTTCAGACTTCCTTCTTAAATTATAGTGTTCGAAATAAAAAATTTTAGAACGGAGTATAATATATGTATTTAGAATGTTTCGGGTTTAAGTGTAAGGAATTTTTTATTTTTAAAAATAAATAAAAAATCGAGACGCTTAAATTAATATCGATTTAAAAAATAATAATAATAATAAATGAATTAAGACGCCTAAATTAATTCTAAACACCTTGAACAAAATGTCACAATATATATATAAGGGTGTTACCCTGTACATTCCATTCGTAGGTGATTGCTGAGCGAATCTCAATGAGTTTGAGCACCCGGACATCTCTCGAATACCTAGAGCGGATTTCATGATTGCTCATGAACAGGATGTGTAAGATAACAACCTCTTTATATATAGGGGTGCTATCTTGCACACCTTATTGATAAATAATTACTAAGTGACTCTTACTAAGTCGGGATGTCCTGAGCGAAGGTGTTTATTTAGTCTTATGAATCCCTTAATTTTAATCCCAAATGACTCAACATTCTAAATTCTTTTACATTCAATTTAGTGTTCATACGTTCACATCTGTGAACCATGTACGAGCTCATGCGTTCGTGGTCTCAGTCCGATTAAATCAAACTAAATTAAACCAAACTAATTATATAATAATTTCTTAGGTCGTCAAATAATTTTAAACATTAATTTTTCATCTATACACAAGTTGATTTTTTTAACGATCTACCCATAGAATAAATAAATCGTTTATATATCATTCGAACTAATTGGTTACGAAAGCCAATTTATTACGGATTTATAGGGTGGAAATACAAAAGGGAGTGAAATGAAAGTTTTCAAAATAAATATCATAATAAATCAATTACTTTGCTGAATAACAATAATCAATCGCCCTTTAATTTGTCACCGCGTATAATTAATTGACTAAATTAAAACGTCCTACGATTCGACAACTAAAACCGCTCAAGTCAATAGCGACTAAACCCTCGGCCTCACCGGTCTCGTTAGGGTTTTTGGGGCGGGCGTCGCGCCAACACACCGCACCCTCGCAGCCTCTTCTTCCTCCTCCTCCCGACCTCCACCACTTCGTTCCTTCTCCCCATATCCATCCAAAACGGGGCCTAGCAACCGTGGTTACTTGATCCTGGCGCGGACAGCAGGAGCTATGGTGATAGGGGTTTCCACCCACGTAGGCGTTCGGGGGCGCTTCTCTCCCTCCCCCTCCTATCTCTGGTTATCCTCTTGCCTCCATCACGGCGCCTCTGGATCGCGGCCGATCTTGCCCATCCGTCCCGTCGCGTGCTGCACTGGGTATTTTTTTTTTATATATACATATAGGGTAACATTCCCCTATATATATATTGAGTAAAGTCAAATTCTGCTATAAATTTGTAAAAATTGCCACAGATATATACAAATTATGAAAACATAGTAGTTTTGGTTAAAATGGCTACATTGCCATTTTTCATATCAAATTTTAAATTTGAATATATAAATGCACTCTAAGAGGCAATTAGAGGCCATCTATCAGAATGACCATACAAATTGGTCATTTGATCAATCAGTCGTCTCTTATAATTCATCTATATATTCAAATTCAAAATTTGAGCACATAATAGGCTTGGCCAAAATTGCTACATGACTAATTTTAATAAATTTTTTATTTAGATATTTTTATTTTTATTATTTTAAGATTTATAATTCATATACTAATTTTTAAAAATTTATGGAAGATCACTTTGTTCTATTATTATTATTATTATTATTATTTAATATATATATATATATATATATATATATTTGATAATTTTTGTCTTAAAAAAATTTATAATTCATGTAACACTTTTGATCAAAAAGTTACATGAATTGCCGAGGCACATGCACTAAACCTGTTATCCATCGCTCTTGTTTTTTTAAAACATGTATATGAAGGTGCAGTGGTTTAGAAGAGCAAATTATATAGAAGACATGGATTGATGGACAAATTTGATAGAAAACATGAGATGGGATATGCTTTTGATGATAAATAAAAATGCTTAAACCCAAATACAATAGTTGGTTGACAAAATCTAATGTATTACGTGCATTAGAACCATTTTTTTATTGATATATCATTTCTTAATGCCTGTTTTATTGTCAAGAGGAACATATACAAATCTTTTTGTTATCTAAAGCATATATTCATAATGTGGTTGGACAATATCAGTCGAAGTTTCTTAATGCATGTGAATCCTTCAACTCTTTTTTCTCATATGAATTAAATTGTCATAGACTATAAATTCATGTCTGATATACTACAGTAGGATGGAAACATACTTTAGGATCAGGGTGCTCTTAACTCTCAGAGGCAAACTAGGGTTTGGCTGGTACTTACAATCCTTAGATTTATTCACAGCCCATAATCCAAAAAAGGGGAAATGTTATTTCTATTAAGGGACCATATCCCTTAGATTATATAATCTGTATGTACAATTGAAATCATGTAATCGTGAGAATTAACTCTTCCAAGTGGGCAATCGTGAGAATTAGGTACTTTCACTTTTTGCAATGGTGTCTTAATGGCATTATGCTCATACGATATCCATGGAAAGGGATGGCCAACGACAGGGATGCAAGGAGTGAACATTTAGAGTGGATTGTACCCTCACCTTGCCCTGATTCCACTGTATCCTTGGCAATGTTTTCCTTGACTAATTATTCTTCAACAGAATATGTTGGAGCTGCAGAAGTAGGTTATGCTAAAGTGAATGTTTCTACCCTTTGATCTTCTTTTTTTAATGCGGTAATTTTGGTGCTGTTACCTAACTATGGAGACAACCATAAAGCTAATTCAATTGTAACTCATCAATGGATACCTATGACTGTTTTCCAAAATGTCTTGCTAGGACAGAAATAGCAGATTATATGGCTTAAACATGTTCTTTAATTTATTTGACATCACATGGCATTTCAAGGTCAGGACTCAAGCAGATAGGAGGAAGAATAAAGAAAGAAATGTTAGTTTGGCATGCGTACATCTGTAGTTTATATTGATTTACTTATTGACTGGTCTCTTTAGTCGTTTAATACAATATGATAGCGCTTTTCTTGATATTATAGTAATTAGCTTTCTGCTCTGTCTGGTGCTGATGCAACATCTGTTTTGTTTATAGAACTACGCAAGAAATGAATGAAAGAATTTCCAAGGACTGGTGGCTTTCAGAAACGGACAAACTAAGGTTGAAGAAAAAACATAACAAATTGTTGACAAATATTATAGGAGGGGGTTGCACTGATTTATTACCCCAATATGTTGATTCTAAAATTAGAAAGGAAGTTGTTGAATTAGGAAATGTTGAAAATGGAAGAGTTCACATTCTTACTAATCATCGTCAAGACATAATTCACCAAGTTCCTACTCATACTGTAAGACATAATTCACCAAGTATGAATGAGAGTGCCGTTGATAATAAACACCAACAATCATTGATACCAGAAAGCAGGTTCCCATTCCAGAACCCTCAACTGGAGAGACCCATATTGAATCTCCAACTGCGTCAGTATGATCGTGTTGCAAAAGTTGTTAATAATGTTTCTGGTGGCACCGTGCACTCTGAAAAATGTTTTATCAATGACCAACATATCAAGACATCTACGACAGGACGACCTGCCAAGGATTTGCAAAAGGTGGCACACCAGGAAAAAATTACTGATCTGCATGACAAAGTAATTATTGTTGATAATGTCTCAACAGCTAAAGAAGTAGCTGTAAGACATAATTCACCAAGTATGAATGAGAGTGTCGTTGATAATAAACACCAACAATCATTGATACCAGAAAGCAGGTCCACATTCCAGAACCCTCATCCGGAGAAACCCATATTGAATCTCCAACTGCCTCAGGATGATCGTGTTGCAAAAGTTGGTAGTGGAACAGTGCACACTGAAAATTGTTTTATGAATGGCCAGCATATCACGACATCTACAATGCGACCACTTGCGAAGGATTTGCAAAAGGTGGTACACCAGATAAAAACTACCAATGTGTACGACAAAGTAATTATTGTTGATAATGTCTCAACAGCTAAAAAATTAGCTGTAAGACATAATTCAACAAGTATGAATGAGAGTGTCGCTGTAAGACATAATTCACCAAGTATGAATGAGAGTGTCATTGATAATAAACGCCGACAATCATTGATACCCAAAAGCAGGTCCACATTCCAGAACCCTCAGCTGGAGAAACCCATATTGAATCTCCAACTGCCTCAGTATGATCATGTTGCAGAAGTTGTAAATGATGTTTCTAGTGAAACCGTGCACTCTGAAAAATGTTTTATCAATGGCCAACATATCACGACATCTACAACAGGACCACCTGCCAAGGATTTGCAAAAGGTGGTACACCAGGGAAAAACTACTGATGTGTATGACAAAGTAATTATTGTTGATAATGTCTCAACAGCTAAAGAAGTAGCTCGGCTACTTATTACAGAGTACAAAAATTTCATTCATGCATGTGATACTGAGGTAAGTTATCAAGAGCACATGATCTAACTGATATTTAAGTAGCACAATTGCTTGACTCACATTCATTATGTTGCTATTGCTTTGATTTCTACATAATGTGGATATAAGGGGTGAATATACGTCCTGATTTTACCCCAATGTGGATACTATTGCTTTTATTTTACTTGATATTTAAGCAATTTATTACTTATTTGGTAGAAATTGATATCCTGAAATCGAGTCTCTAATTAAACTGAGTTATCAGCAACTACTAACTACAGATTATTGAGCTGGGCTATGTGTATCCCTCATCATCATTGAAATTTTGTTAAGTTCATCTGTCCCCTATATTATAAGGCACCATCCTTAGTGTTTAATATATGGGTCACTTATTTAGTGTTTAATATATTTATCAGTTCTAAAGCAATCCAAGTGTATAGATTCTTTTATGATGTTTACAGATAAATACCTTTTACAGTTATTTTTTTTTTTATTTGCAATTTCTAGCTTCATATCATCTCTCTCTCTTTTTAAAAAAGATTTATTTGATCTTTTCTCTCATAGGTAGCCAATATTGATGTGAAGTCCGACACACCAGTTGGACATGGGGATGTTATATGCTTCAGTATCTACTCTGGTCCACTGGCAGACTTTGGAAATGGAAAGTCTTGTGTTTGGGTTGATGTTCTTGATGGTGGAGTGGAAGTGTTAATGGAGTTTGCTCCATTTTTTCAAGATCCTTCTATCAAGAAGGTGTAGTTCATTGTTGGTTTATCCACTTCAATATGCTAAAATTCTACTCCTGTCTCATGTTTTCACTATTGAACAGTTACTAAAGCTATGATTTTTTGGAAAATGGTAGAGTAGGTATCCTATATGCCTAATGATGTATATTTTAGAAGTATTGTGTGGTTCTTCTGACATTCTCTAGATTGGTTTCGTAGTGCTGCATGTGAATGTATATTTTTGACATCATCAAATATTTTGATTGCATCTTCTTGGAATTGTAGCTGTTTTTTGTTTGTGCTGCATTGGTCAAGCACCTTCTTTTCCTTTAGGCATATTGTTTGTTTTGCATATGACTCTAGCAATGGTGGATATGTAATCTTTCATTTTAAGTCTCAGCAAGCTTTTGAGCTTGGTCTGGACTCTGGACACAGTGCTTACCTTTATCCACATCGTTTCTAAATTAAATTATGAAAGATAGCTGTTTGTCACTGTTATTTCTTATTCTTTCAATTATGCTACATAGATTGTTGATTCGAGTTTGAGGATTAGTACTTCCTAGATTAAGATCATTATTTGTTTTATGATAATCTTATCTATACCAGTGCTTCTTCCTCTCAGTTGGAATAAGGCATGCTCGTATTCAAAGTTGTGTGATACTAAATGTATTTCTCTTCAATAACATGTAGGTTTGGCATAATTATAGCTTTGATAGTCATATAATAGGAAACAATGGGATCAAGCTTGCTGGGTTCCATGCGGATACCATGCATCTTGCACGACTTTTTGATTCTTCTAGGACAATCGATGGGGGTTATTCACTTGAAGCACTTACAAGTGACCCAAAGATCATGTCTCAAGGAAACTCAGATGATGATGTTGAATTAATCAGTGGGAAAATGTCAATGAAATCCATCTTTGGTAAGAAAAAATTAAAGAAAGATGGAACTGAAGGAAAAATTATCACACTTCCTCCTGTTGAAGTTCTACAAAGAGAAGAACGAAAATCGTGGATCAGATATTCTGCTTTAGATGCAATGAATACATTAAAACTTTTTAATCGCTTGAAAGAAAAACTTATGCATGTACCATGGTTTTATAAAGGCAGTTTACAAGGAACAATGTATAACTTCTATGAAAACTGCTGGCGCCCTTTTGGTGTTCTATTAGTAAAGATGGAATCTGAAGGAATTCTGGTCGATAAAGTCCATCTATCAAAGATTGAAAAGCTCGCTGTTGGTGATAAGCAAATAGTTGCAGATAAATTCAGACGGTGGGCATCCAAGTACTGTGAGGATGCCAAGTATATGAATGTGGGAAGTGATACTCAAATAAGGCAGCTGCTATTTGATGACACATCGAGGAGGTACTTAATATTTCTTTTTGCTATAGTCGTTTCTAACATTTTTACATTGTCATATGGCCACAGCCAAGTAGTACCTAAAGTTGATTACTAGACTTCCAAAATTTTCCAATGAAGTTTATAGCATTTTGACAGATTGTTTTTAGCTTCCAGTTTGTTGACTGTCAATTTGTATTGAGATTGGTAGAAGCCCCAGATTTGATCATTTAGCTAGAGTAATCATGTCTTGTTTGACTATTTCATCTATAAATGCTTTATATATTGCCTGTCCACCAGTACTTGGAAGACCAAATTGATCTTGTTGGTTTTCAAGTTGCATGTTGCAGTGATGGAAGACGGTAGAAGTATTGTGAAAAAAATCTTATGTTTTGTTCAGATTTGCTTGATAAAGCTTTTCTATGTTTGTGCAAGTGGTATATGCGTGCACCAATCAAGGTTGCTTGATGCTATGATTGTTACACATCAAGTTAATCACATTGTTTATGAACTGCTTTACCTGTTTACCAGATGAGTTCACCCCAATTTTTGAATCAACAAGTCTGTAATTTTAACCTTTTTGTCATTATGTTTTGCAGAGGTCGAAATGATATGAATTTTGAGTCAAAGCCAGAGTCAAAGTCATTTAAGGTTCCTAATACTGAGAAAATTGTTGAAGAAGGGAAGAAGACTCCTCTCAAGTATCGTACAATTCATCTACATAAGATTTGTGAAGGTTTGCAAACTGATATGTATACAGCCAGTGGGTTTCCGTCTGTAAGTGCTGATGCTCTAAAAGTATTTGCTGGAAACATCCCCAGCAATCAGATTTTTCGGATCGATAATGCATGTAAAGATGAGTATGTCACTGAAGAAGGGATAATGGACGACCAGAATCTGTCAGATACAGGGACAGATTATGAAGACTGCTCTTATGGTACTGCATTTGAGGCATTTGGAGGAGGCAATAAAGGAAGGGAGGCCTGTGAAGCTATTGCTGCTCTTTGTGAAACTTCTGCCATTGATTCACTGATAACAAATTTCATTATTCCCTTGCAGGTAAATTGATGAAACATATGTTCTCGCTTGCAAAATTTTTGTATGAAGTGGAGAAATGTTGCCTGCATTTAAGTAAATTTTCCTGGTTAACAATAGTAAATTTTCCTGGTCATTTAATTCTGCATTTAGGTATGTAAAATATTTGCAACACAATGTAAATATTGCTTGTTAAGGTCTTTTGGGGTGTCAGTCATAAATTTTGAAGTTTTATTTTAAAACACTTAGACAACTGCTGTTCCTGACATTTTTTAAAGAAGCAGACTTGCAAGTGTATCAGTAGTCCTACGGGTTTGTATTTTTTCTCATTTAACTTTCCCAAAAGCTGGTGCAACTGGAATTCCCCTCAATCCAACTATACTGACTTTGTCTTTGATTCCTAGGTTAATGATTGAATTGACTGGTCCTGTTTTTGAAATTCTGGCTGATGATCTGTTTTATGTTTTCCCTGTTGGTTTTATTAATTGATGTTGATCCTTATGTTGGTTTATTATGATTTTAGGAAAATCATATTTCCTGTGTCCATGGGAGAATTCATTGTTCTCTGAACATCAACACTGAAACTGGGCGCTTATCAGCTAGGAGACCAAACTTGCAGGTTAGTTTATTCTCTCTGGCATGTTGTGGTTACTCGGTAGTTGCAACACTTTGTGATCAGTGTTCTGTGATCTTGATAATACCTCCATCATTTCTTTATTCTCTTCATGGCTTCTCATCTATTTGGTACTTGCTTTGCTGCAAATTTTGTTGAGAATTTTTTAATCTTTATCAATATAAAATCATTGTTTAATATAATTTTATATAATAGCTAAAGATGTTCATGCGAGTTCCTTGGTGCTTAAACCAAATGACATATTTCTCTAGATAGGCTTGGTTTGAGGTATTTAAGGACACAAGGTATTTGTACATGACCTGCCAAGTGTAGGGGTGTTTTTCAATCCTTCATTGGAAAATATTTTAACCTGAAAAAACTGTAAATTTGTATTTGGTAAAATAAGAAGGAAATGAGATTCATCCTGTAACTTCGCATCACTAGCTTGGATTGACCTGTTTGATGTCTGACTGCTATCCTACCCATCTTGTTTACCCCACATAGGGTGGAGCAGGAAGGCCTTGCTAATCAACTTCTTCTTGTCTGATTGTTTTATGATAAAAAGGAATAGGTAACTATAGGAAATTAAGAATAAAGTAGTATATATATACCGAAAAAAGCTAGTTAGCCTTTTTTTTTTTTTGATATTAGCTAGACAGCCTTCCCAGCCGTCCTCCAAAATATCATCCTTAGTCAAAAAAGCTAGTTAGCTGTATTGGCTTTATTGATCATGTCAGTGTTAATAACCTGCTTGGAATTTTTTTATTTTTTACTACATGCAGTTGAAATTGTGAACGGTAATAACAAATTACTGACTTGCAGTTTGAATGTTATTTGTCAAAATAAAATATGCTTCTGAACCATCTAGATGTATAAAGGACTGCAAGATTTCTAACAAATTAAGTTGGATTGTAGATTTAGTTATTTACGTTATTATCTCTTCAATATTCAATAGCACTAAAGTGAAGTCCATCTCCATTTTGTAGAAACTTGGGAATTTGCATGTATGGACAATTATTATATGTGCTCAGTTATGCATTGAATTTGCATTTATCAGTTTGAATCCTTGGTATTAGGTTTTTGTGTAATAACCTGTGTGTTACAGCAAAAATTTATTTATGTTAAATGAGGTGCCCTTTTTGTTGTCTAACCAGAATCAACCTGCACTGGAGAAGGATAGGTACAAAATTCGGCAGGCTTTTATTGCTGAACCAGGAAAATCTCTTATAGTTGCTGATTATGGGCAGGTTAGCGAGCTCAATATTTACTTGTAACTTCTTTTGGCTTTGTGAGGAATTATCTTATGTTGTTTTTGTTAATTAAAATAATTAAAGCTGGAGCTTAGGATCTTAGCACATCTTGCGGACTGCAAAAGCATGTTGGAGGCCTTTAAAGCTGGTGGAGATTTCCATTCTAGAACAGCTATGAATATGTATGCGCATGTGCGTGAGGCTGTCAAAAATAAGAGAGTTCTTCTTGAGTGGGATCGTCAACCTGGAGAAGACAAGCCTCCAGTTCCTTTATTGAAAGTAAGCTTCCAATAATATTTCAAAAGACTTATTTATGCAGGTAAATTTTTAGAAGCATTGTTATGAGATAATATGACAGTGTTGACTGTCGATCACTTCTCTTATGTTTATTCCGTTTCACTTACTTTGCTGGTGCTCTATTTTAGCAATATTTTTTCTGCAATCCATCAGCTTCTCTTGCCCTTTTTATTTGCTTTTCTCTGTCTGACAACTATGAGCTTATGCCAGGACGTCAAATGGGATTACAACCCTTAGATATCTAACCACTAGGCCTAACAAGTTTACTTAAAAATTAGGTAAATGGATTATTTAGAAATCTCAAGGTCCATATTATTAATGTTTAAAATCTGGCTAGGCCATCTGAGTTGGTAAATTTCGTATTCTGGTTAACTTTGTCAATGATCCATGTGTGGCAAATCCTCTTATTTAAGCCAGACTTACAAATCTATGAAATTCTTACTTTTTCTAATAACAAACTTTTTTCTGCCTTACATTTACAAGGTTCATTTTCCTTTATCTTCTTTGACATATATTTTCACCATCTTGTTGTTGGGTGGATAATCATTTTTCCATTGACATTTGTGCTTTACTAATCAGGGAACAGGAAATGTAATTAGAGTACTTTATTGTGTTGGTTTTTAGTAGATGGAACAATCTGAAAGGTCTGTTTGCTACCTCGTTGATCTCATTATCTCTGTCATCAATACAAGATGTTAAGTTAGGTTTGCTCGAGAGACCAGCTGGACCAACCGTCACCTACCAAACTGCTGTGTTTCTGATATTTGTACCAATTAGTTATAATTACTAATTTGCATTGAGGGACCAAACTTAACCTACCAAATTACTTTGTGTTGCTGATATCTGTTCTATTTAGTTATAATTACTAATTTGCCTGGAACTTTGCCGTGCTAATGAACTATGTACTTAGTAGTTGTTGCTACGACTATTAATATATTATTAGTGTTCAATAGCTGCAACACCATGCTAAATATCATCATGCCTATTATCTGTGTTCATTATCATAATTTTGAAGGGAGCTCTTTTGATAGCCTCGCAGAGTTTAGTATAAGTCCAATTTTATAATTCTAGGATGGCAAATTCTCACACATTCCTTAGTTTCCTTAGTTTTATCTTGTTTATCATAAGATAGTCAAATATATGATTGCTATGATTTATTTATTTAACACTCTAAATTTTGTCCAATTGTTTTTCCTGTCTAGGATGCTTTTGCTTCCGAGAGAAGGAAGGCTAAGATGCTTAATTTTTCTATTGCATATGGAAAAACTCCAGTAGGCCTTTCTCGTGATTGGAAGGTAATTTCATGATAACTTGTAAGATCTAACTTCGACAACAATTTCTCAATGTAGCAATAATAAATATATGTATGTATTGGTCCATCCATGTCTTATTTTATTCTGTGATATAGTTGAAGTTAGGTAACATCTGTGTAACATTTTATGCTTATGATCAAATTTGAATGTCCAAATTATTTCATTCCATGATTAACCTCAGCCATTAGTCACTTCTGTAGTTCAGAGGCTTGGCTCTGAAAGAACAAATATTTCTGAATTATGTATTGTTATTGTATTGCGATGTCGTGGTGTCTTATGTGATACCCGTGACAGTATCCTTGGTAAAATTTGGCATAGAAGTTATCTTGCATGTTATCTGATACCCGATGACCTGTTTTTATTTTTTGTATATTCTTCTCTTGGGCATGTGAGTGACTGCATTTCTAAATTTAATAAGCACAGGATGTCTAAAAGGCTACAACTGTACCTTCTTGAAATGTCTACTCTACTCATTCAGTTGCAGAGTCCTAACAGTTGTGTTAATACATGTCCACTACAACAGAATCTGGTGCTTGTGTTGCTGACATGGTCATTAATTCAATTGTCAGTTACATTATAATCACATTTGCTTGCTGCTGCTCATTTCCTGACATTAATATGTCATCCATTTGGTGTCTGCAGCCTAAACATGGCTTCCTATATAATGGCTATGTGCAATAAATACTGAGATGTGCTATGGTGAAGCTTTTTTTTTCAATAGTCCATGGAGAAAATGTTTGGTAGATTTAATATTGCATTCCCAATCAAGGTTGACAAAATGAAGAGTCTAAAACAATGCACATGCACGAACATTTTCTCATCAACTCTTGTGCTCAGGTTTCTTTGAAGGAAGCCAAAGAAACCCTCGATCTTTGGTACAAGGAAAGAAAAGAAGTAATGAAGTGGCAGGATAGACAGAAAAAGGAGGTCTGGGAAACTGGTTGTGTGAAGACATTGCTTGGACGCTCAAGACATTTTACTTCAATGATAAATTCCAAAAGTCAGAGGGGTCACATTGAACGAGCTGCAATAAATACACCAGTCCAGGTATGGTGTAGAATTTCCTATTTGGCCTAAAACTTTAGTTATAAATGCATCTGTTAGTTATCTATTAAAAGGAGAAGAGGGAAATCAAAGAACCAAGGAAAATGGGGAGATTTTTGAGAGAAATCCAATTCGTAAAAAATTAATCATCACCTTACAGCTTATGCTTTTATACAAGATTTACAAAAAAAAAATATAATAATGTTTTTGACATGGAGAATCACGATGATCATGTAGTAGGTGACTCATTCCACCCTTTTTTTTTGAAAAAGGATTTGAGCGTCTATATGTCACTGCATTTTATTGATGTCCCAAAACATACAAGAGGTTGGTTAAGATTAAAATTACATATGTAATTGATTTCGTCATAGGTTATTCATACTTTTAGTTGATGACATATGAGATGCAGAATCAATCATTCATTTAAACAGAAAATTTAATATACAGTTCAACAAAACTTTAGTAAGATGTGATGCGATGTGATGACATTTCAACATATGACTCATTCCATCCTTTTTCTCGAGTGATCGAGTAAATCTAGTTTTTGAAAGATGTCTTATATCAATTTGTTGTGTAATAGACCACTGAACATCAGATGCACCGCCTCATCTTGGTTGGAAAGCAATTTCCTATAAACATGTGAAAAAACTCGTAGTTCATCTAGAAACTTGTATAACCACCGAAGCAAGATGTAAAATTCAATAATTACAAGCGTGTGCATGTACACATGTTCATACACATAAGAGTGTGGGATTATTTTTCTATTTCAACTTGATTATAACATTCTTCTTTTTAGAAGCTTTAAATATCTTGATTGCCTCCATATCATGGCTTCCCTACTGTTCTCTCTCAACATGACCTAGCTTACTGTTCTCTCTCAACATAACCTAGCTGATGGGTGTTGGTGTTGTTTTTGTTATATAAGTTAATTCTCTGTATTTTCAAGTTTCGCAGCTTATGTACTGAAATTAATTAACAGGGAAGTGCAGCAGATGTCGCCATGTGTGCTATGCTCGAAATAGATAGAAATGTTCATCTGAAGGAGCTTGGATGGAAACTTCTGTTGCAGGTGAGTTTGTCAGACAGTCTTGTGTCCATGATCCTGCGATAATGTGTCATCATGAGAATTTCTCTCTTAGTTCTAGCCAAATATTCTAGATTTATAACCTCTTCTCCATTAAGAATAATGAACTTGTTGTATGCTAGGATTGACACAGACTTTCTCCCCCTTATTCTCAACAGTGATTATAGCAAAAAGTAAACAAATATTTTTTTGTTATGCAAAAGGTTTTTAAAAATAAAAAATAAAAAAATTCTCTACTTGCATTTAGGGGTGAGCATTCGGTTAATTCAGTTAATTTGATATTAATTTTGTATAAATTCTTTTTATTGTTATTTTAAACAAATTTAGTTAATTCGGTATTAATTGAAATAATTAATTCGGTTAATTCAGTTTTAGTAAAATTTTGATTGGATTTAGTTAGCTAACACTAAATCGGTTTTCGGTTAATTCGGTTAATTTATGGACCGAATTAACCGAATGTTCACCCCTATTTGCATTACTGCACATGTTATCTTGAGATTCTTCATAATCTGTCAGTTAATTGCTAATGTCTTTAGTAAAGCAACTGAACAGTTTGACCCCAAATGCTAGATATAAACCTCCTTTTTAGGAAAAATGATCAATGCAAAGACTTGCCCTCTTTCCTTTCTTTTTTCTGCTGTTAATCGCCAAGATTTTCCCAAAAGAACTGAAAACAAGGATACGAATAGAACTTGTAGCAAGAAGTTAGAAATATTTTATTGGTTATGCTGAAGTACCTTTCCAAGCTTTTTATTTCCCATTTGCAGTACATGCTTGTTATGCCAGGATTCTTTGAAAGTTATTGCCTAATTGCTAATGTCTTTAGTAAAGCAGCTAGACAGCTGTCAACATCAATTCAGATATGAGTATAAAAGATTAGCTTGGTTCACGAAGCTCCTGTCAATACGGGTCCCGGAGAAGGGTATGCAGGCTAATGCAGCCATAGTCTGCTTTGCAAAAGGCTGTTTCTGAGATCACTCAGATACCGGTATCCCAATAAATATTTTTCAAAGTTCTTACACATGACCCATAGGAGTATAGTGTATCTATGTTGGAATTTCGGGTGTCTAACTCATATAGTGTGGGGATAGATGAAATGTTTGGTTAGAAAAGCTAGTTGTTTCTTCCATATAATGGAAAGATGCCTGCTGAGCAGTTCATTTGTTTATAGAATTTTGTTCTTTATTCACGCTGCTTGATGGATAAATTGGTCTTTATTCACGCTACATAACTATTTTTGCATATACAAATTATGCCCTTCGCCTTTTTTGCCTGATGATTCCATTTTTCATGTCTCTCTGAATTTGTTTTTTGCTGTAATGCTTTTTTTTGGGCAGTTTGTTTCACCCAATAATTGTAGTGGAAATGGGTTCTATGTTTAAAACCGTACAAAAGTTGCTAACACTTTACTCTAACCAGGTGCACGATGAAGTTATGTTAGAAGGACCTGCAGAGTCCGCAGAGCTTGCAAAGTCCATAGTCGTCGAGTGCATGTCCAAACCCTTCTGGGGCGAAAACATCCTTAAGGTCGACCTTGCTGTCGATGCAAAATGTGCCCAGAGCTGGTATGCTGCTAAGTAGCAAACAGAAGCCGCGAATTCAAGTCCTGATTTCTCTTTTTGCTTAGTAATTGTCACTCGAGCAAACGTGTACGAGGGGTCAAGCTCAGGAAAGAAGCTACTGTCGATATTGCCTTTTGCAAGTTACCGAGTGCGGTCAGCTTACGAGCAAACTTGTATTATATTATTCATGTATTAGTGTTGGTTTTCGAGTGCATGAAAGCAGAAGCTGCCAAAACGGCGTCATCCGCATTGTAAATTCTATTCGAACCAATTTCTCCTAGATATGCCCATGTATCCCTAATTATGTTCTAAAACATCCCTGGTTGAAGTGAATATTATTGTTGGTTGTACTGAAAGTTTGCGTTCAACATCGTGTTGCAAATAGCGATTAGACTGACTAGTTTTGCGATTTGTTAAGGTTAATTGTATCTAGATATATTTGCAACACCATTTGTGAACAAGAGTATTGGCGTGTGTAGGTCAGCAATGGGATCAACGGTTACCAGTTTCAAATAGGTTTCTGGTTGAGATCCACTGGTTCAGTTGGCACACTAACTATTTCTGTGAATAAAGCGTTCAGACCTAAACAATCAACTAGTTGAACCGGCCTTCCGTAATACCTTTCTTGATATTCCAATTAAGATGGTTCTGAACTTCTGATATTGCAGGAATAATTATTTCTAAGTCTTAATTAAACTCTTTCCTGCATTGTTCCTTTTTTTTTCCCCTCACGAACACCTTCTTCCCCTCGTGAGTGCCTATAGTGATATCGCTGGAGCAGCCGACGACTGAGTGCACATTCGCTTGCGTCGCCTCCTTCCACACGAGACGTCGGCACCCCATCCTTCTCATTTCCAGGCCATATGACACATCGACGCTCATATTGGAGTTCCTTGCGATTGCCGGAGTAGCCGGCAACCGAGTGCACGTCCATCGGCGTCGCCTCCGTCCATGCGAGATGCTAGTGTCGCCTCCGTCCACACGAGACATCGACACCCCATCCTTCTTCCCGAGCCATCACGATGCCGATACTCATATTGGAGTTCCTGCAATGCCTGATAGGGATGACAATAGATTAGATTCAGATTAAATTTCATATCCCATATCAAATGAAAGATCAGATATCTTCTATACTAATAATTTTTTTTTATATCCATTATCATTATTCAATAAAATCATATTAAAATTAATCTCATATTAAAAATATATATAATTAAAAAAATAAACTAAAAATCTAAATAACCTACTCCTAATGTAAAAAAAAGTTAGTGAAATTTATAAAAAAATTATTCTTTAATTAATATATATATATATATATATAGAACAGTTATCCTGAGTGGGAGACTCGCGAGCGACCATCCATCTGGCAGTCCACCTCAATTTTTTTTTTTTTATTTGCTTAATAAATTTCTTCCCCCTCGTGACGCCGTCCCTGGTCTTTTCCTCGCAGCAGCTCTTCCCTCTCCGCGGCGCGTTCTCGCCACGACTCTTCCCTCTCCTCGACGCAATCGTCGCCGCAGCTCTACCCTTTCCTCTCCTCTCCTCGACGCCGCCCTCGTCGCAACGCCTTGACAGACGCCGTTCCTCGCCGCAACGCATAGGTTTTTCCCTCACCGCGACGCTGTCCCCTCCTCGAGATCCGTGCGCGACGCTTTAATCGGGTATTTGAATCGGATAGTCCCTCTAAACTCTCCTCCATTCGGATCCATCGGGTTCGGAGGACTAGTTCGGGAAAACGAAGCTCCACCCACGGCCACCCGAAACCGCCGCGACGCTCTGCCCCCTACTCGCTGAATGTCCTTAAGCTCAAAACCCTAGAAGCCCTTCCGGCTCAGGCTTTTCTCGCGATGGCGGAGGGGGCGGCCATCTCCGTCACGGCTCAGTTGGAAGCCTTGTTCCATAGGAGGATCGAGTTCCATCCCAATCGGAAGCCGTTGTCTTCCTTTCCCAACGGGGATTTCCGCCTCGAGACTCTGAACCCCAGCTCGGGTCCCGGTACATCTGCAGAGAAAATAGGAGGAGTCTCCATGCCGTCGAAGGGGAATCGATCGGTGGAGTCGGAGTTTTACGAGTTTGGATTCGATCAAGAGCTTAGCTGTAGAATCACCTTCCGGAGGATAGTAAGTTTGGTTCCCATGGAATTTGGCTGATAGATCTTTTATCATCTGGGAGCAAATATGGAATTTTTCTCTCATCGTCAAAAATATTCATTTTACTCCACATATTCTAATAAGTTATCTCACATAGTTCTGACCGATACCAAATGTGGAAGGTGGTTTTGTGTTATTTGATCTTAACATCTTTCCACTTTCGTTGCAAACATTTCTATCACTATATTTTTCTCCTTACATTTGGATTATCTTGCAGGGTGCTGGTCTGGCAAATCTCGGCAATACTTGTTTTCTTAATTCGGTTCTTCAGTGCCTTACATATACTGAACCTTTTGCAGCTTATTTGCAAAGTGGAAAGCATAAATCTTCTTGTAAGTTTCCATTCAGTTGCATTGTTTTTGTTTTGTGCATATTTTCACAAAACCAAGAAAGTGCCTCTTGCATATTTTCCATTCAGCCGAAAGTATAAACCAAGAATGTGCCTCTCTTCAGGCATATTTTCATACAGCCATTGTATTGTTGACTAAAATGTCTAGATGAATTCATTGTATTGTTTGCTCGGTAACACATTATACAGCTGTCTTGTTTTCGTAGTACTTTTGAAACTATTGTCTTAAAAGGTTTTTGAAATTTGTTACTGCAGGTCATACTGCTGGATTTTGTGCAATGTGTGCCCTTCAGAATCATGTCATTACTGCTTTACAGTCAAGTGGAAAGATAGTTTCACCTTCACATTTTGTTAAGAACTTACGTTGTATCCTTCTTATCTTACATGTTTATGTATAGATTACTCATATGTGGCTTTTTGTTGAATTCATATGTTGGTTAAACTCTCTACTTAATGACTGTAAATGCTGAAACCATCATGTTTGATAGGATTGCTTGTTTTTTCTTTAAATCACAAACCTTAACTATTAATAATCAGGTGTGTCACGCAGTTTCCAAAATTCAAGACAAGAAGATGCTCATGAGTATATGGTTAACTTGCTAGAATCAATGCATAAATGCTGTTTACCATCTGGAGTACCAAGTGAGTCCCCCAGTGCCTATGAAAAAAGCTTGGTACACAAGATATTTGGTGGTCGATTGCAGAGTCAGGTATATCAACACTCTTGATGATGCCTTTGCAATCTTGAATATATGGTTAATCTTAGGAAATACCTCTCTAAAGGATAATTTATCTTAGAAAACCAATCTGAAGGCACATATATGTTTGAGCAAAATATAAATGCTTATGCATTTTTTTTATCTGAAATATTATGTGAGCTAGGAATCTGATTTGTGATGGTTAATATAAGGTTCAATACTTGTGGAGTCATTAATCATGTTATTTACATACTTCATGGGCATGGGAAGGCCATAGTGTAATACTTTTTGATGGATATAAGTTTGATCCTTTTAAATCTTTTTAAATACTTGAGAAATCCTTTCGCTCAGCAAATAATTTACAATATGTTTTTTCCTCTTTTGGCACTCATATTAGACGAACCTTGATATATTGGACTGTTGATTAATGAGTTAATTTAGGCTTATTCTCATTACTTTTTATTAGATTTGATTGGCCGATCGCTTATCCCATAAGCTCACGATATTAGGAAAAATGGATTTATACATTCATATTTTTAACACTCCATGTGTAAGTGTGCATACTTAACTAGATTTGGATTTTCAAATTCAGCACATGAAATCTATTGAATAGGGGCATGTTTTATTGCATATATAGTATTCTTACTCAGGACCTTTCTGATCTGGTACGATATCTTATTGTATGGCTGTTTACTTGTTCCAAAAGTTTGAGCTCAATGTAAAAGGATGTATAAATGTGTAATTTGAGTATGCATGTCTCCCATACTTGTCAAACATTTATGGTAAATTCAAATGATAAGTGTTTTTTTAATATCTTTTTTCGTATGTCTTTAATTGTACAAACTTCTAACGCAGTAACTTTGGTTCTTGTGTATCTTATATTACACTGCATTCATCTACAACATGTTGCAGGTTAAATGCATGCAGTGTAACTACTCTTCTAATAAGTTTGATCCCTTCTTAGACTTGAGTCTTGAAATAGTGAAGGCTGACTCTTTGCTTAAGGCACTTGCCCATTACACCAAGGTGGAGCAATTAGATGGAGGTCAGAAGCAATACCAGTGCCAAAACTGCAAGGAGAAAGTCAAGGCCCTCAAGCAACTTACCATTTACAAGGCTCCCCATGTTCTTACCATTCATCTCAAGCGTTTTTATTCTCATGATCCTGGTCAAAAGATTGACAAAAAAGTGGAATTTGAACCAAGTTTGGATTTAAAACCTTTTGTCAGCGATCAACAGGTAGTCAAAATATAAATAAATTGTCTAGTAACTCCATATTTTAGAGGCTAGTGCTTTCTTTTCTAATCTGTTTCCCTATTGAAAATTTCAGGGTGGAAATCTAAAATATACACTTTATGGTGTATTAGTACATGCAGGGTGGAGTACCCGCTCTGGACACTATTATTGTTATGTTCGTACCTCAAGTGGCTTGTGGCATTCTCTGGATGATAATCAGGTTTTACAACTTCTCATTCCACCAATGTGGCGTAATTTGCAAGCTATGATAATAAAAGTTTCTGAAAATACACCTGTGTGATTATATATTAAATTTCCATGCTACTTGTGATAAATTAAAAGAAACTAACAAAAAAAGTTCCCCTGCTTGTACTTGTGAATGTGGAAAACATGTACAGTTCTGCATAGTAAGCAGGCATATAAGTGGAAGCAAAGCAGTGGATCTATAAGGATCTATCTGTTCTATCCTTTTAGGGGGTAGGAGGATGAAGTTACATGTCTTG
This sequence comes from Zingiber officinale, assembly GCF_018446385.1. NCBI lineage: Eukaryota > Viridiplantae > Streptophyta > Magnoliopsida > Zingiberales > Zingiberaceae > Zingiber > Zingiber officinale. The sequence goes on from NC_055997.1 coordinate 114,856,763, forward strand.
GGAACATATTTGAAAGTTGCATGTTGAAACTGTTTGAATTGAGAGGATAATGTGGAAAATGGAAAAAAGTACAACGGATGACCACAATATTTGAATTGTTTTTGCAAAGTTTTTTTCAATCATGAGTAAGATGCAATTTGTATATTTTTATACCCATGGTAAATAAATTCCTCTATTCATTTGTCAAGCATTCATTTGCAGGTACACCAGGTAAGTGAGAAGACTGTTTTGGCACAGAAAGCATATATGTTATTTTATGTACGGAACAGAAGTTCTATACCCAAAGGATTTGAAAATTTGTTCTGCAAAGACAGGGCTAATCAAAATGGAAAGAAATTGATTCCCCAGTCATCCTTGGTTTTGAATGGTGTTGTTCAAAATGGTTTGACAGAAAAATGCCATAGTCCTATGGAACCCACCTCTTCCCAATTGCAAATTTCAAGTGCTGTTGCTCATTCTGCTTCGGCTATGAATGTTTCATCAAATGAACTTTCAACACAAATGCTGTCTCCCTTGCTGAATGGTGGCACTTCTAAAAATAAAATTCCTGAACTACAAAATAATAACCAGGTACTTGGAGTGAAACTTTCCACTTTGAAAGACGGAAGCTCCATTAAGAAAGGATTGCGGCAAACATCTGCACCATTTTCTAAAAGTCCAGTGAAGCTTCCTGTTGAAAAGGTTTTGAAGGAGGTGGATGAAGTTTCGGTGGCAGAGAAGGGTCTGTTCCAAGTTGCTGTTGAAAATAGCTTCTCTGATCTACCCCAGAATGTCGATGGTGAAGATGAAAGATCTCATGCTTCTTGTTGTCCACTCCAATGTGCACATCAAAATGGGCACTCATCTAATCTGCAATCTGAAGAAGACAATGCTAAACAGGAAAATCTTGCTCCTTCAGTAAAAATGTTGAAGAAACTGCATAATCCCATGAAACTGAGGAGGCTTGCTAAATATGCCCAGAAGGGCCTGCCATTTGGTCGTTCATTTCTTGCTTCTTTAAACTTGTCAGTGATCCAAAGATCCAAGAAAAACAAAAAATTCCATTTACGATTAAAAGATTCACAGAAACATGAGTGTGGCCGTCAAAAAGACCAGGCTTTGCCCACGTCTGGGGCTGTTAATAATGTTTCTGCAGGTAAGGGTTCTTCATCAAAACATTCTCGATCTGAAATGATCAAAGGAAGTATTGACCAAGCTATGAAGATCAGGAACTACTGCAATGAATCATTTGATCATGCGGACAAAAAGGAAGAGGTAACTGAAAAGGATGAGACTCTTTCCCCTGAGTTGCCAATATCTAGCTCAAATTCCACCATAAAATCACTTAATTCAAGGCTCACTGTTGAAAATGAAGAGGTGAATGGGAAAGATGTGATTTTTGCCCCTCAGTTGCCAATAATTAGCTCAAATCCCACTGAAAAATCAGTTAACTCGAGAGTCACCTTTGCTGGTGACCAAGTAAGATTGCAGAAAGATTTTAGGAATATGCTTATGATGGGTTTGGAGATTTCTGGTGAGTATCAACATCCTGCAATATGGTTGTGCTTGTTTTTTGCTATTTGGTTGCATTGCAGTGTTTTAGTTATTGGCTATCTTTTGGCATGCAGTTCCTAGATGGGATGATGCTAAATTGCATAAATTAAGCCAGAATGGTTTAGAAAGTTCTAGAAGTACCAGTATTGGCTATGTATTAGATGAATGGTAAGGTTCTTTGCCTTGATTATGCAGTATAATTTATTCCCACAGAAAGTTGACGTACTCATTAGCTCCATGCTTATTTCTTTGGTAGTTTTTTTCATTCAAAAGGATGATCTGGCAACACTTGTCTAGTTATACGATCGTGCATAACGCCAGATTATTTCTTTGGTAGTCATTTCATTCAAAAATGTTGAAGTTTGTGTATTATAAATCTTTCTTTAATCCTGATTATCAAATTAATTTTTTTTTAATAATCTAACCATTTGAACTTTATCTGAGAAGTTCACTTATTATTAGACAAATGATGCTGTGGCAACCCAATAAATCTCACATTGTATGTTGTAGACTAAAAGGAAGCTTTACCAGGTTTGGTGTGTGAACTACTATTAAATTGGACTTGAGCAATTTGGCCATTAGTTGGACTTGAATGGGATTAGTTCTCCCATCTAAGCAACTCGTGACAATTTGTACCAAAGCAACCTAATCTTATGCATAGTAAAGTGTTGGAAAATGTTACTTTGATGGTATAGATACCATTGGGCCTCATATGCTTCTGATTAGCGATGATCCTAGGCAACAATTGCACTTTGGATCTTGATGTCCCGAGTAGGAATATTGTGGCACTCTATTTTACTCTCATATTGTAAGTCGTGAACTGATCAATAAGCTTTAAATCTTGGGTACGAGAGTTACTATTAATTTGGGTTAAATATTTTTGGTTGGTGGTCAAACTTGACACGTTTTCATCTAAGCAGGTTGTGACATATAATAGATTCCTAGATAATACTGTTGTTGCTAAGTTGTAGCCTCTATCATTAAACCTGCAGCAACTCTGGTTGTTTCCTTTCCTAAATTCAGTTTCACAACTTATCTCAGGAATGAGGAATATGACCGTGGTAAACGAAAGAAGTTAAGAAAATCCCTACAGTCTTTTGACGGGCCGAACCTATTCCAACAGACTGCCAACCAAAAAGCGCGACAGAATTTCAAGGCAAAATTTGAGACCGAGCAATCAGCGAACCAACCCTTCAGGATATGTTGACAAGGTTGACAATAAATTCTCCATTTGCATTACGACACTTGTTATCTTAAGATTCTTCAAAATTTCAGTTAATTGCTAATGTCTTTAGTAAAGCAACTGAACAAGTTGGCCCCAAATGCAAACGTTTTTTTAGGAAAAATGTTTGATGCAAAGACTTGTCTTTTTTTCTTTTCTTTTTTCTCCTGTTAATCGCCAAGATTTTCCCAAAAGAATTGGAAACAAGGATACAAATAGTGACTGTAGCAAGAAGTCAGAAATATTTTATTGGTTATGCTGAAGTACCTTTCCTAGCTTTTTTTCCCCATTTGCATTACATGCTTGTTATGCTAGGAGACTTTGAAAGTTATTGCCTAATTGCTAATGTCTTTAGTAAAGCAGCTAGACAACGGTCAACTGACAGTTATCAACTCAGATATGATTATCCCAATAAATATTTTTCAAAGTTCTTACACATGACCCATAGGAGTATAGATATCTATCTTGGTGTATCCGTGTTGGAATTTCGGGTGTCTAACTCAGATACTGCGGGGGTAGATGAAATGTTTGGTTAGAAAAGCTAGTTGTTTCCTTATAGAATTTTGTTCTTTACACACGCTGCTTGATGGATAAATTGGAGTTTACTTAAGCTGGCCATCTTGTTCTTTTCTTTTATTTTCTTTCCAACTTCTCAATACGCTAGTTTCTGTAGTCTGGCTCAAGCACTACTCATCAAAGGTAAAACAAAAATGTAACCATTTTACTTTGGGAGTTCTGATTTTTCAGACTTCATGTGTTGTTCCTTTTTCTCTTGTAACCGGAGGTTTTCAGTAGAAAGGGAGAACCTATACATAACTATTTGCGCATATACAAATTAAGTCCTTTGCCTGATGATTCCATTCTTCATGTGTCTCTCTGAGTTTGTTTTGCTGTAATTTTTTTTGTAGTTTGATCCTCCCAATAGTTGTAGTGGAAATGAGTTCTAAGGTTTTACAAAAGTTGCTAACAATATACTCTAACCAGGTGCGTGATGAAGTCATACTAGAAGGACCTGCTGAGTTGGCAGAGCTTGCGAAGTCCATAGTCGTCGAGTGCATGTCCAAGCCCTTCTTTGGCGAAAATTTCCTTAAGGTGGACCTTGCTGTTGATGCAAAATTTGCCGAGAGCTGGTATGCTTCCAAGAAGCAAACATAAGCCGCGAATTCAAGTCCTGATTATTATTTTTGCTTAGTAATTGTTACTTACTGAGTACGGTCAGCTTACGAGCAAACTTGTACTGTATTATTCGTGTATTTGTGTTGGTTTTCGAGTGCATGAACGTGAGCAGAAGCTGCTAAAATGGTTTCATCCCCAGTGTAAATTATATCCGAACCAATTTCTCCCAGATGTGCTCATGTCTCCCTAACTATGTTTTAAAACATTCCTGGTTGAAGTGAATATTATAGTAGGTTGACCGGAAAGTTTGTGCCCAACATTGTTTTGTTGCAAATAGCGACAAGACTGACTAGTTTTGCGATTTGTCAAGGTTGATTGTATCTAGATGTATTTGCAATTCCATTTGTTGGAGTAATAGGTGAAGCTCTGACCTTAACGGCTTTTCTGGGACGGTCCTACATTTTTTAGGAAGGGTTAAATCAGGGGAATATTTGTCCTAACGATTTGCATTCCCATTTGTGACCAGAGTATTGGCGTATGTTGGTCAGCAATGTGATCAATGAGTACCAGTTTCAAGTGGGTTTCTGGTTCGGATCAAATGGTTCAGTTGGTGCGTTAACCATTGCTGTGAATAAAGCGTTCTGACCTAAACCAATCAACTAGTTGAATGAACCTTCGGTAATACCTTTATTTATATTCCAAATAAGATGGTTCTGGGATTGCAGGAATAGTTATTCCTTTCTTAAATTATTTTTTGTGAAATTATATAAATATATATATATATATATATATATATATATATATATATATGTTTTATTATAAAAATGAATTTGAAATTTCAATTCTTCGAGTTGCTATTTCTTTTAATGGTACTTCATTACTATTATTTTATAAAACTTGAAAGAATATCTTTTCATACTTTGTTTCTATTTTTTTTTATAGGAAATATATCTTTAGTATGCCAAATGGATTAGGTAAAAGTAGAATGAACAAACAAGTGAAAATGGGTTTGATGATCTAATAGATTGACTATGCCTTTAATATGCCAAATGTGGGGTATAAAATTCCTGCTTACGAGTCTCGTGGAAAAGACCATTGATAATAATTTTTAAGGTACGTTTAGTTCAAGTTATTATGTATAATATTAGTTATGTGATTATCAAGTAATCATATAATCAAGATTATGGAGAATAAAATATAATCAAATGTTGTTTGATTCAACCTGGGTAATGCATTAAAAATTTATTTGTTTGAAAATTTTAATGAATAACTTAATTTAATATTTTACTATATTACCCTTAGCTACAAAACTAACCATATATTATTATTATTATTATTATTATTATTATTATTATTTTTAAATTCTACATTTTTTTTATTTTTTATTTTTTACATTTTTCTTTATTTTTATGTGTATTTTTTAAAGTTTTTTAAAATTTTTTGTTTACATTTTTTTCTATTTTGTTTATGTTTTTTCTATTTTTTTATTTTTTTTTTACATTTTTTATTTTTTAAATTTTTTTCCTATTTTCCATTTTTTTATTTTTTTATGTTTTTTTCTATTTTTTAATTTTTTTTACATTTTTTTATTTTTTAAAAGTTTTTTATTTTATTTTATATATTTTTTTATTTTTCTTTACAATTTTTCTTTTCTATCATATTTTTCTCTTATTCGAGGATATTTTGGATAAAAAATTTTCGTTAAATCCGGAATCAAGAAAAAATTCAATTTTCCGAGATTTTTTTATTCCGGGTTGCATGTCCTTTTTGCTGACGTGTCAGATATGAAATATTACTCGAGAATTATCGATTACCTAAATTAAACAGAAGTTTCGTTGATAAACTTATATGAATAATTAAAATTATTAAAGATAACCCTCAATCAAACACACACCCATTAAATCGATGTCTTCAACGGACTTCGAGTCTCAACCGTGTCTGTCTTTATCATCATTCACAAGTGTCATTCATGACAAAAGTATAAATCCGACATCACTTAAAGTTCATTTTCTCGTGAATATGAGCAACCATTTTTTATGTCGTCCAGGGAAAAGAAAATTGTCTAGCATCTAAGAAAATCTGATCTTAATTAACTCATTATTAATGATTCTTGAACAAATAATAAGCAATATTCATATTGGAGTAATTGATTTGGTCTGCAGAGTGGTAATGGTTAAAAAATCAATAAAAAAGTAGTTTGGTACACGAAGTTTTCGTTATACGAGTCTCGGGGAAAGATCCATTATACTTAATTTTACCTTATCTTTTACAAAAGATTATTTTCAGGATTCAAATCTGTGATCTTTTAATCCCTTCATGTTTAAAAAAATCAATGTACTTTAAAAAATGAACAGGCAAAATTAATGAAGCTAAAGAACATACCGACATCAGCAACCCACCAGAGAACTAAAGACGAGCACAATAGTGGAAAACATAGGAGTAATCATGAATATTAGTCAGTTATCATTACAACGATTCATAAAACAAAGAGTTGCACTACAAGTTACATGTGCCTAAACAGGAAAAGAAGATGATATATTTTCATTTATGCTTATGAAATAAAAGACATAATTTAACAAATGATTCATCAAGTTCATTCGTTAACTAAAAAAGTATAAAACAGGTAACAAAAAAATAAGGCATAGCTACTAACAGAATTAAAGATAACAAGCATACAAGAACCATCGTGTTCCTTGTAGATTCTCAAGCTACCCAATTTTTCTCTATCATTATTTGATCAAGTAGTGCCAATATCTTCGCGTCTTCAGTTGACAGGTCTTGCTTTTTGGAGTAGACCAATCAAGTTTGACAGAGGAGAAGAGGTAGTGAACAAAACAAAAGGATGAAATGAATCCAACAGTACCAGTAGCAAGCATGATAGCAGTGACCATGAAGAGTGAGTAGCCGAGGTAGAGTGTGGCAGACACAGGTCCACTTAGACTCTTGAGATCAAAGATTAAATAGTTGATCGAGTATAAAAAGATGTAGATAGCTACGGATCCTGATGAAAAGAATGATTTCCACCACCATTGCCAATCTTCCACACATAGATGCATGTAGGTAAGGACAAGAGAAACCTCCGCGCAAACAACAACGAGGAGAATCATCACGATTAAGAGAAAGCCGAAAACATAGTAGACTCGGCCCATCCAAAGACTAAGACATTATGAAGAAGAGCTCAATGAAGAGAGTACCAAAAGGTAGCGTCCCAGCTCCGATAACTAGTAACCATGATGGGTACTTCTGCTGAGGGATTTCGCGAGGGATTTGATTAGTCCGAACAGGGAACTCAATATGTGATGCCTTGGCACCAAGGAATCCACCAGTAAGAGTAAGTGGAAGTGAGATGCAGAACCACAACAGCAGCAACACAACGAATAAGGAAATTGGGATTGCTCCAGTGCTATGGCTACCCCACAACAGGAAATTCAATGTTGTGAGGATCAGGAATGCAATGCCAGGGAAGAAACCAGCAACGCGCCAGGAAACAGCAACCCAACCAAAATGATCGCCTCCTTAAGGCCCGGCTGAAGGCATAGGCCAATAAGGCCTATGCCTAGGGCCTCAATATAATTGGGGCCCATTAATATTAGATTTTTAAAAAATATATTTAATAATTACAATTTAATTTTAATTAAAAGTGAGTGTTTCATTTCAAACTGCTTCGGCGCTTCGATTTCTGTGCAGATGTGCACAGTAATCTTTAATGTACTGCCGCCGCATCTATTTTTTTACTGTGCACATTACAAAGCCGCTTCGATTTCCATGCAATATCCACTGTACAACCTGCAGCCACCTATTCAAATTTCAAACTTCAATTAATTATCTAAACTTTTCAGCCTGCAGCCACCTAATTAATTATCTAAACTTTTCAGCATGCAGCCACCTAACTTCGGCCTTCTCATATAATTCTATAATCTATATAAAACCACTTGTCCACTACAGAACGTTTTAAAACTCGTACTCTCAAGTCTCATCTTGTTCATATTTTCATCCTTTAAATTTCATCCTCTCTAATCTGTATTTTTTGTCTCTTATCATCTCGACGGTGATTCGATACTGATTCCTGAATACAACAAAACACCCTTCGCATTCCTTAATCGTCAAGTAATATTTTTTTAATTTGTTCTTCATTCTTGAAATATTTTTTATTATTCTGTATGAATAATAAATTATTGATGTCTTGATGAAATAGATCCAAATATGAAATATGATTGGAAAAATAGATTATTAGTAGTTGTATGAAAATTTTTCTTCTCTCGCAAACAAATTACTATTTATGCACTTATCTCATTTATTATATATTTGTTAAGTATAATTTATTATAAAATATAAACTGCTTAAATTAACCGATTCAAATCAAATTTAATATTTTTTATTTTTTATTATATTTGTGCAGGTATTAAAACTACACGGCGTAAATCAGATTTTATTGTTCATTTAATTCTAAGTAATTTTATTTTGATAAAATAATAGAGATTTATATTTTCTTTTCTAATATTATTTTAATATCAATATGTCTATGAAAAAATATGATTCTGGATATATGAAACGTATGAAAAAAAAGAAAAATAGAAGAATTTATTCAATCTCAAAAAGGCGCACTCGATAGATTTATTATTAATAATCAAAATCAAAACTCAGAAAATAATATAATTGAAAATTTAAATGAAAAACTAATTGAATTTTTACCGGAAGATAATGTTAGGATCTTTCGTACGGCTAGAGAGGGGGGTGTGAATAGCCGCCCCAAATTCTCGCGTTTCTTCCTACGATTAGGGTTAGCGCAGCGGAAAATACAATGTAGAAACGACAAAGAAAGAGATCAAACCTCAACGCATCGATGTAACGAGGTTCGGAGATGAAACTCCTACTCCTCGGCGTGTCCGTAAGGTGGACGAGCCCTATCAATCCGTCGGTGGATGAGTCCCCGGAAAACCGGCTAAATCAAACACTCCTTCTGGGTGGAGAAACCTCGCCACAAAGTCTCTTGCAACAGCAAGATAAGTGTACAAGAAATACAACAGAAGCAAGAACAATAAGAATGTAAAAACACACACTATCTTGCCTTCGACTGGTTTCCGTTGACGAAGCAGCAACTTCACGGAACGATAGCAGCAGCTGACCAGCCGGGGAAGCTCACACGAAGCTTCACGAAGTAGAGAGCTCAGCAAAGCTCAAGCACAGCAAGAAGCAGGGCCAAAGAGAAGAAGAAGAAGAAGTTCAACAGTAGCTTCTCAACCTCTTTTATAACCTGCGAAGAAGACAGAAGAAACTAGCCGTTGCGACAAACCCTGATCGGTCTGTGGACCGATCAGGGAAGAGGCCTTTGCTTCTGTTCCGTCCCTGATCGGTCGGTCTGCAGACCGATCAGGGAAGAAGCTTTCGCTTCTGTTCCGTCCCCGATCGGTCCATGGACCGATCAGAACCTCCCGATCGGTCCATAGACCGATCAGGCTCTGATCGGTCGGGACCGATCAGGCTTTAGGCTGATCGGTCCCCGACCGATCAGCCCCTCGCGCCTCGCTCTGCTTCGATCGACTCGATCGGTCACCGACCTATCGGTTATCACACGATATGCTCGATGTGCGATCGGTCACCGACCGATCGAATATTCAGCAGATCACCGGATCGATCACGGATCGATCCACTCATGGTTTTCGCCCAAACCAAGTTCAAACCAACATCCGGTCAATCTTGACTGTTGGTACATCATGCTTAGCATCCGGTCGGTCCCTTGACCGCTAAGACTCTCCACCAAGTGTCCGGTCAATCCTTTGACCCACTTGGACTTTCCTCTTCGTGCCAAGTATCCGATCACTCCTTGATCTACTTGGACTTCCCAACACCGATGTCCGATCACCCTTGATCCATCTGGATTTTCCTGGCTGGCTTCACTCACGGGACTTTCACCTAGCTTCACTCACTAGGGTTTTCACCGCTTCACTCACCGGATTTTCAATCTGCCCGGCTTCACTCACGGGACTTCCAACCGCCTGGCTTCACTCACCAGACTTTCCCGAATGCCCGGCTTCACTCACTGTGACTTCCACTTTCACCTAGCTTCACTCACTAGGATTTTCACCGCTTCACTCACCAGATTTCCCGCCTGGCTTCACTCACGTGACTTCTCCGACCGCCTGCTTCACTCACCAGACTTTCCACACCGCCTAACATCCCAGTTAGGACTTTCCCACCGCCTCACTCACTGGGACTTTCCTCGTGCCAAGCTCCCCGCTTGACTTCTCCGTCCAAGTCTCCATACTTGGACTTTTCCAGCAAGTCTCCATACTTGGACTTTTCCGTGCCAAGTCTCCATACTTGGACTTTTCAGATCAACCTTGCTTGGACTTTCCATGCAAGTCTCCATACTTGGACTTTTCAGTCAACCAGTCAACCTTGACCTAGTTACACCAATAATCTCCCAAACATCTATTCTTGTCCCATATCAAGAATAGAACTCCCTCACGAGTGTCAACATCAACATGCAACTCAACTAGGTCAACCTTGACCTAAAGTTGCATCAACAATCTTCCCAAGTCAAACATCAAAATACAACTCGAGTCAAGTCAACTTGAGTCGGGTCAACCAGGTCAACCTTGACCTAAGGTTGCACCAACAATCTCCCCCTTTTTGATGTTTGACAAAATCATAATCAAGTTAGGTTAACCCGATAACCTAACTTAGGTTTTCCAACCATCTTCCAATGTCCAATGTTCTTTCCTTGAACATTCTCTGGACATTCTCCCCTTAGGTTAACCCGATAACCTAACTTGGGTTCTCCAATAATTCTCCCCCTTTTTGACACACATCAAAAAGAATTCCAATGTTCTTCCTCGAACATTCCTTGACATTCTTCCCTAGCTTAGGTTAAACCGATAACCTAACTTGGGTCCTCCACTCACTCTCCAATACGCACTCTCCCCTTTTTGACACACATCAAAAAGAAAAAGGAGAGTATCAAGGTCAAGAGTTTCTTCCTAATGAAAGTCCCATACCTTTCATTGAAACTCTTAATTTCCCCCTTGATACTAAACTCAACAATCAACTTAGTGATAATCCCATATCACTAATCCTTAAAAATCTTAAGGAGTAAAACCTCCTAAAAGCCAACTCCCCTTGACCATTGCACCAACAATGTCTTTGGGAGTTCCAAACCTTAGAAATCTACAAAACCCAACTTCCTGAAATTTCAGACCAACATGAAATCGAATCGGACGCCTCGATCGGTCCCGGACCGATCGAAACCCATGGATCGGTCCCGCATCGATCAGGCCTTCACCGATCGCACCTGCTCATCGGAATCTTGATCGGCCGCACCGATCCATGCTTCAGGATCGGTCCGCACCGATCAGACTTCTGGATCGGTCCCCGACCGATCCAGGAGTACACCGATAGGTCCTTCCGAAATTCAGAAACTCCTAGAAAATTCCAGAAAATTCAAAAATGTGAAATTCTGAGGATACATTCCTCATAACATATACTACCATGGAAAAATAGTTTTCTATGAAAGTAGTTTCCATTTTTCAATCTTGATACAAAGTTCAAAAACTTTGAAAAAGTTCAAGTTTAACTCAACTTTGTATCACAATGTTCAATGATGAATGCTATCACTAGGAAAGCTTCATCAAGGTTTTTCAAATCAATTTTAAAATGCTTTTAAAACCATTTGAATTTAGGACCATAATCTTAGGGCTATATGCACATAACTTGTACACAAGCTTTCCCTATGATCCTCCATATCTTGAATTAGGCTCATCTAGGTACAAGAACTATGCACCTTGATCCTAATTCATGATCCTAATATCTCACACACATCTAAAGTGTATCAAGCACATCCATGTCAATTTTGATGTGAGATATGGGTTTAGGTATCTTAGGCTAAGGTCTCATGCATTTTCTAAACACAAATTTGATCTCAATATCAAAATATGTTTTTCATCCTTAAATCAATTCAATTGATTATTAATGCAAGAGATGATGACATGGCATAAAATGGTATCATAAATGAGAACATGTGCCAATGTCATGATGTCATGGCATAAAGTTTGAAACTAAACTAACACATGACATATAAACTAGCCTAAGTATTATCATGACATTTCAAATGATAATAAAATAAATATGATGTCATGGCATGGCATATGGCAACCAATCATGGCAAGTTAGCTCAAATAAAATACCTAAATCCGTATCTAAGTATCCTTAGCCTTAGCTAACTTAAAATCTAACCCTAGATTGCCCATATATCCCTAAGGAAACCCCAAATCCCAATTATGGTATTTCTCTAGGTTTTCCTCAAATTGTGCCAATTAAAATCATTCTTTTCCATAATGGCACATTTTACTCTTTAAGGAGTAAATAATAATTCTTTTTCATTTCCAAAGGTTATCAAGACCTTGAAAATGCTCCTTGAGTGTCAATTTCCTCAAAGTTGGGTTAACTACCCTTCTAATTGAGTTGACACTCTCTAACCCATCTATGGGTAGAGAAGATGCTCCTAGGAACCCAATACCTATTAGAGCTCATTGGGTTCACTAAATATTCACTAGGGATGACTTCCTAGCAACTCTCCTAATGACCCTCTTAGGCTTTAAAGCCTTGGTCATTTGGGACTCATCAAGATCAACTCTAGGGGTGACTCCTTGTGACCTTGGTGGTGGTCTTCCTAGCCCTAGGTTTTGTTCCATAATTGAATGGAACATTATGATAAGTGGGCTTGACCACTTGGGACTTAGGTTTGTGACCCAAACCCTTTTTGTCCTTGGACATTGGTTTTTGACCCTTAAACCCTAGAGATGACTTCTCCAAGTTCTTAAGAGCCTTTTCCAAAGTATCAAGTCTTGACCTCAAGACTTGATTCTCCTTCTCTAATACCTCAATTTTTGATTTGTCATTTTTCTTTGAGGCATTCCTAGGCATGTGTCTAGTTGATTTGGGATTCCTACCTAGGTTCTCCTTAACCTTAGATGAGGTAATTCTAGGGTTGACTTTCCTAGGGTTATCCTTATCTAGGCTCACATGTTTGGCACCTAAGCATGTGTATTGATTTCTAATGTTATCATGCTTATCATTATTGACTAGTGCAATAAAATTTCTAGCATGTATCTTACTAGTATTGCACGAATGAGACTTAAATGATACCTTAGGGTTTGCCTTAGCTCCCCCTATAGAAGTGCTCGGTTTCTTGCCCTTGTGAGGTTGCCTCCCCCTCGGACAATGACTCCGATAATGTCCCCTTCGCTTGCATTGGAAGCACACCACGTGCTCCTTGCCCTTGCGTGTCGGGACTCCGGCTACCTTGACCTTTGGCGCCGGTGGAGTCTTCCTTACCCTCTTTGGACACTTACTCTTGTAGTGCCCAAATTCCCTACACTCAAAGCATATTATATGTAACTTATTTGAAATTGAAATGCTTGAGTTACCTAGGTTTGGGGATGGGTGTGAGCTCTCTTCCTCATCCCTTCCGGAGGTAGATGTCTCTTCTTCTTGCTCCGAACTTGAACAAGAGGAACTCTCCTCCTCTTCTTCCTTGGATGTTGAGTAGCCCTCAACTCCCAATTCGCTCCCTCCATGATGTGAGCTACTTGGCTCACTAGGCTCCTCTTCATGGCTTGAAGTGGAACTCTCCTCATGGTACTTGGCCAAGTTATCCCACAACTCCTTGGCATTGTTGTATTCACCTATCTTACGCAAAATATTAGTAGGTAATGAAAATTCAATTGTTTTAGTTACCTCATTGTTGATCGTGGATTGATGGACTTGTTCCTTTGTCCACTTGTTCTTCTCTAGAGGCTCTCCTTCTTTATCCATTGGAGGAGTAAACCCTTCTTGTACACAAAACCAGTTCCACATATTAGTCCTAAGAAAATACATCATCCTTACCTTCCAATATGCGAAGTTGTCATTGTAGAAGGGTGGAATGGTGATGTCTTCTCCGAATTGATCCATCTCTAGCTTTGCTCCCACGGGTGTTAATCCGATGAAGAGCGACCTCGCTCTGATACCACTTGTTAGGATCTTTCGTACGGCTAGAGAGGGGGGTGTGAATAGCCGACCCCAAATTCTCGCGTTTCTTCCTACGATTAGGGTTAGCGCAGTGAAAATACAATGTAGAAACGACAAAGAAAGAGATCAAACCTCAACGCATCGATGTAACGAGGTTCGGAGATGATACTCCTACTCCTCGGCGTGTCCGTAAGGTGGACGAGCCCTATCAATCCGTCGGTGGATGAGTCCCCGGAGAACCGGCTAATGTCGAACTCCTTGTGGGTGGAGAAACCTCGCCACAAAGTCTCTTGCAACAGCAAGATAAGTGTACAAGAAATACAACAAGAAGCAAGAACAATAAGAATGTAAAAACACACACTATCTTGCCTTCGACTGGTTTCCGTTGACGAAGCAGCAACTTCACGGAACGATAGCAGCAGCTGACCAGCCGGGGAAGCTCACACGAAGCTTCACGAAGTAGAGAGCTCAGCAAAGCTCAAGCACAGCAAGAAGCAGGGCCAAAGAGAAGAAGAAGAAGAAGTTCAACAGTAGCTTCTCAACCTCTTTTATAACCTGCGAAGAAGACAGAAGAAACTAGCCGTTGCGTCGCAACGGCTAGAACCCTGATCGGTCTGTGGACCGATCAGGGAAGAGGCCTTTGCTTCTGTTTCGTCCCTGATTGGTCCACAGACCGATCAGGGAACTTCCTGATCGGTCTGGGGACCGATCAGGGAAGAAGCTTTGCTTCTGTTCCGTCCCTGATCGGTCCATGGACCGATCAGGGAACCTCCTGATCGGTCCATAGACCGATCAGGCTTTGGTCCCTCGCTCCTGTTCAGCTTCTGATCGACTCCTGATCGGTCACCAGACCTATCAGTTATCACACAGTATGCTACTGATGTGTTACTGATCGGTCACCAGACCGATCAGAATATTCGCGGTATCACTGGATCGATCACCAGATCGATCCAGCTCATGGTTTTCGCCCAAACCAAGTTCAAACCAACATCCGGTCAATCTTGACCTGTTGGTACATCATGCTTAGCATCCGGTCAGTCCCTTGACCTGCTAAGACTCTCCACCAAGTGTCCGGTCAATCCCTTTGACCCACTTGGACTTTCCTCTTCGTGCCAAGTATCTGATCACTCCCTTGATCTACTTGGACTTCCCAACACCAGATGTCCGATCACCCTTGATCCATCTGGATTTTCCCTTGCCTGGCTTCACTCACCAGGACTTTCACCTAGCTTCACTCACTAGGGTTTTCACCTGGCTTCACTCACCAGGATTTCCAATCTGCCTAGCTTCACTCACCAGGACTTCCAAACTGCCTGGCTTCACTCACCAGGACTTTCCCGAATGCCTGGCTTCACTCACCAGGACTTCCACTTTCACCTAGCTTCACTCACTAGGATTTTCACCTGGCTTCACTCACCAGGATTTCCCGACTGCCTGGCTTCACTCACCAGGACTTCTCCGACTGCCTGGCTTCACTCACCAGGACTTTCCACACTGCCTAACATCCCAGTTAGGACTTTCCCACTGCCTGGCTTCACTCACCAGGACTTTCCCTCGTGCCAAGCTCCCTGCTTGGACTTCTCCGTGCCAAGTCTCCATACTTGGACTTTTCCAGTGCCAAGTCTCCATACTTGGACTTTTCCCGTGCCAAGTCTCCATACTTGGACTTTTCGCATGCCAAGCTCCCTGCTTGGACCTTTCCAGTGCCAAGTCTCCATACTTGGACTTTTCAGGTCAACCAGGTCAACCTTGACCTACGGTTACACCAATAATCTCCCAAACATCTATTCTTGTCCCATATCAAGAATAGAACTCCCTCACGAGTGTCAAACATCAACATGCAACTCAACTAGGTCAACCTTGACCTAAAGTTGCATCAACAATCTTCCCAAGTCAAACATCAAAATACAACTCGAGTCAAGTCAACTTGAGTCGGGTCAACCAGGTCAACCTTGACCTAAGGTTGCACCAACAGATAATACTTTAGGACAAAAAGAAATCTATCAAGAACTTTCTAATGATCATACAACAAATTCATCAAATATTAATATTAATATTAATGAAGAAAATAATTATAATTTAGAAGAAGAAAAAGACGACTTAATAAATCATGAAAATAATTTTTTTAATAATATTGATGAAACTATTATTCAAAATATATATGATCCAGCACAATGGAAAAATATAAATACAAATTTAATAGATTTATTAGTTGAAAAGGGTCCAATTAGAGAAAGTAATATTTCTTTTCCAAATGATGAAAATTCTAGACATTTTTCTATGATTCATTACATTCGAAAATTACCCAATGGAGAAAAACATGATAGAAAATGGTTAATATATTCAAAAGAATTAGATAAAGTATTTTGTTTTTGTTGTAAATTATTTAGTCAAAAATCAATTACAATTCAATTAGCAAACGAAGGGTGTTGTGATTGGAAAAATCTTAGTGCCAAGCTTAAAAGTCATGAAACAAGCAGTGAACATATTATAAATATGAATATTTGGTTTGATATTGAAATGAGATTGCTTAAAAATAAAACCATTGATCAAAATTTACAAGAAAAAATAAATAAGGAAAAAGAACATTGGAAAAATGTATTAATAAGAATTATTGCTATAGTTAAAAATCTTGCAAAAAATAATTTGGCATTCCGTGGCACAAATGAGAAAATTTGTCAAGATAACAATGGAAATTTTTTAGGTTTAATTTAAATGATAGCAGAATTTGATCATATAATACAAGAACACCTTAAACGTATTCAAAATGGTAAAATTCATAATCATTATCTTGGTCATAATATACAAAATGAGTTAATAAATATATTAGGAAAAGAAGTAAATAATATTATAATTAAAAAAATAAAAGAAGCAAAATATTTTTCAGTTATACTTAATTGTACTCCTGATGTAAGTCATCAAGAACAAATGTCTCTTATATTAAGATGTGTAGATATTTCAACAAGTCCAATCAAAATAGAAGAATATTTTATAGAATTTTTAAAAGTAGATGATACATCAGGAAAAGGTCTTTTTGATACGCTTATTAATATAATAAAGAAAATTGAACTGGATGTGAATGACATAAGAGGACAAGGATATGATAATGGAGCTAATATGAAAGGTAAACAACAAGGTGTACAAAAGAGATTGTTAGATATAAATTCTAGGGCTTTTTATACACCATGTGGTTGTCATAGTCTTAATTTAGTACTATGTGATATGGCTAATTCTTGTCCTAGTGCTATAACATTTTTTGGTGTGATACAACGTATTTACTCATTATTTTCTTCTTCTACAAAAAGATGGAAAATTTTACAAGACCATGTTTCTAATTTAACTCTTAAACCATTATCACAAACACGTTGGGAAAGTCATCTTGAAAGCGTTAAAGCAATAAAATATCAAGCTCCACAGATAAAAGAAGCTTTATATAAACTTGCAGAAACTAGTGATGATCCTAAAACAAAAAGTGAAGCAAATTCTTTAGCAACATATGAGTTTGAAAATTTTGAATTTCTATTAGGTATGGTTATTTGGTATGATATATTATTTGCAGTTAACACTGTTAGTAAATTTTTACAATATAAAGATATGGACATTGCTATTGCATTAGATCAGTTAAAAGGTCTTGTTTCTTTTTTTAATGATTATAGAGAAAATGAATTTATATCTGCTATGATTTCTGCTAAAGAGATTGCAAATGAAATGAATACAGAACCAAAATTTCGTGAAAAACGTGTAATTAAAAGAAATAAACGATTTGATGAGAATAAAATTAATGAAGTGAAGCTTTCACCTGAAGAATCTTTTAAAATTAATTACTTTCATTATATTATTGACCATGCCATTTCTTCACTTCAAAGTAGATTTGAACAATTTAAAATATATGAAGATAATTTTAATTTTTTATATGATGTAGAAAAGTTAAAATTACTTGATGATGAATTTTTAAAAATAAAGTGTTTAAATCTTGAAAACTTTTTAAAACATGACATGTTATCTGATATTGATGGTTTAGATTTATTTTTAGAATTAAAAGTTTTAAGAGAAATAATAAATCCAGAATTAAAAACCGCGCACTTGAGGTATTGAACCTTATAAAAAAATTAAATTCTTTTCCAAATGCATGGATAGCTTATAGAATATTATTAACTATACCTGTTAGTGTAGCTTCGGCAGAAAGAAGTTTTTCAAAATTAAAATTAATAAAGTCTTATTTACGTTCAACAATGTCTCAAGAAAGATTAAATAATCTAGCAATTTTATCAATTGAAAAAAAATATTATCAAAACTCGAATATAAAGATTTAATTACTAATTTTGCATCTCAAAAATTTAGAAAACTAAATTTTACATAAAAAATTATTTTAAATTAATAGTTTATTTTAAATTAATAGTTTATTTTTTTTAAAATTTTTTTTTAAACCCACCATTGTCGGTCCCAAGTCCGAATGAAAAAGGGTGAGGGAAATTTTTTTTTTAAAAAAATATTAAAGGTCTAAATA
Source organism: Zingiber officinale (assembly GCF_018446385.1). NCBI lineage: Eukaryota > Viridiplantae > Streptophyta > Magnoliopsida > Zingiberales > Zingiberaceae > Zingiber > Zingiber officinale. Next base: position 114,875,149 of record NC_055997.1, read on the forward strand.
TTTTTTTTTGGCCTAGGGCCTCATAGAACCTTGAGACGGCCCTGACTCCTTTGATCGTCTTCCACATCCTAAAGCAACATACCCAGCCGCGATTTCAAGAATCAAGTAGAAGAACAACATCCCTGTGACAAGGGCCCCCCGAGATGCAGGGGACATGAATCCAAGTGCTGCAAAAAAGATGGTTACCACTGCCATGCCTAGAATCTGCACTCCATCACCCACCATAACACAAAGCAACATTGGATGACTTGGGGCCCTGAAGACACCTCCGACAACAAGTTTCCACCCAGAGAGAGAGAGTTCCTCGCGTTCATCTGTGCTTGTGACTCCTTATCCAACTCTTCATACCGGGTAAGGTCCCTTCTTACAGTTCTCAATAAGATCACAAGAACGATGCTACCAAGAAAGCAATCACCATTAGTGAATTAAGGATTGAGAACCAGCGAACCTTAGCTCCCTCCATCTTCAAATATGCATCCCAACAAGAATGCCACTTGATATCGCTCTCGATGAAGGTAACCTCATAGGTGAAAGCTATTGGTTGGCTCTCATTTACTTTCATGGCAACTGTAGTAGGATCACACTTTTTGACGGATATTTGTCGTACATCTTGAAATTCTTGGTTTTCTCGGGATTGTTCGGGACATTGCATGGCACAACCTCGAATCCGATCGAAAAATTTCAATCTCTCTCACATTTGAATGGTGGGACCCACTGATCCTGAGCGGAGTCCACCGCTCAAATGCGAGTGATGATGTATCTTATTTTTGGCTGTTTAGTCCGAGCTGTATTGTAGGAAGAGCAATGATATATTTAAGGAAAAATTTAAGTATAGACATATAAAATCATAATCTATCATTTCATTTTTTTAGATCTCATTTGTCTATCCTTAAGTCAAGAAAAAGTTCAAGGATAGACATATAAACTCAAGGAAAAATTCAAGGTTAAATATATAAGTTCAAGGATAGACATATAAAATTAAGAAATTCCCACTGACAATAGAAAGAAGCTCCCTCCCACTCCCTCCCATAGTGGGAGGGAGTTTTTTCCCCATTTGGGAAGGAGCGGTTTCATGCCTATGGAGCCACTTTTTCATTTTTTTTTAATTTTTTAATTAAAATAAGTTTTTAAATTTAAATATAATATTAGAAATATTTTTTAAATTTAAATATAATATTAGAAATATTTTTTTAATTAGGAAATATATATATATATATATATATATATATATATATATATATATATATATATATATATATATATATATATATATATATATGGTGTGGAGGTTTAAAAAATATGGGATCCATGAAAGAGTATTGAAAGGTTTTTTTGATAGTGAAAAGATATGTGAGATTTTTCACTTTTGATGTGATGTGGATGTGGCAAGAAAAGATCTCTCCAAGAGATCCAACGACTATGGATGCTCTAATAAATATACAAATTTTTAAAACTTTATGGCATGCAGAATTTGTCACGTTGCTCTATTATTTTTTTTTAAAAAAATAAATCTATATTTTTTGCTTTTTAAAAATTTATAATTCGTGTAACAGTTTGGACCAAAAAGTTCCATGAATTGCCGAGGCACATGCATCAAACCTCTCATCATCGCTCTTGTTTGTTTAAAACGTGCGTATGAAGGTGCAGTGGTTTAGAAGAGCAAATTATATTGAAGACATGGATTGATGGACACATTTGATAGAAAACATGAGATGGGATATTAATTCTTTTGATGATAAATAAAAATAATGCTTAAAGCCGAATAATAAAAAAATTCTTATGCCATGTTCATAATAGTTGATTGATAAAATCTAATGGATTACCTGCATTAGAACTATTTTTGTTTTATTGATATGTCATTTCTCGATGCTTGTTTAATTGTCAAGAGGAACGTGTACAAATCTTTTTGTTATCTAAAGCATGTATTCATAATGTGGTTGGACAATATCAGTCGAAGTTTCTTAATGAATGGATGTGAATCCTTCAACGTAACTTCGTTTTTTTCTCATATGAATTAAATTCTCATAGACTATAAGCTCATGTCTGATATATTACAGTAGAGTGTACATTTAGGTGACGTTTGGTTCTCTCTTGAAAATCAAAATGGGAATGAGTATCATAGTATAGTGGAATGAGAATGAGAATGAGTATAAGCAGTGAGCTTGAATATCATTCTTAAAATTAATGTTTGGTTAGTTCAATATTTTCAATCGGAATGAACTTAAATTTTTTTTTTTACCCTTAGAGGAAAATAAGAGAAAAAATTAGAGGGAAGAGAGATGAATGTGAGAGAAACATATGATGAGAGAGAAAGTGTGATGAGAAAAAATGAAGAGAGAGAAAGTGTGATGAGAGAAAATGAGGAGAGAGAGCGTGATAGGAGAGATTGAGAAGAGAAAAAGTATGATGAAAGAGAAAATGTGCTGAGAGAGAAAGAGTGATAGAAAAAATAAAGAGAGAGAAAGTGTGATGAGAGAAAATGAGAGATTGAGGAGAGAAAATATGATGAGAGAGAAAGTGTGATGGGAAAAATGAAGAGAGGGAAAGTGTGATGAGAGAAAATGAGGAGAGAGAGTGTGATGGAAGAGAATAAAGAGAGAGAAAGTATGATGAGAGAGAATATGGAGAGAGAGTATGGTAAGAGAGATCGAGGAGAGAGAAAGTATGATGAAAAAATAACGAGAGAATGAAGAGAGAGAAAATAATGAGAGAGTGTATGATGAGAGAGAATACAAAGAAAAAATAGTAGAGAATATATGATGAAAAAGAATGAGGAGAGAGAGTGTGATGGAAGAGAATGAAGAGAGAGAAAGTGTGATGAGAAAAATATGGAGAGAGAGTATGGTAAAAGAGATTGAGGAGAGAGAAAGTACGATGAAAAAATGAGCAGAGAATGAAGAGAGAGAAAATAATGAGAGAGAGTGTGTGATGAGAGAGAATATAGAGAGAAAATGGTAGAGAATGTGTGATGAGAGAGAATGAGGAGAGAGAAAGTATGTTGAGAGAGAAAATTTGATGATAGAATGAAGAGAGAGAAAGTATGATGGGAGAGAATAAGGAGAGAGAGTGAAATAAAAGAAAATTTGAAGAAATATACTAAGGGTATTTTCGTCCAAAACTTACTTCTTATTCCCATTTCATCAAAACCCAAGGGAGGGGGTGAGTTTCATTCATACCCAAATTTTTAGGCTTCATTCCAAAATCTTGATTCCATTCCTATCAACTAAACACAAGATTTGAGAATGAATCCATTCCCTCATTCCCAAATCTCTAAACCAAACACCAAATGGATTCTACCCCCACCTAGTCCTGATTCCACTCTATCCTTGGCAATGTTTTCCTTGACTAATTATTCTTCAACAGAATATGTTGGAGCTGCAGAAGTAGGTTATGCTAAAGTGAATGTTTCTACTCTTTGATCTTTTTTTAATGGGGTAATTTTGGTGCTGTTTCCTAACTATTGAGACAACCATAAAGCTAATTCAATTGTAACTCATAAATGGGTACCTATGACTGTTTTCCAAATTGTCTTGCTAGGACAGAAATAGCAGATTATATGGATTAAACATTGTTCTTTAATCTATTTGACATCGCAAAGCATTTCAAGGTTAGGACTCAAGCAGATAGGAGGAAGAATTAAGAAAGAAAGGTTAGTTTGGCATGCGTGCATCTGTAGTTATTTTGATTTACTTACTGACTGGTCTCTTTAGTAGTTCATACAATATGATACTGCTTTGCTTGATATTATAGTAATTAACTTTCTGCTGATGCCACATCTTTTTTTTTTAATAGAACTACGCAAGAAATGAAAGAAAGAATTTCCAGGGACGTGGCTTTCAGAAACGGGCAAACTAAGGTTGAAGAAAAAATATCACAAAATATTTACAAGTATTAGAGGATGGGGTTGTAGGACTTTTGGCTTGGAGGTGGTGAATAGTCCTGCAAGAAAAAAAAATTCTCAAATTTTATAGTTTGATAATGATCAACACTTGTACAGAAATAATTAAAAGACTAAAAAGACGAGGCACAAAAAAATTACTTGGTTACAACCGGAGAGATTGTTAATCCAAGGAAAATGTAAAGCGTGCTAAAATTCTACTCTGGACGAAGAAGCTACTTATAATAGTTAAATCTCACAACTAGAAAGTTAAACTGAAACTGAATCAATTACCAGTATTGTTTTTCTCTTTTTCTTGTTGTTTTGAACCATTGGGACCAGGGCTATATTTATAGCCTTGGTCGGGGCGCCTGGAAGGGTTCCAGGTGCCTGGGAGATGATAAACTTTTATCCTTATCACAACAGAACGCGTCACGTCGTGCTCCGGATAATTTTCTGCTTTGGGCGCCCGAAAGAGTTCTGGGCGCCCAAAGACCAGGCGCCTTGACCAGCTCGGGGCGCCTTGACCAGCTCGGGGCGCCCAAGGAAAATGTAAAGCGTGCTAAAATTCTACTCTGGACGAAGAAGCTACTTATAATAGTTAAATCTCACAACTAGAAAGTTAAACTGAAACTGAATCAATTACCAGTATTGTTTTTCTCTTTTTCTTGTTGTTTTGAACCATTGGGACCAGGGCTGTATTTATAGCCTTGGTCGGGGCGCCTGGAAGGGTTCCAGGTGCCTGGGAGATGATAAACTTTTATCCTTATCACAACAGAACGCGTCACGTCGTGCTCCGGATAATTTTCTGCTTTGGGCGCCCGAAAGAGTTCTGGGCGCCCAAAGACCAGGCGCCTTGACCAGCTCGGGACACCCCGGACCGAAAAATCAGTTTTTGTTGATTTTTTGGTTTTGATCTTCTGTTCCGGCTCTGCTCGTCTTGGTTCTGGTCTTCTACTCCGGTTCCGCTCGCTTGGATGATCTTGGCCATCTGGAATAGGGCTCATCCGGACCCAACTTCTGGCCTTCTCGAGCAATCTTCTGCTCTGGCTTCTCGTCCCTCAGAAACGTCGCATGCCTCCTTCTCGTCCGCCCGCGTACTCTTCCGCAGCACCTCGTCCCTTAGACGCACCAAGCCCGTCGGCTCTCTTCCGTATCGTCCTTCTCGCTAGCTGCGTCTTTCGCTCGACTTCTTGTGCTCCTAAGTTCTTGCACACTTAGACACAGTGGTTAAATATCAACAGGACATAACCTGACTGGGTTGATCACATCAAAACTATCTTGGGGTACTAACAATCTCCATCATTTTTATGTGATCAAACACAAGTTAAGTCAGGGTAAACCATAAACAAATAGTTATAATTTTTTGCAATTTTTTTTCAAGTACAGAAATAAAAAAATTAAAATTGTACTACCTCCTTTAAAATTGTACTATCTCCCCCTAGACTTAATCTTTACTACTTCCCTTTTTGATCGCATTAAAAATGGGATACGTTAAACATATTACTTGGAAGGTCTAAAAAGTCGAAGGAAAAAAAACAAAAAAAAATGAAAAGTTGAGTTTCAAAAGAAAACTTTGATTAAAAAAAACTCCTTTAATAATAAAAATTTTAGCAAGGGTTGAACAGAAAAATTTCACAGAAAGTTAAATTTTTGGAAAAATTTAAAAAAAATTATATTTTGATCACTAGTTCATAAAAATTTCTAGCCATTTTTTTTCAAAAGATTGTTTAGATTAGCTTAAATAAATTTTAATGATTAGACCTTTTTAAATAAATTTTTCTACTAAAAATTTAAAGCATTAGTTGAATGTTCAAGTTAATTAAACATTGAATTCAGTAATTGGCTTCTAGGTCATGGTGAGGCACTAAGCCCTCTTGGTTATTGGAGCATCAACCACTTCTGGACAAAGTCTCTTAAAGAATTTAAACATTTAACTTTTTTTCTGAAAGCCCTAGGCTATGTTTGGTTGGGTGTAATGTAATGAAACTTGTAATGTAATCAAATTTGTAATGTAATGTAATGTAATCTTGATTACATTACTACGTTTGGTAATATAATATATGTAATCTTTGATCTCAAGGGTGATTACATTCTTTTATTTGGTGTCCATTATTTTTTATAAGGAATGTAATTCATATTATTATAAAATGATAAAAATATCCTGCAACTTTTACCGACGGGCCGCTGCACCTCTGTCGAAGCTTGCGGCAGCCACCGGCAACTAGCGGTTGTCACCACTAGTCGCTGCCGATGGCTGGCGGTGGGTAGGCGGGCAGCGGCCGGCGGCGGGAGGCCGACGATGGTGGGCGACAAGCGGTGGCAGGGCGGGTGGGGCGGTGGCTAACTAGAGGTTACATAGTACTTGTTGGATCGTGAGGAATCGATATAGGGGGGGTGAATATCGATAACAAAAAATTGACGAGTAAAGTACGTAGGGGAAACGTAAAAACAATGCTAACACAGGTCTTTTTACTTGGTTCGGAGCTTGTGTCGACTCCTACTCCAAGGCCCGCAGAGAAGATTGCTTTCGATGGGCAATTCACTAGCAGTTCGAAAGTTATTGCAAACTAAGTACAGAGAAATGCCAATGAAAAATTAAAGCAATACCGACAAAGTAAGAGACCAAAAGAGAAACAACGCGTTTGTCGGAGCTTCGTAGCATCGCAAGAGCACAGGAGAGCGAATTCTTAGTTGTTCTGGAGCTTCAGCCTTGACCTTCCTTATATAGGAGGTTCGGGGGCGCCTGGAACCTTCAGGGCGCCCCGGTGTGACGTAGCTGACCCAACCAGAAGCCTCCATGTGGTGTTGACGCGAAGGGGATAAAATTTTGCCTCCGGGCGCCCGGGTACCTCCCGGGCGCTCGGACCTCCATGTGCCTAGGTACCTCTCGGGCGCCCGGACCCACGTTTTCCAGCAGACACCTTCCTGCAAGAAACACGTTAGTCCGAGGCAATTATACCCTGCAAAATAGATTATTAGCACAATTCATTGTTTAACAGAAATGAGTATGACTTAGATTCTGTCTTTCCGAAACCGGAATCTAGTCACGATCTCAACTTAGATTTCCGAAATAGATCTAAGTTGGATCGACGCCTAAGTTCCCTTCCCAGGAACGCGTCCTCACAGTCACTTCCCTCCAGTGACTTACCTTTACTTACCTGTCAGACGTCTGGTCAGCCCTTCGACCCGTTTGGACTTCTTGCCAACTATCCGGTCAACCTGTTGACCTAGCTGGATTTCGTGCCAAACGTTCGGTCAGCCCGTCGACTCGTTTGGACTTCGTGTCAGCTATTCGGTCGACCCGTTGACCTAGCTAGGCTTCGTGCCAGACATCCGGTCAGCCCGTCGACCTGTCTGGGCTTCTCCTGCACACTCGGTCAGAGTGTTAGATTAACAATAAAACTAACTTAACCTGTTTTGTCATTCATCAAAACCTGGGTTAGACCATTAGTGCTAACCGCACCAACAATCTCTCCCTTTTTGATGGAATGACAACTTGGTTAAGTTAGTGTAAAATGCAAGTTAAAACAAGCATTAACAGGTTTTTAAGTTAGTTTTCATTTTCAATTTGTTTTAGCTAACTTAACCCCCTAAGTCTCCCCCTAATTTGCAAAAAGGATGCAAACACAAATCAGATTGACTCAGGGGAGTTTAATTAAATATTTTACTATAAAAGTATCTCTTAACCTTTTCAAAAATAGCTAAGTTAAAAAATATTAAAAATGGTTAAGTTAAAAAGATAATTTAGTAAATTTAATTTTCAACGCAAAATTTAACTAAGGTAGATCCAATTTTCAAGTTTAATTTTTTAAAACCAAAAAAAACTTTTAAGATTAAAAGAAAACGAGCTAAGTTTTGTAAAAGTTAGTTTCAAAAAATGTTTTTAAGAATTTTTTTTTAAAAAAAATAATTTCTCCCCCTGAACTTGATATACAAAATCTATCTAACCAGTTAGTTACTTAGTGACTATTCAGAGGATAGCAGCTTTCACTTGGTTATTCAAGTTAATTCTAAGTAAGTGTTTGACTACACTGAATGACTTAATTTGATTAATATATGTTTGGTATTTAACGCCCAGACTTATGTCGATACACTGAAATAAGCATATTAAGTTCAGGCAATTGGCCTCACCTCTTTCTATGTTTGTCAAGCATAAGCAAGGTAGACCTAAGGTGTTGGTGAGATGCTCAAATGCTAGCCCTAAGGGAACATGATTTCTAGGAAATTTTTCTAGTCTAAGGCTAAAACTATTTTTGAAATTCTAAAAATAGGAAATTTTGAAAACATACACGTATTTTATCTTAGAATTTGAAAGTAAACCTTTTTGAAAACAATTTTAAAATTCCTAATATATTAGGCACATCCCTAATTTTCTACGTAGATTGCTAAATTTACTTTCAGGGAGGGGTTTAGTAAATATGTCAGCTAAATTAGATTTTGACTCAATGTACTTGAGTTCAATGTCTCCTTTAGTGACATGATCCCTGATAAAGTGATCCCTAATTTCAATGTGTTTGGTTCTTGATTGATGCATTGGATTTTTTGTTAAATTAATTGAACTAATATTATCAATTAATACTTTTACATTTGTAAGGTTTAAGTTAAAATCTTTTAAAGTGTGCATCATCCATAATAATTGTGCAACGCATTCTCCTATGGCTATATATTCGGACTCAGTTGTAGATAGCGCAACACAGTGTTGCTTTCTACTAAACCAGCTAACAAGTGATGGACGTAAAAGTTGACAACCACCACTTGTGCTTTTGCGGTCTAATTTGCACCCAACATAATCTGAGTCAGAATGTCCTATTAATTCAAAATTATTAGTTCTAGGATACCAAATACCTACATTTGTTGTTCCTTTAAGGTATCTAAAGATTCTTTTAACCTTAGTTAAATGTGATTCCTTAGCGCAGGTTTGATATCTAGCACACATACTGACTGCAAATAAAATATCGGGTCGACTTGCAGTCAAGTACAATAAGCTACCTATGACACTCCTATAATATTTTAAGTCAACCGCTTTTCCATTTGGGTTATTATCTAGGATTGAATTCATGGCCGTAGGCATTTTTATTTCTTTAGTATTTTCCATTCCGAATTTTTTAAGTAATTCTTTAGTGTATTTTTGTTGACAAATATAGTTTCCTTCATTTGTTTGTTTGATTTGTAATCCTAAGAAATAAGTTAGTTTTCCTACTAAACTCGTTTCAAATTCTTGTTCCATTATACTTGTGAATTCATCTAAAAATTCTGAGTTTGTTGATCCAAAGATAATATCATCTACATAGATTTGAGCTATGAAAATATCCTTGTGTATTAACTTAACGAATAGGGTTGGGTCAATTTGACCTTGGTTGAACCCTTTAGAAATTAGGTAAGCAGTTAGTCTTTCATACCATGTCCTAGGGGCTTGCTTAAGTCCATATAGAGCCTTCTTTAATTTAAAGACATAATCAGGGTGTTCTAAATTTTCAAACCCAGGTGGTTGTCCTACATAAACTTCTTCTTTTATTAGTCCATTTAGGAAGGTTGACTTAATGTCCATTTGGTACAGTCTAAACCCTTTATGGGCTGCATAACTAAGTAACATTCTAATGGACTCTAGTCTAGCCACTGGGGCATACGTTTCATCATAATCTAGTCCTTCTACTTGACTGAACCCTTTGACAACCAGTCTGGCTTTATTTCTTGTGATTTCCCCAGTTTCACTTAATTTATCTCTAAATACACATTTTGTTTCTATTATCTTTTTATTTTCGGGTGGTGGTACTAAATCCCAAACTCCATTTCTTTCAAATTGAGCTAGTTCTTCTTGCATAGCAATTACCAGTCTGGGTCAAGTAACAATTCAACCACTGTTTTAGGTTCAATTTTAGAGATTAATGAAATTTGACTTAGGTTTCTGAAGGATGACCTAGTCTGAACCCTTAGGTCTGGGTCACCAATTATTTGGCTAGTTGGATGATTTGGGTTGAGTCTAATAGTTCTAGGAGGTTGACTCTCTTGAGGTTCTTCTTCCTCTTCGTGATTTAGAGATTGATTGGTTCCTTCAAGATTGGTATTTTCTTGAACAAATTCAATTGGTTGAAACTGAGTTTGTTCTTAGTTTTGTTTGGATTCTTCAAATTTTACATTAGTAGTGTCTTCAATTCTTAAGGTAACCTTATTATAAACTCTGTAGCCTCTACTGTTTAGGGAGTATCCTACAAAGATTCTATTTTCTACTTTAGATGTGAATTTTCCTAAGCGTTCTCTTGTATTTAAAATGAAGGCTGGGCACCCAAATACTTTAAAGTATTTTATATTCGGTTGTTTATTATAGTAGATTTCAATGTAGGTTTTATTATGTATTTTATTTAGTGTTGTTCTATTTTGTACGTAGCAAGCTGTACTGACAACTTCTGCCAAAAAGTACTTAGGTAGGTTGTATTCGTTCAGCATTGTTCTAGATGCTTTAAGCAGAGTTCTATTTTTTCTTTCTACAATTTCATTTTGTTGGGGAGTTTTGGGGCACGAGGATTTGTGATGATAGCCGTTTTCGAGACAAAATTTATTAAAGTTATGATTTTTAAATTCTCCCCCATTATCACTTCTAATTCATTTGATTTTAAGATCTTTTTTTATTTTCAACTTATTTACAAAAGTTTGTAAATATTTCAAAAGTTTCATCTTTATTTTTTAAGAATTTAACCCAAGTGAATCTAGAGTAGTCATCTATTATGATTAGACAGTATAGACTTCCATTTATTGATTTGACTCCATGGGAGTCAAATAGATCTAGGTATAGAAGTTCTAATATTGAGTTGGTTTATGATTGATTAGTTGGTTTGTGAGTAGATTTTGTCTATTTACCTTGTTGACAAGCATTACATATGGTTGAGTCTAAGTTATGTAACTTTGGTAAGCCTCTAACTAATCCATTTAATTTGCTTATATTTCTAAAATTTGTGTGTGACATTCTTCTATGTCATAACCAAGTTTTTTCTTTTTGTGTTAAATAACACTTAACTGAAGAAGTGGTTAAATTAATTGCATAGATGTTGTCTTTTCTAAAGCCTTTTAGACTTATAGTAGGATTATCTAGATATTTGATTAAGCACTCTATAGATAAGAATTTAACCTTATACCTAGTATCACATAATTGACTTATACTTAGGAGATTATATTTAAAATTTTCAACAAGTAAGACATTTGTAATAATAAAATCTATTTTTAATTCAATATTATCTATACCAATTACCTTGAGTTTGCCATTGTTTCCAAAGGCAACTATTCCTAGACTCTTGTAAGTAAGTTGGGTGAACTTGGTGTGATCTCCAGTCATATGCTTGGAGCAACCACTGTCCAAAATCCACCTGATTTCCTACAATGGGTAGGAGTTAATGTTAGTCTAATTTTATTCTTTTAAGATTATTTTCAAGGTTGGTCATTTTATGTGAAAATTTGAGTTAATTTTCAAACAAACAGAATTAAAGTTTAATTTTAAGATAATTTTTTAAGTTAAAAGTTTAATTTTTGAAATAAAATTTTAAGTTTAATTTAAAATAAATTTTTAAGTTTAATTTTTAAATAAATTTTATTTTAAGTTTAATTTTTAAAATATTTTTTTTTAAGTTTAATTTTTAAAATATATTTTTTTTAAGTTTAAATTAAAATAAGTTTAATTTTTACAATAAATTTTTAAGTTTAATTTTTCAAATATATATATATATATATATATATATATATATATATATATATATATATATATATATATATATATATATATATATATATATATATATATATATATATATATATTTATTTAAAATTTTAAAATTAAGTTTAATTTTTAAAATACATTTTTAAGTTTAATTTTTAAAATATAATTTTTTTTAAGTTTAATTTTTTAAAATGAGTTTAATTTTTAAAATGTTTTTTAAGTTTAATTTTTAAAATAAATTTTATTTTAAGTTTAATTTTTAAAATATATATTTTTTAAGTTTAATTTTTAAAATAAATTTTTAAGTTTAATTTTTAAAATATATTTTTTAAGTTTAATTTTTAAAAAATATTTTTTTTAAGTTTAATTTTAAAACATATTTTTTATTTTTAAAATAAATTTTTAAGTTTAATTTTTAAAATATAATTTTTTTTAAGTTTAATTTTTTAAAATGAGTTTAATTTTTTAAATAAAATTCTAAGTTTAATTTTTAAAATATATATTTTTTAAGTTTAATTTAAAATTAAGTTTAATTTTTAAAATAAATTTTTAAGTTTAATTTTTAAAATAAATTTAATTTAGTTTAAAATTTAATTTAATTTTAATTTTAATTTCTTAGTTCTCTTGCCCGATCTATATTATCAATCAGGGAATCCTATAATTTTGTGAGATGAATTAGGTTCAATTTTAGGGTTTGGTTTTAACTTGTGTTGGATTTAGGTTTAGCTTTGGGTTCAACAGATAGACATTCTCTGGATAAACTTCTGGGCTATGGTAAGTCACTTGTGTTAGGATCGATGGTCGCGGCTAGAGAGGGGGGGGGTGTGAATAGCCGACTCCAAATCTTCGTTTCTTTCTACAAATCAAGGTTAGCGTAGCGGAACTAAAAATAATAGAAACGAAAGCGGAGAAATCAAACCTCAACACGCGTCGATGTAACGAGGTTCAGAGATATACTCCTACTCCTCGGCGTGTCCGTAAGGTGGACGAAGCCTATCAATCCGTCGGTGGATGAGTCCCCGGAGAATCGGCTAATATATATACTCCTTTTGGGTGGAGAAACCTCGCCACAATCTTTGCAACAGCAAGCAGAAGTACAAGTACAGCAAGAAGCTAATAACATCAATGTAACAACACTAGCTTGCCTTCTTTTCTTCGACTGGATGAAGCAGCAGCTTCACAAGACGCCTACAACAGCAGGAACCAGCCGATGAAGCTCACACGAAGCTTCAAGCAGAAGCGAGCTCAGCAAAGCTCAAATCATAGCAGTGAAGAAGAAGAAGCATAAGCTTCGGACTAGAAGAAGAGTATTCTGTAGCAGCCCTCGATCTCCTTTATATAGCCTGAACCTGCAACTGCACCTGCAAAGCAGATAGCGAAGAAGACGGAGATACCCGTTGAATCTCAACGGATATACCTGGACCGATCAGGACATATCCTGATCGGTCCAGGAAGACCCTGATCGGTCCTGGGGACCGATCAGAGCTTCCTCTGATCGGTCCAGGGACCGATCAGCATGCATGTCCCTTCCTTTTCTCCCGAACTTCTTGCCTTCTGATCGTTGCATCCCGATCAGATAACATACAGTAGCATACTGTTTGGTTACTGATCGGTCACCAGACCGATCAGATAACCCAGTGTATCACTGGATCGATCCACTGATCGATCTAGCTCTTGGTTTTTGCCCAAACCAAGTCCCACGCCTTCCAAACCAATATCCGGTCAACCTTGACCTATTGGTATCTCATGCTTAGCATCTGGTCACTCCCTTGACCTGCTAAGACTCCCTACCAAGTGTCCGGTCAATCCCTTTGACCCACTTAGACTTTTCTCTTCGTGCCAAGTATCCGATCACTCCCTTGACCTTCTTGACCTTCACAACACCAGATGTCCGATCAGCCTTGATTCATCTGGATTTTTCCTTGCCCGGCTTCACTCACCAGGACTTCCCAACTGCCTGGCTTCACTCACCAGGACTTTCACCAACTGCCTGGCTTCACTCACCAGGACTTTCACTTTCACCTAGCTTCACTCACTAGGGTTTTCACCTGGCTTCACTCACCAGGATTTCCAATCTGCCTGGCTTCACTCACCAGGACTTTTCCGTCTGCCTGGCTTCACTCACCAGGACTTTCCATCTGCCTGGCTTCACTCACCAGGACTTTCACCTGGCTTCACTCACCAGGATTTTCACCTGGCTTCACTCACCAGGATTTTCCATCTGCCTTCCTGATCTAGAGAACGAGCTACCGAGCCCTCTCTGACCTAGTCCGGAGAACGAGCTACCGAGCCCTCTCCGTCTTTCACTTCCGGTCCAGAGAACGAGCTACCGAGCCCTCTCTGACCTAGTCCGGAGAACGAGCTACCGAGCCCTCTCTGACTTCCACTTGCCAAGTTCCCATACTTGGACTTCTCCGTGCCAAGTCTCTATACTTGGACTTTCTCGTGCCAAGTCAACTCACCTCGGGTCAACCAGGTCAACCTTGACCAAGGGTTGCACCCACAACCTCCCAAGTTTCTGTTCTTGTCAAACATCAAGATACAACTTGAGTCAGGTCAACTCGAGTCAGGTCAACCAGGTCAACCTTGACCTAAGGTTGCACCAACAATCTCCCATCAAAATACAACTCTTCTGTTCTCGTCAAACATCAAAATACAACTCGAGTCAGGTCAACTCGAGTCAGGTCAACCTTGACCTAAGGTTGCACCAACAACTTGGACATCTTTAGAGTAACCATGCCTTCGAGGTTTTCCAAATAGTCATATCCACTGGACTTAGTACAAAACCTTAGTCTAACTGGTTAGGATCCATAAAGGGTAGCTTCGGTTAGTTCCACTTAGCCAAATGCACCAGGTCGAAGTCATATCTTCCTAGACATGCATAGACTAAGTTTCCCTAACGTACTATCATCCAAAATTTCACCAGTACTATTTTTCAAGTTAAACTTGAGTCCCCTTCCTAATTGGTCCTAAGTACCCTGTCGGGTAGATTAGTTCGGGTTACCCTTCCGGATAAGTTAGTTTTAGAGGTGTCAGCTATTCTGGAGCCTCCCCTAAATTATTGTCCTTTTTAAATTTTCGTTCTAGGTTTATGTCTATTTCTTTTATAGTTATAATTTACTTGATGATAGTCTAAGTTTTGGTGAGTTTTATAGTATTTAGATTTTGAGTTTTTTGGTCTAGGTTTGTATTCTGGTTTTTGATTTGGTTTATTTGACTTTACGTAATATATTTTATTTTTAGGTATGTAATATTGGTTAAGTCCTACTTGCGTGGTTAAGCACGCTTTCAGAACCCAAGCTTTTCTTCTTGGTTTGTGTTGGGTTATTAATGAATTAAATGTTTTATTTGAACTTGACTTATAGTCAAGTTCGGTTTTGTTGTAACTTGCTTTTTGATTATTTAAGATTAAGTCTAAATTTTTTGATCTTGTAATAAATTTTTCTAACATACCTTTTAAATTGTTAATTTCTAATTTTAATGATGAATTTTCCTCCTCAAGTGTTAGATCTTGAGTTGGTTTGTTATTTATGATTTGTTCCTTGAGGTTTTGATTTTCCTCAAGGAGCAATTTATTTTCTTTTTCAATTTTCATTAATTTATTATTTAAACATGAAATAATTTTTAAAAACTTTTTGTTCAAATTAAAGTATACCTCTTCGGAACCTTCGAAAACGAGTACGGACTCGTGGCTCGATTCAGGTTCGGACCCGTCTTCCAATTCGTCCTCCGACTCTGCTTCGCGTGCCATCAACGCGAGATAACTCTGGTTCTTCGTCCTCCGATTCTTCCGAAGATGAGTCGTCCCACGTTGCTTTGAGGGCCTTCTTTTTGGCCGGCTTCGTTTTGTCATTCTTCGATCTCGGACACTCATTCTTGTAGTGCCCCTTTTTGTTGCATCCGAAGCACGTCACGTTCCTTGATTCAGTTGGAGTGTTGATCTTCTGAAGATCCTTCTTGCTGAAGCTCTTTTTCTTCTTGGTGAACATCTTCCTTACCAGGTCCACCAGGTGCTCTTCATCTTCGGGTTTTGGTCAGAATCTTCTTTAGGTTCCGGCTTGTTCTTCTTTTCCTTGGAGGAACCTACAAACAAAGCTATACCTTTCTCGGATCTAGCATTAGTTTGTTCGTGTAGTTCTAATTCACAAAAAAGTTCATCTAATTTTAGTTTAGATAAGTTTTTAGAAATTTTATATGCATCCACGATGGATGCCCACAAACTATTGCGTGGAAATGTGTTTAACGCGTACTTTATCAAGTCTCTGTTATCCATCTGGTGGCCTATCGCGTGGAGGCCGTTGAGGATGTCCTTGATCCTCGCGTGAAGTTGACTCGTCGTTTCTCCTTCCTGAATTTTTATATTAAATATTCTATTTAATAGTAAATCTCGTTTCGTTACCTTTGCGTCACTTATCCCTTCGTGCAGCTCGATCAAAATGTCCCATAGCTCTTTAGCGTTCTGATGCGGTCCTACCCGGTTCAACTCTTCCCTTGTCAGTCCGCATTGCAACGTGTTGATCGCTTTATTCTCCGTCGATGCTTTCTTCTTCAAGTCCGAAGTCCACTGTTCCGGGTCTCGCGGAACCCCGAAGCTGTCAACGGGTGTTTTGTAGGCTTTCGTGATGCTGAGCCACTGGTCAAAATCCGTCTTCAAGTAAACCTCCATCCTTTTCTTTCAGTATGGAAAGTTGTCTCCGTTGAATAGGGGAGGACACATCGTACTGAAACCTTCGATCTGAGACATGATGACCTTGCACACAATAAAGCAGCAACAAACACAATCCAAGACTTGGTCTTGGATTAGTAGTGCGGCAAGAATTAAGAAAAAAAAGACCAAATTGGTGTTGCACCAATTTAGATTTAATTGCAACGAAAAAAAAACTTTCCAAAAAGATAATGATACAAGTTTGGAGTTATGTGAAGAAAAACTGAAAAGCCGGAAGAAAAAAATAGAAAGAAATGTCACCCCCCTTGTCTAACAGGTGGTTGCACCAAGTCAGAGCGATACCTGCTCTGATACCACTTGTTGGATCGTGAGGAATCAATAGAGGGGGGGTGAATATCGATAACAAAAAATTGTCGAGTAAAGTACGCAGCGGAAACTTAAAAACAATGCTAACACAGGTCTTTTTACTTGGTTCGGAGCCTGTATCGACTCCTATTCCAAAGCCCGCACACAAGGGTGCTTTCAATGGGCAATTCACTAGCAGTTCGAAAGTTATTACAAACTAAGTATAGAGAAATGCCAATGAAAAATTAAAACAATACCGACAAAGTAAGAGACCAAAAGAGAAACAGCGCGTTTGTCGGAGCTTCGTATTGTCACAGGAGCACAGGAGAGCGAATTCTTAGTTGTTCTGGAGCTTCAGCCTTGACCTTCCTTATATAGGAGGTTCGAGGGCGCCTGGAACCTTCAGGGCACCCCGGTGTGACGTAGCTGACCCAACCAGGAGCCTCCATGTGGCGTTGACACGAAGGGGATAAAATTTTACCTCCGGGCGCCCGAGTACCTCCCGGGCGCCCGGACCCACGTTTTCCAGCAAACACCTTCCTGCAAGAAACACGTTAGTCCAAGGTAATTATACCCTGCAAAACAGATTATTAGCACAATTCATTATTTAACAGAAATGAGTATGACTTAGATTCCGTCTTTCCGAGACCGGAATCTAGCCACGATCTCAACTTAGATTTCCGAAATGGATCTAAGTTGGATCGACGCCTAAGTTCCCTTCTCGGGAACACGTCCTCACATCCACTTCCCTCCAGTGACTTAACTTTACTTACCTGCCAGACGTCTGGTCAGCCCTTCGACCCGTCTGGACTTCTCGCCAGCTATCCGGTCAACCCGTCGACCTAGTTGGACTTCGTGTCAAACGTCTGGTCAGCCCGTCGACCCGTTTGGACTTCGTGCCAGTTATCCGGTCAACCCGTTGACCTAGCTGGGCTTCGTGTCAGACATCCGGTCAGCCCGTCGACCTGTCTGAGCTTCTCCTGCACACTCGGTCAGAGTGTTATATTAACAACAAAACTAACTTAACCTGTTTTGTCATTCATCAAAATCTGGGTTAGACCGTTAGTGCTAACCGCACCAACAGTATTTACTTTGTAATCCAGATTATAACACTTCACTACCTTTTGTAATCGAGATTACATTACATTACAAATTTAAAGTTAAACTAAACGAAATAACCAGCCTTGTAATGTAATCTTGATTACATTACAAGGCAGATTATACCATACCAGACGTAGCATAAGAAAGTAATTAATTTAAATATGATTTTGGAACCCAAAATAGGTTCCTTTTACATGATTAATCAGAAATTTCTTAGGAATGTATTTTTATGATATTTTCCTAATTTGACCCTTTTGATATTTAAAATATCAGTTTAAATTATTATATCTCCTTAATATTTTGATTATTTGAGCATGCACGATTTTTCAAATATTCTATTTCCATTTTCAATTTATCATTTTCTATTTTTAAATTATCAAACAAATCTAAAGGGCATGCGCTAATTGTCTTTTAAGTCTATATTTTAATTTTTTTTAATTTTACTAAATCCTTGGAAAGAATCTTAATAAATTAAAATGATTTTTCAGGAGATAAGGCATGTACCTAACTTACCTCATATTTTGATGCTCTCTCTTCATCGTAAATTTCCTCTGATGATCCTCTTCATTCATCAATGCTCATCTCTAATGATCATTTGGTGATAACATTTTATTTTAATTTTTTGGAATATTTGATGTAATAAAAATGATGATCAATAAATTAAAAAAAAATAGTCATAAATATTAATATTTTAAGAAAAAAAAGTATTTAAAAAGCATCCAATTTAAAAATAAATGAATGTCAGTTTTACACTCAAATTCATCTCAAAAATAAAATAAAATAAAATCATCATCTTAACCTTTCCTTTAGAAAGGTTTTATATATTTAAAAAATAAATAAATCACGAAAGAACTTTATCCAAACATAGCCACTTATTTTCGTATCCATTAATAATCGATCACAAAATTTATTATAATAAATATTCATACAGTAGGAACAGGAGCAAATTTATCTCTCTCCGAACTTAATACTAAAAGCTCATAAAGGAAGGCCAATCAAATAAAGGAAGCTTGAATTAGCAAACTGATAAAGCTGGAACAAAATGGAGAAACTAGAGATAAATTTTAAGTTCAAATTAACAATAGGAAAAAAAATATCTATTCATTTTCTATAAAATTTTACATAAAAATATAATATATGTAAAAAATCATAGTAAAATCATGAATGTAATAATTGAAATAAAAAAGCTTTATAATATTATACAATTTATCATTATTCATTAAAATGATAATTCAAAGATCAGAGCACAAGCAAGTACACAATACTAATACTAATTAGTAATTACAAATGTTATAAGAGAAAGAAATGCACGTAATTAGTATTGCTAAGCCCCTTGGCTAACCAATTCAGTAGCATAAACCTGCCCATACTCTCCCTTCTTAACCTCCTCGTCCTCAAAGTGATCAGCTCTTACGTTCAAGGTCAGCGTGAGGCAAACAAGCCACAAGATGGCCGCATCAAGGGCGAGAAAAGCTGCGCCACCAAACATGCCGGTCTTTGCCGTGGGACACTGAGTCGTGAGATCGTAGTGAACGTTGCGCGATCGGTGTAGGCCTTCAGTAACAACAGTCCATATCAAGAACGCAAATGCTAGAGTTGACACAATCCTGAAACAAGACGATAACAAGTTTATGAATACAGAACTGATGCCTACACGGTAAGAAAGAGGAGTGAACTCACTCAGCGATCACGAAGAATACGAATAAGGTGGAGTAGCCAAACAAGACATTGTTTGAAACAGCCTTCCCTTTGTAGTTAAAGAACACAGCGACGTGCCCTCCGATGATCGTAAAAACTAGAGCAACGACTGACAAAGACCCGACAAGCACTGTCGGATCGCTTGGGAATTTGCAGATCACAACGCCCTTTCCTTGAATTGGAGTTCCAAATGCAGGCTGTAAAATGAATACGCGAAATGAAATGCTAAACCTTAATATTAAAGAATCTAATTCCAAGAGATAGCCGAGGGAACCTTTTTGTTCTCTGCAACAATAGCCAATATGAAGGACAAGAAGCCTAGAATAATCACAAAGGACCCAATCTTTCCACTTTGCTCCAAGGCCATTGCTGTTCGCGAGGTAACGGATCAAATCTCGGCTCCAACAGTACTGAGATATCCAAAAGGAAATATGAAGCTGCAGAATGTAAATTTTAGAGAAAATGAGAAAGAAGAATGACTAATAGGGTTTAAATTAAACTTGCTGAGAATTCTGAGAATTTGTGGCTTGTATATCCTTTGTGAATGCGTTGCATATATATCGTTGGAGGAGATCCACAATAAGTGCGCAATAAATAGGAGACGAGCTGGATTTTGATAATACGTTTGATTTATTAGGTTGAGCGATTCTGACGCCAACCAATCTGTAGGAATGAATTTAAAATTCGTTATATTTCGACACCCCTATATACAGGGAAAATTAAAATTTATATTTTATGATTCAACAATTACATTAAAAAGTGTCTTCGTCTGATTTTTTTTTTAAAAAACATACTTTCTTTAATTAAATATGTATTATAATTTAATTATTCAAGTAAGATTTCAAAAGTATAATAAAAATAAACTATCAAGTGATTGAAATATACTAATGCTAAATTAATCATTTTATTTAAAGATAGTTAACTTTAACTAATACATTTAAGTATAATTTAAATAAAACTATTAACACATGCATCATTATATGTATGAATCAAAACATATATTAAAAATCATACCTCCCAACAACCTTTGTTTGAAGATGACTCTTACTATTTCGGTATTAGTAAAATAGTTCTTCGTCGTTTGTCTCAAGCTCGTGCTTTCTTCATTTAATTTGGTCCGTAATCGAAGTCCTTGTTCAAATACTTGATCACACTAGATATCAAGTGCCCTTTTTTTATTTGAGACACTAGACAAATCATCCTCGAAGATGAGGGAGATGCTGTCCAATTGTCCCTTCACAAGGGGCTGCCCAAAGAACCCTTAACAAGAGGTGGTAACTGTTGACGAGTGGCTCATATTTGGATGAAGGGATATCATGGAAGAAAAATCTGTTAAGATTTTTCGTAATAAAATTCTGTTAAGATTTTATATAACAGAATTTTGTTATGTTTTTCATAACAAATTCTGTTACGATTTTACCGGGTCTGGGGGTTTAGCAGTATTTATAGGGATCATTATAAATCCATTGTAGATCAGACAACACAAGAATCATTAGATGTGATTCTCTTGTGTAGAAGAGAATTCTAATAAAGCTTCGGCCGTTTTGTGGAGTAGGCAAGTCGCCGAACCACGGTAACTCTTTTTCTTTCTCTTCTTCTCCTTCCTGGTGTTTGCTCTCTTTTGTGCGTCTTTGTCTTGTTGTTCCGCGCGATCTCTTTTCTCTCTTCCTCTTCTTCCGCGGTTCAGAAAGGTTGAGAGGTATTGCCCTCTCTTTGCACAACAATTGGTATCAGAGCTCCAGGTTTTTGGCAGATTTCTTCAACATGTCGGGGACGACTTCTGCGAAGTTTGATATGGTGAAGTTTGACGGAACCGGAAACTTTGGATTATGGCAGAGAAGGGTCAAGGACTTGTTGGTGCAACAAGGCATGGTGAAGGCGCTAGGAGAAAGAAAACCGGAAAGCATGGAGAAATCAGATTGGGAAGAACTTCAGGCGAAGGCAGTAGCAACAATCAGGCTTTGTCTTACGGATGACGTGATGTACCATGTCATGGACGAGGAGTCACCGGTGACAAAAGTTGGAAAGCTGGTACATGTCAAAATCATTGACAAACAAGTTGTATCTCAAGCGAAATTATTCGGCTGAAGATGACAAGTGGAACCGATCTGAGCCAGACATCAACGTATTCAACCGATTGTAAGTGATCCAGGCGGATTGATGTGAAGATCAAGACGAAGACAAGGCCGATGTTGTTGAATTCTCTACCTTCATCTCCTACGTACGAGAATTTGGTTACTACTTTGATGTGGGGTAAGGAAACTCTCAAATTGGAGGAGATCACAGGTCGTTGCTAGGTTTTCACCAAAGGAAGAAAACAAGCGATGAAATTTCTCAAGGAGAAGGACTTGTGGTAAATAGCAACCAAGAGCGTGGTAGGAGCAAATCTCGACATGGATATGACAACAACAACAAGACTCGTTCTAAGTCGAGAAGGAAGAAGGTGATCACGTAATACAAATGTGGAGGTAAAGGTCATATCAAGAGAAATTGTCCAGAGATAAAGAAATATGTTGCAGAGAACAAAAGTAGTTCGGCAAAGTCTGCAAACATAGTTGAAGAAGAAAATTCAGAAAGCGGTGATGGAGATATGCTATCAGTTATGTCAAGTTCGGAGCGGATGCATGGATTTTAGACTCTGCATGTTCATATCACATGACTCCAAACAAGGATTGGTTTGACACCTATAGGGCAGTGGATTCTGGTTCAGTGTTGATGGGAAACGATGCATCATGCAAGGTTATCGGCATAGGGAATGTCAGAATCAAGATGTTTGATGGTGTGATCAGAACTTTATGTGATGTCAGATATATACCAGAGCTAAGGAAGAACTTGATCTCACTAGGCACACTGGATGGTATTTGTTGTAATTACAAATCAGTGAGCGGGGTGATGAAAGTCAGCAAGGGAGCTCTGACGGTAATGAAAGGACAAAAGATAGCAGGAAACATCTACAAGTTGATAGGGACTACAGTTATAGGTGGAGTCGCCTCGGTGGAGTCTGAATCAGATAGTACTGTTTTGTGGCATATGCGGCTAGGGCATATGGGTGAACGTGGGATGCTAGAACTTCACAAGAGAGATTTGTTGAAGGGTGTCAAAACGTGCAAGCTTGAATTCTGCAAATTCTGTGTTCTTGGGAAACAGAGCAAAGTGCAATTTAAGACGGCAACAAACAAGACGGAGGGGATTCTGGACTACGTACATACGGATCTCTGGGGACCGACCAGTGTAGCATCACGTGGAGGGCACTTGTATTTTGTGAGTTTTACTGATGATTTCTCACGAAAGGTATGGGTATACTTTATGCGTCACAAGTCAGAAACTTTTGCAAAGTTTAAATTGTGGAAAATAGAACCAGACTGGAAGGAAGATCAAATGCCTTAGGTCGATAATGGGACTGAGTACACAGATGTAAACTTTCTTGAATTGTGGGAGAAGCATGGGATAATGAGGCACTTCTCGGTTCGCAGGACACCTCAGCAGAATGGGGTAGCGGAAAGGTTGAACAGGACAATCATTGAGAAGGCAAGATGTCTCAGGCTGAATGCAGGGCTTGCAAAGAATTTCTGGGCGGAAGCAGTTAACATGGCATGTTATCTCATTAATAGATCACCAAGGGCAGCACTAGAAGGCAAAGTATCAGAGGAAGTATGGACAGGGAATCAAGTAGAATACTCTCATCTTTGAGTTTTTGGATGTCCAGCCTATATGCACATATCTAGTGAGGAAAGATCAAAGCTGGATGCAAAGTCAAAGCAATGCATTTTTCTGGGCTATCAGAAAGGAGTTAAAGGCTTTAAGCTTTGGGATCCTAAGGCAAACAAGGTGGTGATCAGCAGAGATGTGGTGTTTGACGAGAAAGCTATGTTACAACGTACTCAGGAAGAAGGAAAGGAAACACCACAAAGCAACAAAGAGAAAGATATTGTGCAGGTGGAGCTAGAGACTCATGACTTCGATGATTCTAGCTCAGAGCACATGGAGCATCGCACTATAGCTAGTGGTAGAACGAGACGAGTCGTAAAATCACCCACTAGATACGGATTCGAAGACTTTGTATCTTATGCACTTACCACTAGTAGCGGAGACCCTACATCTTTTCAGGAGGCAATACATAGCTCTGAAAAGGACAGGTGGACGGGTGCTATGACAGAGGAGATGGAGTCGTTGCATAAGAACCAAACGTGGGATCTAGTGGAACTTCCTGAAGGAGAGAAAGCTATAGGGTGCAAGTGGATATTCAAGAAGAAAGAAGCAATGTCAGAGGGAGAAGAAGTGAAGTTTAAGGCTCGGTTGGTAGCAAAGGGGTATTCACAAAGAAAGGGGATTGACTATGAAGAAATTTTCTCTCCAGTGGTAAGACATACGTCAATTAGAGCGGTATTGGCTTTGGTGGCACATCACGATTTGTATTTGGAGCAAATGGATGTGAAGACGACATTTCTTCATGGAAATTTGGAGGAGCAGATTTTTATGTCACAACCTGAGGGATTTAGTCAGTCCGGACAAGAGCAGTTGGTTTGTAAGTTGAAGAAATCGCTCTATGGACTGAAACAATCTCCTAGGCAATGGTACAAACGTTTTGATTCATACATGATTCAAAACGGATATAGGAGATGCGAGTATGACTGCTGCATATATGTGAAGGGCCTTGAAGATGAATCACTGATTTTCTTACTACTATACGTAGATGACATGCTCATTGTTGCGAAGAAGATAAGAGAGGTTGACAAATTGAAGAGGCTACTGAGCAAGGAATTTGACATGAAAGATTTGGGAGAGGCCAAGAAGATTCTTGGGATGGAGATTCACAGGAATAGAGTTGCAGGGAGATTATGGTTGTCTCAACGTAGCTATGTGGAGAAGGTGTTGGATAGGTTCAACATGAAGAATGCAAAGTCGGTGAGCACACCCCTGACGCATCACTTCAAGTTATCCAGTATACAGTGTCCAAAGACGGATGACGAGATCCAAGAGATGTCAAAGGTTCCTTATGCTAGTGCAGTTGGTTGTCTGATGTATGCCATGGTTTGCACGAGACCAGATTTGGCGCAAGCAGTTAGTATGGTAAGCAAGTTTCTCTCAAATCCTGGTCGACCACATTGGGATGCAGTGAAATGGATTTTCAGATACTTGAGAAATACAACTAATTATGGCATCATGTTCAGTAGACTACCGGAAGATCCTTTAGTTGCTGGGTACGTAGATGCAGACTATGCAGGAGATTTAGATAACAGGAGGTCTACTACAGGATACGTATTCACTGTGGCAGAAGGACCTATTTGTTGGAAATCTATGATACAATCTATTGTTGCATTGTCTACTACGGAATCCGAGTACATGGCAGCAGCTGAAGCAGCGAAGGAAGCTTTATGACTTATAGGGTTGGTCAGAGAACTGGGTGTTCAGCAAGGTGGAGTCAAGTTGTTATGCGATAGTCAGAGTGCTATCTATTTGGCGAAGAATCAGGTGTATCATGCGAGAACCAAACACATTGATGTGAGGTTTCACAAGATCAGAGAGTTGATTGCTTCCGGGGAAATTCAACTTGAGAAGGTTCACACTGCAGACAATGCTGCAGATATGCTGACAAAGCCAGTGACCACAGAGAAGTTTAAGCATTGCTTGAACTTGATCCATATCTCTAGATGCTAGAGGAAGGAAGCCCAGACCCAGAGATCCAGATGGAGTTTTGTCCAGATATTCGTATTCTTCGAAGGGGTGAATATTCGCCAAGGTGGAGATTGTTGACGAGTGGCTCATATTTGGATGAAGGGATATCATGGAAGAAAAATCTGTTAAGATTTTTCGTAATAAAATTCTGTTAAGATTTTATATAACAGAATTTTGTTATGTTTTTCATAACAAATTCTGTTACGATTTTACCGGGTCTGGGGGTTTAGCAGTATTTATAGGGATCATTGTAAATCCATTGTAGATCAGACAACACAAGAATCATTAGATGTGATTCTCTTGTGTAGAAGAGAATTCTAATAAAGCTTCGGCCGTTTTGTGGAGTAGGCAAGTCGCCGAACCACGGTAACTCTTTTTCTTTCTCTTCTTCTTCTCCTTCCTGGTGTTTGCTCTCTTTTGTGCGTCTTTGTCTTGTTGTTCCGCGCGATCTCTTTTCTCTCTTCCTCTTCTTCCGCGGTTCAGAAAGGTTGAGAGGTATTGCCCTCTCTTTGCACAACAGTAACTATAAAAAAATTTGCAAAGTGACAGGCGGCAATAATGCTTCTCGAAGAGGAGAAGAAATAACAAGGAGATGGATCTCTTTCGATGAAAGAAAGGGTAGAAGATCTCTATCTTCTTCCTTTAAGATATGGCAGCAACTTGGGAAAGGGGTTGCCGAAATTCTCTGATATGATAATGAAAAGGGGCTCCACCAAAAATTGGTCAAAGGGGGAAAGACTCGCTGACTTGGAGGTCAAAGACATGAATGGTCAAAGACCCAGGACGGTCGAACGGGCGTGTCGATCGGAGCTCTCAGGTTGGCTGAACAAGGACGCTGAACGATTTACTTAGTTTGCCATTCAACTAAGTTATAAGTGAGCATGCTCATGCGCCTATGTCCCACACTATCGAGTTATTCGACCAATTATTATAAACGAGCATGCTCTTACGTCTATGTCCCATACTCTTGAGTCGTTCAACCGAGTTATAATCGAGCGTGCTCTCACTCCTAAGTCCCAGACTCTCATGTTGTTCGGTCGAGTTATAAACAAGAATGCTCTCGCACTTATATTCCAGACTCTAGCCATTTAGCCTAGTTGTAAGCAAGTATGCTCTAGCGCCTAAGTCCGAAACTCTCATGCCGTTTGATTGAGTTATAAGTGAGCGTACTCTCGCACCTATGTCCCAGACTTTCGAGCCATTGGACCGAGTTAGAATCAAGCATTCACGATTGTTGTCAAGTAATAAAAGATTATCGATCCCACAAGTATTAGATATAAGTACTAGAAATCAATCACAGTGAATTAGCTAAACGAATGTTGGTTGAGAATCTTGTACTAAAGAAGTAGATTGAAATAAAGAGGAGAAAAAAGAGAGAGGGAGAGAGAGAGAGAGAGAGAATGAGTTGAGAGTTGCTTGAGAAATTTGATTGTGAGGAATGTTCTAGGGGTTTGATTTCATTGTGATGCTAATCAATGAACTAAGGATCACCAACTACCCAACCTCTATTCCTATACATATGTAGGAGGCTCGTTTCGATACCGACATTTCCCCGCGGTAGTCATATCGGAGTGTCATCTCTATTGACATCCAATGCTACCTAATGGAAATGATTCCTATGAAGTTTGGTTGAAACAACCCAATAAGCATAATTCTAGACCTCCTTATAGAGAATTGCTTCCCCTTTCAAGGCGATGCTCTTGATGTCCAGTTAAATGATTGCCCTTGTCACTAAGGACCCTCTGATCTAGAGCATCCCCTCTACGGGATAAACAAATTCATGCAATCATTCAACCAAACATGTGAATTAAGCACAAACACATCACACACACATTTAATCAAAGGATTACAAGGCATAAATAATGTCATATGGAAAGAAAATTGACAAATCCAAGAGTTTATATCAATCTCATATCACAATTACTTCCTTAATCCTACACCAAATAGATCTACTTTATAACTAGTAAGAAAGAATCTAAAGACAATGAAATTGTAAGCATCAAAACCCAAATCAAAAGAGAATATTCTTTGCTAATATTATTGTAAACTTGTTATCAACTTGAATTTTGGTTGTCTTATACCCTTCGAGAAGTGGAGTTAACTCCCATGTATCTTTTTTTTCGATCACCTTGACTTCTTCATCCGTCACATCTTTCCACTTATTGCTATTTATAGCTTCTTGGAAATTCATAGGCTCGCAATCGGTAAAGAGGCTATATAGAGTAAGATTATCTTGATTTTCAATTATCTCATAAATTTCTTGTAAGCTTCTAAAGTATGGTACTCTTTCACTTGAATTTTCACACTACAAAAAATACTATTATTACCGACTGAATATTCCGTCGGTATTCCGTCGGTATATGGCATTACCGACGGAATTCATGATATCGGAAGTATTTTGGTCGGCATTCACTTTACCGACGGAAACGTATTTTCGTCGGTACTTACCGACGGAATAAATACTTTCGTCGGTATATTACCGACTGCATTTTTTACCCGTCGGGGAAAAACCAACGGCGGCAAACGGAGATTCCCGACGGAACCCCTAATTACCGACGGAATCAGGGGTTCCGTCAGGAATCTCTTGTTGGTGCAATATCCCTCAGGTCAAGGTTGACCTGGGTAACCAAGCTGAGTCTTGGTTTGGGTTTAGATGTTTGACAATAAGATATTGATTGAAGAAGAGTCAAGTAGGTCAAGGTTGACCGGATACTTGACTGGGAAGTCCTAACTGGGATGTTAGGCAAAATGAAAGACCTAGTGAGTGAAGCTAAGCAGTATGAAAGTCCTGGTGAGTGAAGCCAGGCAGAAGGAAAGTCCTGGTAAGTGAAGCCAGGCAGAAGGAAAGTCCTGATAAGTGAAGCCAGGCAGAAGGAAAGTCCTGGTAAGTAAAGCCAGACAGAAGAAAAGTCCTGGTGAGTGAAGCCAGGCAGAAGGAAAGTCCTGGTAAGTGAAGCCAGGCAGAAGGAAAGTCCTGGTAAGTAAAGCCAGGCAGAAGAAAAGTCCTGGTGAGTGAAGCTAGGCAGAAGGAAGTCCTAGTGAGTGAAGCTAGGCAGATGAAAACCCTAGTGAGTGAAGCTAGGTGAAAGTCCTGGTGAGTGAAGCCAGGTGAAAGCCCTAGTGAGTGAAGCTAGGCAGATGGAAAACCCTAGTGAGTGAAGCTAGGTGAAAGTCCTGGTGAGTGAAGCCAGGCAAGGAAAAATCCAGATGGATCAAGGATGATCGGACATCTGGTGTTGGGAAGTCCAAGTAGGTCAAAGGATTGACTGGATACTTGGCACGAGGAAATACAGATAGGTGAAAGGGATTGACCAGACATCTGATGGAAGTCCAAGTAGGTCAAGGGAGTGACCAGATACTTGGCATGAATAGAAAAGTCCAAGTGGGTCAAAGGGATTGACCGGACACTTGGTAAGGGAGTCCTAGCAGGTCAAGGGAGTGACTAGATGCTAGGCATGACATACCCACAGGTCAAGGTTGACCGGATGTTGGTTTGGGAGGTTTGGGACTTGGTTTTGGACAAAAATCAAGTGCTGGATCGATCAGTGGATCGATCCAGGCTCTGGATCGATCAGTGGATCGATCCAGACCTGTCCCAGCGAACAGAGAGCCTCTGGATCGATCCGTGGATCGATCCAGAGGTCCCAATCGATCAGTGGATCGATTGGAACGCGACGAGCTATTCACCCCCCCTCTAGCTATTTTTGGTCCTAACAAGTGGTATCAGAGCAAGGCCGCTCTTCACCGGAATCATCGCCGGAAGGGTCAAGTATAACAAGAAAAGCTAGAGGGTGAAGAAGTTGGAGCAAATTCTTCAAGTTCAAGACTTAAAAAGGCTCAACTTCAAGATGCAATTCCAAGATGGATTTGGATTTGACACAAGGGTGGCTCCACCATACACTTCTACGAGTTTTGATTCTTGGAAATCAAGAATCGAAAATTTTCTTATGATGGAGATAGAGCAATGGTTTGCTCTAATGGAAGGCTTCAAGGCTCCAAGAAATTCAAAGGGCAAAGTTCTAAAGAAAAGCGAATGGAGCCCGGAGCAAGTCCAAAGGTGCGAGGCAAATGACAAAGTGACCAAGCTTTTGGTCAATTTATTGCCAAGCACCATTCTTTGCAAAATTGGAGAATTTGAAGATGCAAAGGAACTTTGGAGCAAATTGGCTAAGCTTCATGAAGAGATCCCCTCCACTGTACAAGATCATGAAGAATCCAGAGAGGGTGACTCTTTGGAGCAAGACCAAGAGGAGGACTCCGAGGTTGAGAGATGCTCAACCTCCGAAGAAGAGGAAATCCAAGAAGCTTCATCCTCAAGGGAATGCAACGAAGGGAACAAGGAAGGAGCACACTCCTTGTTTCATATTCAAGATGATGAAGCCTCCACCTCTAGGATTGAGGGGGAGCAATCCTTGGTGACGCCGGATCAAGAAGAAGGAGAAGCTTCTACATCCGGGTCAAGAGATGAAGAGATTGAAGAAGCTTCTACCTCCACGAGTCAAGAAAAATCAAATGGAGGAGAATCAAGATCGGATCAAGAGGAAGCTTCTACCTCCGGATCCAAAGGGAAAGATGTCACCCCTACAAGCAAAGGTATAAATATTTCAATTAAAAATAAAAATCATATTATATGCTTTGAGTGTAGGGAACATGGGCACTACAAGAGCAAGTGCCCTAAATTGGCCAAGAAGAAGGGCCAAGTGGCACAAAAGGGCAAGGCGAAGCCCAAGGAGACCATCCCCGGAACAAAGAAGAGCAAGGAGCACATTGTGTGCTTCTCTTGCAATCAAAAAGGGCATTACCGAAGTCAATGCCCCAAGGGGAAGAAGATGGTCAAGGCTCAAGGAGGCATTCGTCAAGGGGGAGCCTCCAAGGTAAAGAAGAAGGTAACATTTATTGAGCCTACCCCTTTACATTATGGTAAAAAGCATGATAGTTCTAACTTTTATCATTTTAATGCAATTTACCATAAGAATAGAAAGCATGAGGGCTTTAAGGAAAAACATGTGGCCCTACATGCCAAAACTACCCAACCTAAGGTCAGGAAGGTAGATAGACACTTGGGCAATAACTCTAAAGATTTTAGATACAAGCCCAAAAACAAATATGCTCATGAATCAAATGAAAAATCTAAAACTAAGGACTTAGTGATAGAAAATCAAGTCTTGAGATCAAGGCTTGATAAAATGGAAAAGACCCTAAAAAGGATGGAAAATATCCTATTAGGGCAAAATGAGCAATACCTAGGGCTAGGCGCACAAAGGTCATCCAATGGCTATAGAGGTTTGGGATACAAACCCAAAGCTAAAAAGGATGTGCCTAGTTATCATAGGGTTCCATATAGCTATGGAACAAACCCTAAGTCTAGAGGTCAAGTCAAAGATACAAGGGAAGATATCCCTAGAAGTATCTTTGCAACCAAAGTGACTAAGACTTCTAAGAAGTCTAAGAAAGTCACTAACAAGGTCACAAGGGAGGCTATCCCTAGAGTTGACCTAGAAAGTGTGACCAAGGCTTTTAAGAAGCCCAACAAGGTCACTAGGAAGGTATCTAGGGAAGTTATCCCTAGTAAGTACCTAGAGCATCCAAGGAGCACCAATAGGTGTTGGGTTCCTAGGAGCATCTTCTCTACCCCATAGATGGGTTAGAGAGTGTCAACTCCGATTAGAAGGGTAGTTAACCCAACTTTGAGGAAATTGACACTCAAGGAGCATTTTCAAGGTTTTAGTTAACCTTTGAAAATGAAATGGAATTATTGATTACTCCTTGAAAGAGTAAAATGTGCCTAATGGTGAAAAATTGTTTTTATCTTAAAATGACACAAATTGGGAAAACCTTGAGAAATACCAAGTTGAGATTTTGGTATGTTCTTAGGCAATCCGGGCCTTAATTTAAAAGTGCTACTCTTGAGGAAAAATGGAATATGCCAACTTTTGAGGACATGTTTATTTTCAATTGGCATACATTAAATCAAGGAAATTAGAAATGCCAATTTAGGCTTTGGCATTCTCTTGTAGCACTTTAGGGCAATCTAGGTTTAAGGTGTAAGTTTAGCTAAGACTTTAAGGATACTTAGATAGGTAATCTAAGTATATTTTATTTATGCTAAATCTTGCCATGATTATTTGCCCATCATATGCCATGACATCATGTCTAGTTTTGCATTCATGTTTTATTATGAAAAATTCAAAAATACCATGTCATGACATTCATACATCATGTAGTAATAGGATATTTTCTTTTGAAAATTATTTTCTTTTGATGTATGCCATAACATAATCATGCATTAAGTTTAATTCCTTGTAATTAAGGACAAATGACATTTAACGACACTTATTGACAAGTGACATCCTAGGTGGATGTCTAATATTTCTAAAATGCCTAGATAGATATGCATGGTCCCTAGATTAGGGCAAAAACCAAAATCTACATCTCACAAAGACTATAAGGTGACTTGTATGTGATTAGTGCACATTAGATACAAGTGAGATGTTAGGAAGATGAACAAAACTCAAGATGTTGATTTAGTGCATTCTTTTGAGTTTTAGGTTCATCAAAACACATAGTTATGTGTTTTCCCATCATTGGGAAAGCTAATGTACAAGTCATGTGCATTATGCCCAAGGAACATGATGGGATATTGGTTTTGAAAATATTTTTAAAATGTTTTTGGAAAACCTTGGTGAAGGCTATCTTTTGATAGTAATCACCATTGAATAGTTAGACACAAACTTGAAGAAAAACACTAAAGTTTTGCAAGTTTTCAAGTTTGTGTCAATCTTTGAAAATATGATGTATTTTCATAGAAAGCTATTTTTCCATGATTAAGTATGCCCTAAATAATGTCTACACGAAATTTCATGATTTTTGGATTTTGTAGAATTTTCTAGGGGTTTCTGAAGTTGACTGAAATGGAATTTCAGCAACTATCAGAGCTCCGATCGATCCATGGATCGATTGGAGTGCCCGAATCGATCCGTGGATCGATTCAGAAGGCAAGACTCCCGCGAGCAGAAGCTCGCTGGATCGATCAGCCGATCGATCCAGGTAGTCTGAATCGATCAGTGGATCGATTCAGAAAGGTTCAATCGATTGGAACCCAACTCCAATCGATCCAAGTTGCTGATTTTGGCTGGGAAGGCTTGATTTCAGCATCTTTGAACCTCTTTGAGTCTAGGTAACCATTCCAAACCCTAAAATACATTTGTATACATACAAAGGGTGTTTTCATGTTGAAAACAAGGATGGATTGGTTAACGAAGACTAAGTAGAAGTTTAGGTTGAGGTTGTTTCAAATATTGAACATTTAAACCTCAAAACTTCTAAAATTTGGGTTTCCTAAAAGTTTAGGAATTCCAAGTCATTGTTGGTGCAATGACAGAAGTTACCACCATGTCTTTAGGGGGAGGGACTCTTTAAAGACATGAAAATTATTTTTCATGAACCTTGGAAGGTGGTTAACCTTCTGTTGTGAACTTGCTCAAGGTTGAGCATTTAAACTTGAAATGGGGAGAAATGGGGAGTGGATATCCTCATTATTTCAAGTGGACACTCAAGTGGTTGAAAATGCTCAAGGTTGGGTATTTGTCAACATTGAGGGAGAAGTTAAGGTGATAATGACGGTATGGGATCTCATTATCGGGTGATCACAATGAGTGAAGTTGTGATCACGATGAGCAACTCTTCAGGGGGAGAGTCTTCAACAAATGGATTTGTTGAAGTGTGCCCAGAATTGGAGCATAGGTTGATGTGTGTCCAACGATGGGTTGATGTGTGCCAATAGGGGGAGAATGTATGGTTAAGCTTAGGCCTTCATTACCTATGGGAAGGTCATAGGGGGAGAATGAAAGGACTCATGAAAGGGAGTAAGTTAGGCTTTCATTACCTAGAGGGAGTTTGCCCTCTCAGGGGGAGAATGAAGAGCTTAATTTATGCTTTCATTACCTAGTGGCATGAAGAAGGAGGCTATGGGATTAGCCTAACTTACATATGGGTTTGTAAGTGTTATTGTGGTATTGTCAAACATCAAAAAGGGGGAGATTGTTGGTGCAATATCCCTCAGGTCAAGGTTGACCTGGGTAACCAAGCTGAGTCTTGGTTTGGGTTTAGATGTTTGACAATAAGATATTGATTGAAGAAGAGTCAAGTAGGTCAAGGTTGACCGGATACTTGACTGGGAAGTCCTAACTGGGATGTTAGGCAAAATGAAAGACCTAGTGAGTGAAGCTAGGCAGTATGAAAGTCCTGGTGAGTGAAGCCAGGCAGAAGGAAAGTCCTGGTAAGTGAAGCCAGGCAGAAGGAAAGTCCTGGTAAGTAAAGCCAGGCAGAAGAAAAGTCCTGGTGAGTGAAGCCAGGCAGAAGGAAGTCCTAGTGAGTGAAGCTAGGCAGATGAAAACCCTAGTGAGTGAAGCTAGGTGAAAGTCCTGGTGAGTGAAGCCAGGCAGAAGGAAAATCCTAGTGAGTGAAGCTAGGTGAAAGTCCTGGTGAGTGAAGCCAGGTGAAAGCCCTAGTGAGTGAAGCTAGGCAGATGGAAAACCCTAGTGAGTGAAGCTAGGTGAAAGTCCTGGTGAGTGAAGCCAGGCAAGGGAAAATCCAGATGGATCAAGGATGATCGGACATCTGGTGTTGGGAAGTCCAAGTAGGTCAAAGGATTGACTGGATACTTGGCACGAGGAAATACAGATAGGTGAAAGGGATTGACCAGACATCTGATGGAAGTCCAAGTAGGTCAAGGGAGTGACCAGATACTTGGCATGAATAGAAAAGTCCAAGTGGGTCAAAGGGATTGACCGGACACTTGGTAAGGGAGTCCTAGCAGGTCAAGGGAGTGACTAGATGCTAGGCATGACATACCAACAGGTCAAGGTTGACCGGATGTTGGTTTGGGAGGTTTGGGACTTGGTTTTGGATAAAAATCAAGTGCTGGATCGATCAGTGGATCGATCCAGGCTCTGGATCGATCAGTGGATCGATCCAGACCTGTCCCAGCGAACAGAGAGCCTCTGGATCGATCCGTGGATCGATCCAGAGGTCCCAATCGATCAGTGGATCGATTGGAACGCGACGAGCTATTCACCCCCCCCTCTAGCTATTTTTGGTCCTAACATCTCCGACGGAACCAGTGATTCCGTCGGCCTATTACCGACGGAACCAGTGATTCCATCGGCTTATTACCGACAAATTAAGTGATTCCGTCGGCGATATATCGCAAAAAAGTCACTGTGCTTTCGATAATTTACCGACGGAAATTATAATTCCATCGGTAAAATATTGAAAAAAATTTGAAATCCAGTCCCTGTTTTGCTCGTTTCCCATATACAATTTTGATACAAATACAAACCATCACAAGCGATGGCATCACAAACACAATCCACACAATATATTAACAACATACAACAACAAGATCACAATATAAATCAATCCACAATCTCCAAAATACAACATACAACAAATATATAAACATAACCGAACGACAAATAGAAAATCTCCAAAATATAATAAAATCTAAGTATCAAGTTCTCACAATCATAAGTATCTAAAAGTATATAAGTGAACGACAAATATAAAATATCCAAAATACATACCATGATACGTCACTTATACATATATCCGAATATAATCCTGTAAAAATCAAATACAATAGATTATGATTAGAATAAATCGATGCAAATGTAATATAACTCAAACATTATTATATATAACTAATTTTACTTGTAAAAAAAATACCTGGATTATATTTTGGATAACCAATAATAGTGGTGATGGTGAATGTATCAGTATGAACTCCTGAAAAATGTAAAACACTTTAAGATAAGCATATAATAATATCCCAATACAATAAATATATTTGACTTAATGAATTTATAAAAAATTCTAAAAAAAAATCAAGTTATAGTTAAACATACCTCAAAAAAAATCTAATTATCAGCGGGGTCTGGGTCTGATGGGTCTCGGGTCTCCTCTGACTGGGCTGCTGTGATGGGTCTCATCGTGCAATGATTGCTTGCATCTGGGCCAATGTATGCTCCTGTGCAGCCCACTTCTTCTCCCACTTCTGATCCATGGTAGTCATCTGAGTCTTCAAGTTTTGGTTTTCTTTTCTTAATGACTCCACCTCAGAAGAAGAAGAAGAGAACTCACACGGCCCCTAGGAGTCCTCAAGCAATCAAATACCACCTTAGCCTGGGAACCAAGGCCGTAGAGGGAGGAGTTCTTTGTCCTTCCACCCACAACATCATAATAAATTTCATTTATTTCCTGGGTGGATAGATCCTGTGATTTCCCTTCCTCTACTGGTGGCTGAGATACCTGAGCAACTCTGCTTGTCATTTCCTCCTGTGTAGAAAAAATATACAATTTATATATTATACACAATTATTAAAGCTAATTAATCATTATTAAAGATTAAATATAAATTGCAAGTTAATAATTCAAACCCCAATGTTCTTTGATCGATCATCAACATATGTGGCATCCTTTCTCTGATGAGTCTTGAGAAAGATCTCCAAGCAAGTGGGTTGTCTTTCTAAAGAACACTCCTGCATGCACAAATAAGTTTAGCTAAAATTATACAAGTTCATTAATAAATAAAAATTTAATTTATATAACTTTAAATTAAAATCACCAGATCCATAGCGTGCTCAACAATGGATCGAGATCCTGATGTATGCCGAGCAGATCCGGTACTCGGGCCACCTGACTCTGTATTCCTATTTGCTCGAGCTTTTAGAGCCTTTGTCTGTCATCTTTCTGTTGGACCCCGTGGTAGTTTTGATGTGATCAACCAAGTTGGTTAGGTCCTGCTGTGTTTGATCCCTGTGTCTGAGTGTGCAGGAGCTTAGGAACACAAGAAGTCGAGCGGAAGACGCAGCTAGCGAAAAGGACGGCACGGGAAGGGAGCCGATGGGCTCGGTGCATCCGAAGGACGAGAGAGCTGCGGAAGAGTACTCCGGTGGGCGTGAAGAGCGTGCACAGCGATCGAGGGATGTTAATCCGGGACGGAAGGCTGCTCGAGGAGAAGGCCGGGAATTGAGTTCGGGTGAGCCCTATTCCGGTTAGCCGAAATCACCCAAAAGAACGGAGCGTCGGAAGCTAGAAAAATCGAGCTGGAATCTGTGCTGCCAGCTTGGAGGCGCCTCCAGCAGGCTTGGAGGTGGCTCCATCATGAAGGCGCCTTCAACCCTGTTGAAGGCGCCTTCAACAGGTCAGATTTGACCGTTTGCGTTGCGGATAAAGTTTTATCCGCTGACCGAGCTGGAGGCGCCTTGAACCTTGTTGGAGGCGCCTTGGACCCTCGGGATAGACTTTCCAGGAGCTATATAAAGGCCCCTGGACCTAGGAATTCAACAACAACTTCTACATTCAACTCTGTACTTAATTTCTAGCAATAGTTCTGAGTCGTTAGTGTGTAAAAGGCTTCTCCGCCTTCAGCAAAAGAGATTCTTCTAGTGCGCTTTTTCATCGCCCTGGATTAACAACCTCCTTGGTTGTAACCAGGTTAATTGCTGAGTCTCTTTTTATTTCTGTTGATTTAATTGTTATTATTTTACTATTGCTTTTCGGAGTTGAAATCCGAGGAGGGTATATTTTATTTTTGATTTCAACAATTCACCCCCCTCTTGCCGGCCTCCGCTGCACCAACACTTTCTGCAGACCAAGTGGTCGTCCATGCACTCCAAATCTCGTCGGATACATAAGCAGGCCGTGTGTCATCCTTTCTCACATAGTATAATAGGTCTTTGTACAACTTGGCACAATAAATATTCCAAGTTTTTGCAAATTCTACCTCGTGCCCCTCCTCCCATGTATATTTTTTTTGCAATTTAAAAATAAAATTTTAGTATATTAAAGGATAAATATAATGTACATATTCAATTTACTTACCACAAATTCTTGATAATAGAAATCCTTAGTTGCAACATCTACATGTCTCCATGTAGTCCCAGAGCCAGATATGCACACTCTTTCCTTAAATTTCTGTGTTATATATGTGGATACTCGATGACCGTCGGGAGTAAACCTACATATAAGCAATATTAAAACATAAGATATATGTTATAAATAAAGAACTTGAATTACTAATAATAAAAAAAATACTTACGACTCTCCAACAACCCTAAGGACGGTGGATCCACGGAGTGGTGCTGGAAGATCTGCCATGATACCTTATATCTACAAAAACATATTACAACACATCATAAAAAGTCTTTAATAACATGATTAAAGCATACTTACTAGATGAATAATAATGCTAAAATTTAATCAATGCTAGACTCTGGAAGCATTTCTACTCAACATTAACAGTTTGTAAGTCGTCGTCGCTAGACTCTATTAGTTCAACAAAATCCTCACTGCTGGAATTCTCTCCATCATCTATCTCCTCGTCAGTGGCATTACCATCTACAAGTAATTGTGATATAAATTGGAGTTGTGAATCAACCGAATGTCTCTCTACTTCGTCATTTTGAAATGCATCATGGTTTTGAGCAGTAATAGTGTTCGACATTTCTATGGTAGAACGAGACTTCAATCGACAAACAGACAACCATTCACTAGCGCTTCTTCTCTTCGTAGGATATTCAAGATAAACAACCTGCCCCGCTTGTATTGCAAAAATAAAAGGTTCAAACTTATTGAACCTTCTGTTTGCATTAACCTCTACTACATTATAATTTGGATGTATTCTAGTACCTGTTCTTGGGGTTGGATCATACCATGAACATTTGAACAACACACACCTTTTTATCGGTAATGCAGGATACTCAACCTCTATAATTTCCTCAAGTCTACCATAGTAATCAAACTCAGTGTTATTGGTGTCGATAGATCCTTTAATGCAGACACCAGAATTAAAAGTTAATCTTTGCGAATCTCGTTGTCTCACATGGAATTTGAAACCATTAACATAGTAACCCGAATAGACCATTATTTGGTGTAGGGGTCCAGATGCAAGATTCAATATTCTATCATCTTGTACATTAGATATTCTTCGGTCTTTCACCTATCAAAATAGTAATAAGAAAAATTAGGACCGAATTTATTTTAATAAAGAATTATGAAAATTTATCTAACTCACATATATTTGAAACCATAATGCAAATTCGGTTTCTAACTTTTCAGCAACCTCACTTGCAGTTATTGATGGATTTTGAAGATATAATTGTTGCTCATACAAGCTTTGAAAGAAGGTAATTATAAGAAAATTAGGATATCAAGCAATTAACTACAACGAAATAAAAGCTTGATTAGAGAAGTTAACTTACTTTATGCAGGGTTTGACCTCATCACAGTTTAAGAGTATGTATGTTCTTGCAGCATGGTATTCTTGTTGAGTTAACCATCTAGAAACAGATGCACCCATTGGTTTACCAAAAAATTTGAAAATAGAAAGCATCGATGGATCTATATTCTGAGTATCATCGGAATTTCTAGGACATTTGCGGTGTCTGGTTTTAACATTATCAGCAAAATAATAAGAGCAGAAAGAAGATGTTTCCTCCACCAGATAAGCATTACATATTGACCCTTCAACTCTTGCTTTATTACGAACATTATTTTTTAATCTTCTCAAAAACCTTTCAAATGGGTACATCCATCTATACTGCACGGGACCAGCTATTCGTGCCTCATATGGTAAATGTATCGGTAGATGTTCCATTGAATCAAAAAAACTTGGTGGAAATATGCGCTCCAACTTACAAAGTATGAGAGGAATGTCAGTCT